>NC_057812.1:59920350-60259687 GCF_018294505.1 Triticum aestivum
TGAGTTCTTTATGATTAATGTTGAGTCCATGGATTATACGCACTCTCACCCTTCCATCATTGCTAGCCTCTCTAGTATCGCGCAACTTTCGTGGGTACCATAAACCCACCATATACCTTCCTCAAAACAGCCATCCCGAGATATATTGCCATGCAACTTCCATCATCATCATATACATGACTTGAACACTCATTGTTATATTGCTTCGCATGATCGTAAGATAGCTAGCATGATGTTTTCATGGCCTGTCCGTTTTTTTGATGTCATTGCTACGCTAGATCATTGCACATCCGGGTATACCGCCGGAGGCATTCATATAGAGTCATATATTTGTTCTAGTATCAAGTTGTAATATTGAGTTGTAAGTAAATAAAAGTGTGATGATCATCATTATGAGAGCATTGCCCTGGTGAGGAAAGGATGATGGAGACTACGATTCCCCCACAAGTCGGGATGAGACTCCGGACGAAAAAAAATAAAAAAATAAAAAAAGGAGAAAGGCCAAAAAAAGAGAAGGCCCAAAAAAAGAGAGAAAATATAAAAATTGAGAGAAAAAGAGAGAAGGGGCAATATTACTATCCTTTTACCAGACTTGTGCTTCAAAGTAGCACCAGGTTCTACATATAGAGAGTCTCTTGAGTTATCACTTCCATATACTAGTGGGAATTTTCATTATAGAACTTGGCTTGTATATTCTGATTATGGGCTTCCTCAAACGCCCGAGGTCTTCATGAGCAAAGCAAGCTGGATGCACACCCACTTAGTTTTCAGTCTGAGCTTTCATACACTTATAGCTCCTAGTGCATCCGTTGCATGGCAATCCCTACTCACTCACATTGATATCTATTGATGGGCATCTCCATAACCCGTTGATACGCCAAGTTGATGTGAGACTATCTTCTCCTTTTTGTCTTCTCCACAACCACCATTCTATTCCACCTATAGTGCTATATCCATGGCTCACACTCATGTATTGCGTGAGGGTTGAAAATGCTAAAGCGCATTAAAAATTATGAACCAATTGCTCAGCTTGTCATCGGGGTTGTGCATGATGTGAATATTTTGTGTGGTGAAGATGGAGCATAGCCAGACTATATGATTTTGTAGGGATAGCTTTCTTTGGCCTTGTTTCTTCGAAAAGACATGATTGCTTTATTAGTGGGCTTGAAGTATTATTGTTTTTATGTCAAATGATAGACTATTGCTTTGAATCACTCGTGTCTTAATATTCATGCCATGATTAGATATGTGATCAAGATTATGCTAGGTAACATTCCACATAAAAAATATCCTTTTTATCATTTACCTACTCGAGGACGACATTGAATTAAGCTTGGGGATGCTGATACGTCTCCCTCGTATCTATAATTTTTGATTGTTCCATGCCAATATTATATAACTTTCATATACGTTTGGCAACTTTTTATACTATTTTTGGGACTAACATATTGATCCAGCGCCCAGTTTTAGTTCCTGTTTGTTGCATGTTTTATGTTTGCAGAATATCCATATAAAACGGAATCCAAACGGGGTGAAAACAGATAGAGGTTATTTTTGGAATTTTTGGAAAATTTCGGAAGAAAATCAACGCCAGACAATGTCCGAGGTGGCCATGAGGCAGGGGGCGCACCTGGCCCCCCTGGGCGCGCCCCTGACCCTCGTGGGCCACCCGTAAGGCGGTTGATGCCCTTCTTCGTCCGCAAGAAAGCTAAATTTCGGAAAAAAAATCATGGCGAAGGTTTTGATCCAATCGGAGTTATGGATCTCCATATATATATGAAACAATGAAAGGGCAGCAGAACAGAACGCAGAAACAGAGAGAGATAGAGAGACAGATCCAATCTCGGAGGGGCTCTCGCCCCTCCCATGCCATGGAGGCCAAGGACCAGAGGGGAAACCCTTCTCCCATCTAGGGAGAAGGTCAGGGAAGAAGAAGACGAAGGGGCCCCCTCTCCCCTTCTCTTCCAGTGGCGCCGGAACACTGTCGTGGCCATCATCATCATCACCGCGATCTACACCAACACCTCCGCCATCTTCACCAACATCTCCATCACCTTCCCCCCCTCTATATACAATGGTCCGCTCTCCCGCAACCCGATGTACCCTCTACTTGAACATGGTGCTTTATGCTTCATATTATTATCCAATGATGTGTTCTCATCCTATGATGTCTGAGTAGATTTTCGTTGTCCTATTGGTGGTTGATGAATTGCTATGATTGATTTAATTTGCTTATGGTTATGTTGTTGTCCTTTGGTGCCCATCAGATGAGCGTGCGCGTGGATCACACCATAGGGTTAGTTGTATGTTGAGAGGACTATGTATTGGAGGGCAAGAGTGACAGAAACTTCAACCTAGCATAGAAATTGATGCATACGGGATTGAAGGGGGACAAATATATCTTAATGCTATGGTTGGGTTTTACCTTAATGAACGTTAGTAGTTGCGGATGCTTGCTAATAGTTCCAATCATAAGTTCATAGAATTCCAAGTCTGGGATGACATGCTAGTAGTGGCCACTCCCACATAGTACTTGCTATCGATCTATTGAAGTAGTTAATTACTTAGGGACAGTTTCACAACTCCTACCACCATTTTTCCTCACTCGCTATATTTCCTTTATTGCTTCTTTGCTTACAACAGCCCCTACTTTTTTTTACATGCTCTTTATTATCTTGCAAACCTATCCAACAACACCTACAAAGTAATTCTAGTTTTATACTTGTTCTAGGTAAAGCGAACATCAAGCGTGCGTAGAGTTGTATCGGTGGTCGATAGAACGTGAGGAAATATTTGTTCAGCCATTAGCTCCTCGTTGGGTTCGACACTCTTACTTATCGAAAACTTTTGCAATCCCCTATACTTGTGGGTTATCAATGAGATTTGTGATTAGGAACCTGGTTATGTTGAAGATCTTCCTCGGCAATGGCGCCAGAAATTCCTTTTGATCGCTCTTTGACTATAGCACCAGAAAAGCTCCTGTCTGCTAGGATAACGTTGGTATTTTCCCAAACAGGAAGGGATTATGCAGCACATCGACAGTAGGTATTTCCCTCAGTGAAGAAACCAAGGTTATCAAACTAGTAGGAGAACCAAGCAACACAATGTAAACAACACCTGCACACAAATAACAACACCTCGCAACCCGACATGTTAAAGGGGTTGTCAATCCATTTCGGGTAACGATGCCCGAAAATTGTAGTAGATTGAAATAATAGATCGCAAACAAAATAAAGTGCCGCAAAGTATTTTTGTATTTTTGGTTTAATAGATTTGAATAAAAATGCAAAGGAAAAGTAGATCGCAAGCAAATATATGAGGAAGAAGTCCCGGGGGCCATAGGTTTCACTAGTGGCTTTTCTCGAGAAAAATAGCAAACGGTGGGTAAACAAATTACTGTTGGGCAATTGATAGAACCTCAAATAATTACGAAGATATCCATGCAATGATCATTACACAAGGATCACGTCCAAGATTAGTAGACCAACTCCTACCTGCATCTACTACTATTACTCCACACATTGACCGCTATCCAGCATGCATCTAGTGTAACAAGTTCATGGAAAAACGGAGTAATGCAATAAAAACGATGACATGATGTAGACAAGATCTGTTTATCTATTGCGTAGATATAGATCCCATCTTTTTATCCTTAGTAGCAAAGATACATACGTGTCGGTTCCCTTTCTGTCACTGGGATCAAGTATCGTAAGATCGAACCCACTACCGGGCACCTCTTCCCATTGCAACATAAATAGATCAAGTTGGCCAAACAAAACCCAAATATTGGAGAAGAAATAACAGGCTATAAGAGATCATGGATACAAGAGATCAAAGAAACTCAAATAACTTACATGGATATAAAAAGATATGACTGATCATAAACTCAAAGTTCATCAGATCCCAACAAACACACCGCAAAAAGAGTTACATCATATGGATCTCCAAGAGACCATTGTATTGAGAATCAAGAAAGAGAGATGAAGCCATCTAGCTACTAACTACGGACCCGATGGTCTACAAAGAACTAGTCATGCATCATCGGAGAGGAACCAATGGAGGTGGTGAACCCCGTACGAGATGGTGTCTAGATTGGATCTGCTGGTTCTGGAGTTTGCGGCGGCTGGGTGAATATTTCGTCAAATGTTGTAGGGTTTCTAGAATATTTGGGTATTTATAAAGCAAAGAGGCGGTCAGGGTGGCACCCTAGGTGGGCACAACCCACTAGGGCCCCCTCCTCGGGACTCCCCCTAGGTGCTTCCAGGGCCCAACTTATTCCTTCTGGTCCATAAAAAATCACCGTAAAGTTTCGTGGCATTTGGACTCCGTTTGATATTGATTTTCTGCGATGTAAAAAACATGGAAAAACAGGAACTGGCACTTGGCACTATGTCAATAGGTTAGTACCAAAAAAATGATATAAAACGATTATAAAACATCCAATATTGATAATATAACAGCATGGAACAATAAAAAATTACAGATACGATGGAGACGTATCAATGACCTAAATGGTAGTGCCAAAAATAAGTTGCACTATCATTATTAAACTTGTATCTTTTGGCTTCAATACTATGAATATGTGTATCACTACTATCGAGATTCAATAAAAATAGACCACTCATCAAGGGTGCATGACCATAAAAGATATTACTCATATACATAGAACAACCATTATTCTCAAATTTAAATGAGTAACTGTCTCGCATCAAACAAGATCCAGATATACTATTCATGCTTAAAGTTGGCACCAAATAATAATTATTCAGGTCTAAAACTAACCCCGAAGGTAGATGTAGAGGTAGAGTGCCGATCGCGATCACATCGACTTTGGAACCATTTCCCACGCGCATCGTCACCTCGTCCTTAGCCAATCTGTGCTTAATCTGTAGCCCCTGTTTCGAGCTGCAAATATGACCAACAGAATCAGTATCAAATACCTAGGCGCTACTACGAGCATTAGTAAGGTGCACATCAATAACATGTATATCAAATATACCTTTCACTTTGCCATCCTTTTTATCTGCCAAATACTTGGGGCGGTTCCGCTTCCAGTGACCAGTCCCTTTGCAGTAGAAGCACTCAGTCTTAGGCTTAGGTGCAGAATTGGGCTTCTTCACTTGGGAGGAAACTTTCTTCCCATTCTTCTTGAATTTCCCCTTCTTCCCTTTGCCCTTCTTCTTGAAACTAGTGGTCTTGTTAACCATCAACACTAGATGCTCCTTCTTCATTTCTACCTCCGTAGCCTTTGGCATCGTGAAGAGCTCGGGAATTGTCTTATCCATCCCTTGCATATTATAGTTCATCACGAAGCTTTTGTAGCTTGGTGGCAGTGATTGAAGAACTCTGTTAATGACACTATCATCAGGAAGATTAACTCCCAGTTGAGTCAAGTGGTTGTGGTACCCAGACATTCTAATTATATGTTAACTGACAGAACTATTCTCCTCCATCTAGCAGCTATAGAACTTATTGGAGACTTCATATCTCTCAATCCGGGCATTTGCTTGAAATATTAACTTCAACTCCTGGAACATCTCATATGCTCCATGACGTTCAAAATGTCGTTGAAGTCCCGATTCTAAGTCGTAAAGCATGGCACACTAAACTATCGAGTAGTCATCAGCTTTGCTCTGCCAGACGTTCATAACATCTGGTGTTGCTCCTGTAGCGGGCTTTGCACTTAGTGGTGCTTCCAGGACGTAATTCTTCAATGCAGCAATGAGGATAATCCTCAAGTTAAGGACCCAGTCCGTGTAGTTGCTACCATCATCTTTCAACTTAGCTTTCTCTAGGAATGCATTAAAATTCAAAGGAACAATAGCATGGGCCATTTATCAACAACAACATAGACATGCAAAATACTATCAGGTACTAAGTTCATGATAAATTAAAGTTCAATTAATCATATTACTTAAGAACTCCCACTTAGATAGACATCCCTCTAGTCATCTAAATGATCACGTGATCCATATTAAACTAAACCATGTCTGATCATCACGTGAGATGGTGAACATAACTATGTTGATCATATCTACTATATGATTCACGCTTGACCTTTCGGTCGCAGTGTTCCGAGGCCATATCTGTATATGCTAGGCTCGTCAAGTTTAACCCGAGTATTCTGCGTGTGCAAAACTGGCTTGCACCCGTTGTATGTGAACGTAGAGCTTATCACACCCGATCATCACGTGGTGTCTCGGCACGACGAACTGTAGCAACGGTGCATACTTAGGGAGAACACTTATACCTTGAAATTTAGTGAGAGATCATCTTATAATGTTACCACCGTACTAAGAAAAATAAGGTGCATAAAGGATAAACATCACATGCAATCAATATAAGTGATATGATATGGCCATCATCATCTTGTGCCTTTGATCTCCATCTCCAAAGCACCGTCATGATCACCATCGTTATCGGCTTGACACCTTGATCTCCATCATAGCATCGTTGTCGTCTTGCCAACTATTGCTTCTACGACTATCGCTACCACTTAGTGATAAAGTAATGCAATTACATGGTGATAGCATTTCATACAATAAAGCAACAACCATATGGCCCCTGCCAGTTGCCGATAACTGTTACAAAACATGATCATCTCATACAACAATTTATATATCATCATGTCTTGACCATATCACATCACAGCAAGCCCTGAAAAACAAGTTAGACGTCCTCTACTTTGTTGTTGCATGTTTTACGTGGCTGCTACGGGCTTCTAGCAAGAACCGTTCTTACCTAACGCATCAAAACCACAACGATTTTTCGTCAAGTGTGTTGTTTTAACCTTCAACAAGGACAGGACGTAGTCACACTCGATTCAACTAAAGCTGGAGAAACAAAAACCCGCTAGCCACCTGTGTGCGAAGCATGTTGGTAGAACTAGTGTCATGAACGTGGTCATGTAATGTCGGTCTGGGCCGCTTCATCCAACAATACCGTCGAATCAAAGTAAGACGTTGCTGGTAAGCAGTATGACTATTATCGCCCACAACTCATTGTGTTCTAGTCGTGCATATAACATCTACACATAGACCTGTTTCGGATGCCACTGTTGGGGAACGCAGTATTTCAAAAAATTCACCTACGATCGCGCAAGATCTATCGCCCGATCCAAGTACCAAACGTACGGCACCTCCGCGATCAGCACACATTCATCTCGATGACGCCCCTCAAACTCTTGATCTAGTTGAGGCCAAGGGAGAGTTGCATCAGCACGACGGCATGGCAATGGTGATGATGAAGTTTACGGGCACAGGGCTTCGCCTCAGCACTACGATGATATGTCTGAGGTGTGTAACTGTGGAGGGGGGCATCGCACATGGCTAAGAGAAACTTTGGTGTACCTTTGGGGTGCCCCCTCCCATGTATATAAAGGAGGGGGGAGGGGGAGGCCGGACAAGGTGTGGTGCGCCAAGGGGGATTCCTACTTGGGCTCCCGGTCCAAGTAGGATTCGCCCCCTCCTTTCCTATTCCAAGAAGGAGAACGGGGAAAGAGAGGGAGGAGAAGAATGAAATGCCCCCCCCCCCAACCCTAGTCCAATTCGGATTGGGATTGGGGGGGGCGCGCGCCTCCACCTGGCCGCCGCCGCCTCCTTTCTTCCACTAGGGCCCAAGATGGCCCATTAACCCCTCGGGGGTTCCGGTAACCCCCGGTACTCTGAAAAATGCCCGAACCTATCCGAGACCATTCCAGTTTCCAAACATAACTTTCCAATATATCAATCGTCATGTCTCGACCATTTCGAGACTCCTCGTCATGTCTGTGATCTCATCTGGGACTCCGAACAAACTTCGGTTCATCAAAATACATAACTCATAATACAAATCGTCATCGAACGTTAAAGCATGCGGACCCTACGGGTTTGAGAACTATGTAGACATGATCGAGACGCATCTCCGGTCTATAACCAATAGAGGAACCTGGATGCTCATATTGGCTCCTACATATTCTACAAAGATCTTTATCAGTCAAACCGCATAACAACATACGTTGTTCCCTTTGTCATCGGTATGTTACTTCCTCGAGATTCGATCGTCGGTATCATCATAATCAATCTTGTCACCGGCAAGTCTCTTTACTCATTCAGTATGCATCATCCCGTGACTAACTCATTAGTCACATTGCTTGCAAGGCTCATAGTGATGTGCATTACTGAGAGGGCCCAGAGATACCTCTCCGATACACGGAGTGACAAATCCTAATCTCGATCTATGCCAACTCAATAAACACCATCGGTGACACCTGTAGAGCATCTTTAAAATCACCCAGTTACGTTGTGATGTTTGATAGCACAGAAGGTGTTCCTCCGGTATTCGGAAGAAAGCAATAGCAGAAAAATTAAACGATCATTATGCTAAGCTAACGGATGGGTCTTGTCCATCACATCATTTTCTAATGATGTGAACCCGTTCATGAAATGACAACACATGTCTATGGCTAGGAAACTTAACCATCTTTGATTAACGAGCTAGTCAAGTAGTGGCATACTAGGGACACTCTGTTTGTGCATGTATCCACACATGTACTAAGTTTCCGCTTAATACAATTCTAGCATCAATAATAAACAGTTATCATGATATAAGGAATTATAAATAACAAATTTATTATTGCCTCTAGCGCATATTTCATTCATATTTGATATACATGTTATTGATGTGTTCCTTACTAATGCTTGTAGTAGCGCCTGGGTATTTGATACTTGTTTTGTTGCTTATATTTGCAACTCGAAATAGGGGCTACGGATTAAATGAAGATTGGTTAAGGATGAGGAGACGATGCGCGTGGGAAATGGTTCCAAAGTCGATGTCATCGCCGTCAGCACGCTACCTCTACATGTCCCGTTGGGATTAGTTTTAGACCTAAATAATTATTATTTGGTGCCGGCGTTGAGCATGAACATTATATCTGGATCTTTTTGATGCGAGACGGTTATTCATTTAAATCAGAGAATAATCATTGTTCTAATTATATGAGTAATATCTTTTATGGTCATGCACCCTTGGTGATTGGTCTATTTTTGTTGAATCTAGATTGTAGTGGTACACATATTCATAATATTGAAGCGAAAAGATGCAAAGTTAATATTGATAGTGCAACTTATTTGTGGCACTGCCGTTTAGGTCATATTGGTGTATAGCGCATGAATAAACTCCATGCTGATGGGCTTTTGGAATCACTTGATTATGAATCACTTGATGCTTACGAACTATGCCTCATGGGTAAGAAGATTAAGACTCCATTCTCTGGAACAATGGAGCGAGCAACTAACTTGTTGGAAATAATACATACTGATGTATGCGGTCCGACGAGTGTTGAGGCTCGCAGCAGGTATCGTTTTTTTTCTAACCTTCATAGCTGATTTGAGCAGATATGGGTATATCTAGTTAATGAAACATAAGTCTGAAACATTTGAAAAATTCAAAGAACTTCGGAGTGAAGTGGAAAATCATCGCAACAAGAAAATAAAGTTTCTACGATCTGATCATGGAGGTGAATATTTGAGTTATGAGTTTGGTCTTCATTTGAAACAATGTGGAATAGTTTCGCAACTCACGGCACCCGAAACACCATAGCGTAATGGTGTGTCTAAACGTCATAACCATACTTTATTAGGTATCATGCGATCTATGATGTCTCTTACCGATTTACCGCTATCATTTTGGGGTTATGCTTTAGAGACGGCCGCATTCACGTTAAATAGGGCACCATCTAAATTGTTTGAGACGACAACATATAAACTGTGGTTTGGCAAGAAACCTAAGCTGTCATTTCCTAAAGTTTGGGGCTGCGATGCTTATGTGAAAAAGCTTCAACCTGATAAGCTCGAACCCAAATAGGAGATATGTGTCTTCATAGGATAACCAAAGGAAACTGTTGGGTACACCTTTTATTACAGATTCGAAGGCAAGATATTCGTTGCTAAGAATGGATCCTTTCTAGAGAAGGAGTTTCTCTCGAAATAAGTGAGTGGGAGGAAAGTAGAACTTGATGAGGTAATTGTACCTTCTCCGGAATTGGAAAGTAGTTCATCACAGAAATCAGTTCCAGTGATTCCTACACCAATTAGTGAGGAAGCAAATGGTGAAGATCATGAAACATCAGATCAAGTTACAACCGAACCTCGTAGGTCAACCAGAGTATGATCCGCACCAAAGTGGTACAGTAATCCTATTCTGGAAGTCATGTTACTAGACCATGACGAACCTACGAACTATGAGGACGCGATGATGAGCCCAGATTCCGTGAAATGGCTTGAGGCCATGAAATCTGAGATGGGATCCATGTATGAGAACAAAGTGTGGAGTTTGGTTGACTTTCCCGATGATCGACAAGCCATAGAGAATAAATGGATCTTTAAGAAGAAGACTGATGCTGACAGTAATTTTACTATCTACAAATCTCGACTTGTTGTGAAAGGTTTTCGACAAATTCAAGGAGTTGACTACGATGAGACCTTCTCACCCATAGCGATGCTTAAGTCTATCCGAATCATGTTAGCAATTGCCGCATGTTATGATTATGAAATTTGGCAAATGGATGTCAAAACTACATTCCTTAATGGATATCTTAAAGAAGAGATGTATATGATGCAACCAGAAGGTTTTGTCGATCCTAAAGGTGCTAACAAAGTGTGCAAGCTCCAGCGATCCGTTTATGGACTGGTGCAAGCCTCTCGGAGTAGGAATATACGCTTTGATAGTGTGATCAAAGCATATGGTTTTATACGGAATTTTGGAGAAGCATGTATTTACAAGAAAGTGAGTGGGAGCTCTGTAGCATTTCTAATATTATATGTTCATGGCATATTGTTGATTGGAGATAATACAAAATTTCTGGATTGCATAAAAGGATACTTGAATAAGAATTTTTCAATGAAAGACCTCAGTGAAGCTGCTTATATATTGGGCATCAAGATTTATAGAGATAGATCAAGATGCTTAAATGGAATTCCACAAAGCACACACTACTAGGGAAAACCTTATACACAGAAACTTACCAATAGTGCGGGACAAACGAAGTGCTACTACAATTTACCACTAGCGCATGTTATCCAAACGCGTTGCAGCTAAGATCATAGCAGTAGCGCGTCTAACTGTAGAGGCACTACTACTACAATTCTCCTTACTATTCTCGCCAGGCTACCTATAGTAGTAGCGTGCCTAAGGAAAGCGCACTGCTGCTAAGATTGTTGTAGCAGCATGTTTCACGCAAGAAGCGCTACTGCTAAGGCAAGGAAAATAAGATCAAAAACATATAGAAAAGTAAATGAAAATGAAATAAATAGAAAAAGGGGAAGGAAAAAAGAAAATGTGAATGAAAATAAATGAAAAATAAAAATAAAGGAGAAATGCGTAGCAGCAGCGGGCCTTATGGACAGGCGCTATAGCTAATGTAGCAGTAGCGCTTTCTGTGGAACGCGCTGCTGCTACTTTCCACTTAACCAACCATTTTCTTCTTCCCCAATGCCCACTTCCCCCAAATCCAACAAGCGTGTGCCTGCTGTCGCCGCCGTCATCGCTCGGCCGCTGTGCGCTCTCCCGTCGACCTCTGCACGCCGTCGAAGCTGCCCCCGACCCCTACCTTGACGCCCCCCTACATCGCCGCCGTCCGCCGTGCACCCTGCTACCTCTTGAGCACCGCGTTGGTTTTCCCTTGAAGAGGAAAGGGTGATGCAGTAAAGTTGCATAAGAATTTCCCTCAATTTTTGAGAACCAAGGTATCAATCCAGTAGGAGATCACGCTCGAGTCACACGCACCTACACAAACAAATAAGAACCTCGCAACCAACGCGATAAAGGGATTGTCAATCCCTTCACGGTCACTTACGAGAGTGAGATCTGATAGATATGATAAGATATTATTTTTTGTATTTTTATGATAAATAGAAATAAAGATGCGATGTAAAATAAATGGCAATAGAAATAGCTAAGTGTTGGAAGATTAAGATGATGGAAGATAGACCCGGGGGACATAGGTTTCACTAGTGGCTTCTCTTAGGAGCATAGGTATTAGGTGGGTAAACGAATTACTATCGAGCAATTGATAGAATTGAGCATAGTTATGAGAATATCTAGGTATGATCATGTATAGAGGTATCACGTCCGTGACAAGTAGACTGAAACGATTCTACATATACTACTATTACTCCACACATCGACCGCTATCCAGCATGCATCTAGAGTATTAAGTTCATAAGAACAGAGTAACGCCTTAAGCAAGACGACATGATGTAGAGGGGATAAACTCATGCAATATAATATAAACCCCATCTTTTTATCCTCGATGGCAACAATACAATATGTGTTGTTTCCCCTACTGTCACTGGGATCGAGCACCGCAAGATTGAACCCAAAGCTAAGAACTTATCCCATTGCAAGAAAGATCAATCTAGTAGGCCAAACCAAACTAATAATTCGAAGAGACTTGCAAAGATAAACCAATCATACATAAAAGAATTCAGAGGAGATTCAAATAATATTCATAGATAAACTTGATCATAAACCCACAACTCATCGGATCTCAACAAACACACCACAAAAGAAGATTACATCGAATAGATCTTGAAGAAGATCGAGGAGAACTTTGTATTGATAAGAAGCCATATAGCTAATAACTATGGACCCGAAGGTCTGAAGTAAACTACTCACACATCACCGGAGAGGCCATGGAATTGATGTAGAGGCCCTCCATGATCGATGCCCCCTCCGGCGGAGCTCCAGAAAAGGCCCCAAGATGGGATCTCTCTCGGGTACAGAAGGTTGCGGCGGTGGAATTAGGTTTTCGTGGTGCTCCTGGATGTTTGGGGGTACGTGGAAGAAGTACATCGGTGGAGCAACGAGGGGCCCACGAGGGTGGAGGGCGCGCCCCCTGCCTCGTGGCCTCCTCGATTGTTTCTTGACGCCCACTCCAAGTCTCCTAGATCATGTTTGTTGAGAAAATCACGTTCCCGAAGGTTTCAGATATTCCTTCTTGGCGAAACTCTAAAATAGGCAAATAACAACAATTTGGGTTGGGCCTCCGGTTAGTAGGTTAGTCCCAAAAATGATATAAAAGTGTAAAATAAAGCCCATTAACATTCAAAATAGATGATATAATAGCATGAAGAAATCAAAAATTATAGATACGTTGGAGACGTATCAAGCATCCCCAAGCTTAATTCCTGCTCGTCCTCGAGGAGGTAAATGATAAAAAAGAATTTTTGATGTGGAATGCTTTCTAACATATTTCTCAATGTAATTTTTCTTTATTATGGCATGAATGTTCAGATCCGAAAGATTCAAGACAAAAGTTTAATATTGATATAAAAATAGTAATACTTCAAGCATACTAACTAAGCGATCATGTCTTCTCAAAAATAACATGGCCAAAGAAAGTTATCCCTACAAAATCATATAGTCTGGCTATGCTCTATCTTCACCACACAAAATATTTAAATCATGGACAACCCCGATGACAAGCCAAGAAATTGTTTCATACTTTTGATGTTCTCAAACTTTTTCAATCTTCATGCAATACATGAGCGTGAGCCAGGGACATAGCACTATATATGGAATAGAATGGTGGTTGTGGAGAAGACAAAAAGGAGAAGATAGTCTCACATCAACTAGGCGTATCAACGGGCTATGGAGATGCCCATTAATAGATATCAATGTGAGTGAGTAGGGATTGCCATGCAACGGATGCACTAGAGCTATAAGTATATGAAAGCTCAACAAAAGAAACTAAGTGGGTGTGCATCCAACTCGCTTGCTCATGAAGACCTAGGGCATTTTGAGGAAGCCCGTCATTGGAATATACAAGCCAAGTTATATAATGAAAAATTCCCACTAGTATATGAAAGTGATATCATAGGAGACTCTCTATCATGAAGATCATGGTGCTACTTTGAAGCACAAGTGTGGAAAAAGGATAGTAGCATTGTCCCTTCTCTCTTTTTCTCTCATTTTGTTGGGCCTTCTCCTTTTATATGGCCTTTTTTTCGTCCGGAGTCTCATCCTGACTTGTGGGGGAATCATAGTCTCCATCATCCTTTCCTCACTTGGGACAATGCTCTAATAATGATGATCATCATACTTTATTTACTTACAACTCAAGAACTACAACTCGATACTTAGAACAAAATATGACTCTATGTGAATGCCTCCGGCGGTTTGCCGGGATGTGCAATGATGCATGACTGACATGTATGAAGAATTATGAACGGTTGCTTCGCCACAAATACGATGTCAACTACATGATCACGCAAGCAATATGACAATGATGAAGCATGTCATAATAACGGAACGGTGGAAAGTTGCATGGCAATATATCTCGGAATGGCTATGGAAATGCCATTATAGGTAGGTATGGTGGCTGTTTTGAGGAAGGTATATGGTGGGTGTATGATACCGGTGAAAAGTGCGCAGTATTAGAGAGGCTAGCAATGGAGGAAGGATGAGAGCGCGTATAATCTATGGACTCAACATTAGTCATAAAGACCTCACATACTTATTGCAAAAATCTATAAGTTATCAAAACCAAGTATTATGAGCATGCTCCTAGGGGGATAGATTGGTAGGAAAAGACCATCACTCGTCCCCGACCGCCACTCATAAGGAAGACAATCAATAAATAAATCATGCTCCGACTTCGTCACATAATGGTTCACCATACTTGCATGCTTCGGGAATGACAAAATTCAACACAAGTATTTCTCAAATTCACAAGTACTCAACTAGCATGACTCTAATATCACCATCTCCATATCTCAAAACAATTATCAAGTATCAAACTTCTCATAGTATTCAATGCACTTTCTATGAAAGTTTTTATATTATTCCTAAAAGAAAATTTCCATGTTGTTCTAAAGGACTCTCAAGATAATATAAGTGAAGCGTGAGAGATCAATTATCTCTATAAAATAAAACCATTGTCGTGCTCTAAAAGATATAAGTGAAGCACTAGAGCGAAAACTATATAGCTCAAAAGATATAAGCGAAGCACATAGAGTATTCTAATAAATTTCAAATCATGTGAGTCTCTCTCAAAAGGTGTGTACAGCAATGATGATTGTGGTAAACTAAAAAGGAAAGACTCAAATTATACAAGACGTTCCAAGCAAAACACGTATCATGTGGTGAATAAAAATATAGCTCCAAGTAAAGTTACCGTTAGACGAAGACGAAAGAGGGGATGCCTTCCGGGGCATCCCCAAGCTTAGGCTTTTTGGTGTCCTTGAATTTTACCTTGGGGTGCCATGGGCATCCCCAAGCTTAGGCTCTTTCCACTCCTTGTTCCATAATCCATCAAAGCTTTACCCAAAACATGAAAACTTCACAACACAAAACTTAAATAGAAAATCTCGTGAGCTCCGTTAGCGAAAGAAAACAAAACACCACTTCAAGGTACTCTAATGAACTCATTCTTGATTTATATTGGTGTTAAACCTACTGTATTACAAGTTCTCTATGTTTTATAAACTCTTTTACTAGCCATAGATTCATCAAAATAAGCAAACAACACACGAAAAACAGAATCTGTCAAAAACAGAACAGTCTGTAGTAATCGGTAGCTAACGCAAACTTCTGGAACCCCAAAAATTATAAAATAAATTACTGGATGTGATGAATTTATCTATTAATCATCTGCGAAAATAATTAACTAAATATCACTCTAGAAATAAACATGGCAGTAATTCTCATGAGCACAAAAGTTTCTGTTTTTTACAGCAAGATCAAAAAGACTTTCCTCAAGTCTTCCCAACGGTTCTACTTGGCACAAACACTAATTAAACAAAAAAAAAACCAAAACAGAGGCTAGATAAATTATTTATTAATAAACAGGAGCAAAAAGCAAGGAATAAAAAGAAAATTGGGTTGCCTCTCAAGCGCTATCGTTTAACGCCCCTAGCTAGGCATAAAAGCAAGGATAGATCTAGGTATTGCCATAATAAAAGGATAGATCACGAAAACTCATTTCATATTCTCTACGGTCAGAAGCAAGTTTTCTTTTAGGCAAGCAAAAGTAATCAAAAGGGCTAAATTTAATGGGATAGAAGTCCCCAAGATCAATTTCGGGAGGTATAGGTTCCTCCTTTGGCCCTTCATATTGCACAACCAATTCATCATTATAAGCATTCTTTTGACAAAACTTCGTGAGCCTATACTCGAGAGAATATCCTAGCTCATTATTTCGAATAGCAAAATCATTATTAACTAGAACATTGGTAGGAACCTTTTTTCTAAGGTTCTCATTAAAAGCAACATAGTCTAAAGATTGAAAACACATTATTTCCTCTTGATCAAAGAGGATTGCCTCTATGGGAGGATGGCCAGCGTCCACCCTATAGTGTGCCAAGATTTCTTTGGCCTCTTTTATTATAAATCTGAACTCATGAGCCAAAAGGATAGTAGCGGCGTGCTTAACAGAAGAATGCTCAATATTAGAAAACTCTAGGAAAATCCTTTGTATGCAAGGATGCAAGTGCATAAATTGCCTTTCAAGTTCAACTACAAGCATGGCGATAGCATCCGCAAGACTACTAGTTCTATGAAGAGTAGAACTACCCATGGAAGGCGAAGCACCGGCACAAGTAAAGAAATCTTGGATAACTCCTTTTCCAATAATATTACCACTACCGATTCGGAAATTTTTTGTATGTAAGATAGTGGATTCTTCAGCAGGAGCATCAGAATTTTCCATGTTATTATTATTGTCCATATCAACAATAATTTCCCCAATTTCAGACATAACTACAGGAAGTGCGAGGATCAAAAGAAAGAGGGAGGCACAAAATAGAGGGTGAATAAAATGGCAATGGTGATGTGGGGGAGGGGAAAATGAGAGGCAAATGGCAAATAATGTAATCCGAGGGATAAGAGTTTGTGATGGGTACTTGGTATGTCTTGACTTGTGCGTAGACTCCCCGACAATAGCGCCAGAAATGGCTCGTTGTCGGGAGTCAAATCTTGACTTGACTTGGCATGAATCTCCCCGGCGACGGCGCCAGAAATCCTTCTTGCTACCTCTTGAGCACTGCGTTGGTTTTCCCATGAAGAGGAAAGGGTGATGCAGTAAAGTAGCGTAAGTATTTCCCTCAGTTTTTGAGAACCAAGGTATCAAACCAGTAGGAGATCACGCTTGAGTCCCACGCACCTACACAAACAAATAAGAACCTCGCAACCAACGCGATAAAGGGGTTGTCAATCCCTTCACGGTTACTTACGAGAGTGAGATTTGATAGATATGATAAGATAATATTTTTAGTATTTTTATGATAAAGAGAAATATAGATGCAAAGTGAAATAAACATCAATAGAAATAGCTAAGTGTTGGAAGATCAATATGATGGAAGATAGACCCGGGGGCCATAGGTTTCACTAGTGGCTTCTCTCAAGAACATAAGTATTATGGTGGGTAAACGAATTACTGTCGAGCAATTGATACAATTGAGCATAGTTATGAGAATATCTAGGTATGATCATGTATATAGGCATCACATCCGTGACAAGTAGACCGAAACGATTCTGCATCTACTACTATTACTCCACACATCGACCGCTATCCAGCATTCATCTAGAGTATTAAGTTCATAAGAACAGAGTAACGCCTTAAGAAAGACGACATGATGTATAGGGATAAACTCATGCAATATGATATAAACCCCTTCTTTTTATCCTCGATGGCAACAATACAATATGTGTCGTTTCCCCTACTGTCACTGGGATCGAGAACCGCAAGATTGAACCCAAAGCTAAGCACTTCTCCCATCGCAAGAAAGATCAATCTAGTAGGCCAAACCAAACTGATAATTCGAAGAGACCTGCAAAGATAAACCAATTATACATAAAAGAATTCAGAGGAGATTCAAATATTGTTCATAGATAAACTTGATCATAAACCCACAATTCATCGGATCTCGACAAACACACCGCAAAAGAAGATTACATCAAATAGATCTCCAAGAAGATCGAGGAGAACTTTGTATTGAGATCCAAAGAGAGAGAAGAAGCCATCTAGATAATAATTATGGACACGAAGGTCTGAAGTAAATTACTCACACATCACCGGAGAGGCCATGGAGTTGATGTAGAGGCCCTCCATGATCGATGCCCCCTCCGGCGGAGCTCCGGAAAAGGCCCCAAGATGGGATCTCTCGGGTATAGAAGGTTGTGGCGGTGGAATTATGTTTTCGTGGTGCTCTTGGATGTTTAGGGGGTACATGGATATATATAGGAGGAAGAAGTACGTCGGTGGAGCAACGAGGGGCCCACGAGGGTGGAGGGCCCGCCCCCTGCCTCGTGGCCTCCTCGATTGTTTGTTGACGCCCACTCCAAGTCTCCTAGATCATGTTTGTTGAGAAAATCACGTTCCGGAAGGTTTCATTCCGTTTGGACTCTGTTTGATATTCCTTTTCGGTGAAACTCTAAAATAGGCAAAAAATAGTAATTTGGGTTGGGCCTCCGGTTAGTAGGTTAGTCCCAAAAATGATATAAAAGTGTAAAATAAAGCCCATTAACATTCAACATAGATAATATAATAGCATGGACAAATTAAAAATTATAGATACGTTGGAGACGTATCAAGCATCCCCGAGCTTATTTCCTGCTCATCCTCGAGTAGGTAAATGATAAAAAAGAATTTTTGATGTGGAATGCTTTCTAACATATTTCTCAATGTAATTTTTCTTTATTGTGGCATGAATGTTCAGATCCGAAAGATTCAAGACAAAAGTTTAATATTGACATAAAAATATTAATACTTCAAGCATACTAACTAAGCAATCATGTCTTCTCAAAAATAACATGGCCAAAGAAAGTTATCCCTACAAAATCATATAGTCTGGCTATGCTCTATCTTCACCACACAAAATATTTAAATCATGCACAACCACGATCACAAGCCAAGAAATTGTTTCATACTTTTGATGTTCTCAAACTTTTTCAATCTTCACGCAATACATGAGCGTGAGCCATGGACATAGCACTATATATGGAATAGAATGGTGGTTGTGGAGAAGACAAAAAGGAGAACATTGTCTCATAACAACTAGGCGTATCAACGGGCTATGGAGATGCCCATTAATAGATATCAATGTGAGTGAGTATGGATTGCCATGCAACGGATGCACTAGAGCTATAAGTATATGAAAGCTCAACAAAAGAAACTAAGTGGGTGTGAATCCAACTCGCTTGCTCATGAAGACCTAGGGCATTTTGAGGAAGCCCATCATTGGAATATACAAGCCAAGTTCTATAATGAAAAATTCCCACTAGTATATGAAAGTGATATCATAGGAGATTCTCTATCATGAAGATCATGGTGCTACTTTGAAGCACAAGTGTGTAAAAAGGATAGTAGCATTGTCCCTTCTCTCTTTTTCTCTCATTTTTTGGGGCCTTCTCCTTTTTATGACCTTTTTTCGTCCGGAGGCTCATCCTGACTTGTGGGGGAATCATAGTCTCCATTCCTCACTTGGGACAATGCTCTAATAATGATGTTCATCATACTTTATTTACTTACAACTCAAGAATTACAACTCGATACTTAGAAGAAAATATGACTCTATGTGAATGCCTCCGGCGGTGTACCGGGATGTGCAATGATGCATGACTGACATGTATGAAGAATTATGAACGGTGGCTTTGGCACAAATACGATGTCAACTACATCATCACGCAAGCAATATGACAATGATGAAGCGTGTCATAATAACGGAACGGTGGAAAGTTGCATGGCAATATATCTCGGAATGGCTATGGAAATGCCATAATAGGTAGGTATGGTGGCTGTTTTGAGGAAGGTATATGGTGGGTGTATGATACCGGCGAAAAGTGCGCGGTACTAGAGAAGCTAGCAATGGTGGAAGGATGAGAGTGCGTATAATCCATTTACTCAACATTAGTCATAAAGAACTCACATACTTATTGCAAAAATCTATTAGTTATCGAAACAAAGTATTACGAGCATGCTCCTAGGGGGTTAGATTGGTAGGAAAATACCATCACTCGTCCCTGACCACCACTCATAAGGAAGATAATCAAAATAAATCATGCTCCGACTTCGTCACATAACGGTTCACCATGCGTGCATGCTACGGGAATCACAAACTTCAACGCAAGTATTTCTCAAATTCACAACTACTCAACTAGCATGACTCTAATATCACCATCTCCATATCTCAAAACAATTATCAAGTATCAAACTTCTCATAGTATTCAATGCACTTTCTATGAAAGTTTTTATATTATTCCTAAAAGAAAATTTCCATGTTGTTCTAAAGGACTCCCAAAATAATATAAGTGAAGCATGAGAGATCAATTATTTCTATAAAATAAAACCTCCACCGTGCTCTAAAAGATATAAGTGAAGCACTAGAGCAAAAACTATATAGCTCAAAAGATATAAGCGAAGCACATAGAGTATTCTAATAAATTTCAAATCATGTGAGTCTCTCTCAAAAGGTGTGTACAGCAAGGATGATTGTGGTAAACCAAAAAGCAAAGACTCAAATCATACAAGACGCTCCAAGCAAAACACATATCATGTGGTGAATAAAAATATAGCTCCAAGTAAAGTTACCGATAGACGAAGACGAAAGAGGGGATGCCTTCTGGGGCATGCCCAAGCTTAGGCTTTTTGGTGTCCTCGAATTTTACCTTGGGTGCCATGGGCATCCCCAAGCTTAGACTCTTCCCACTCCTTGTTCCATAATCCATCAAATCTTTACCCAAAACTTCAAAACTTCGAAACACAAAACTTAAATAGAAAATCTCGTGAGCTCCGTTAGCGAAAGAAAACAAAACACCACTTCAAGGTACTGTAATGAAATCATTCTTGATTTATATTGGTGTTAAACCTACTGTACTACAACTTCTCTATGGTTTGTAAACTCTTTTACTAGCCATAGATTCATCAAAATAAGCAAACAACACACGAAAAACAGAATCTGTCAAAAACAGAACAGTCTGTTGTAATTGGTAGCTAAAGCAAACTTCTGGAACCTCAAAAAATATAAAATAAATTTCTGGACGTGAGGAATTTATGTATGAATCATCTTAAAAAATAATTAACTAAAGATCGCTCTCCAAATAAAAATGGCAGCAATTCTCGTGAGCGCTAAAGTTTCTGTTTTTTACAGCAAGATCAAAAAGACTTTCCCCAATTCTTCCCAACGGTTCTACTTGGCACAAACACTAATTAAACGCAAAAAACACAACCAAAACAGAGGCTAGATAAATTATTTATTACTAAACAGGAGCAAAAATCAAGGAATAAAAATAAAATTGGCTTTGCCTCCCAACAAGCGCTATCGTTTAACGCCCCTAGCTAGGCATAAAAGCAAGGATAGATCTAGGTATTGCTATAATAATAGGATAGATCACGAAAACTCATTTCATATTCTCTACGTTCAGCAGAAAGTTTTCTTTGAGGTAAGCAAAAGTAATCGAAAGGGCTAAATTGGACAGAAGTCCCCAAGATCAATTTCGGGAGGTATAGGTTCCTCCTTTGGCCCTTCATATTGCACAACCAATTCATCATTATAAGCATTCTTTTGACAAAACTTTGTGAGCCTATACTCGAGAGAATATCCTAGCTCAATATTTTGAATAGCAAAATCATTATTAAGTTCGGAAATTCTATCAACTATAACATTGGTAGGAACCTCTTTTCTAAGGTTCTCATTAAAAGCAACATAGTCTAAAGATTGAAAACACATTATTTCCTCTTGATCAAAGAGGATTGCCTCTATGGGAGGACGACCAACGTCCACCCTATAGTGCGTAAAGATTTCTTTGGCCTCTTTTATTATAAATCGGAACTCACGTGCCAAAAAGATAGTAGCGGCACGCTTAATAGAAGAATGCTCAATATTAGAAAACTCTAGGAAAATCCTTTCTATGCAAGGATGCATGTGCATAAATTGTCTTTCAAGTTCAACTACAAGCATGGCGATAGCATCCGCAAGACTACTAGTTCTATGAAGAATAGAACTACCCACAGAAGGCAAAGCACCGGCACAAGTAAAGAAATCTTGGATAACTCCTTTTCCAATAATATTACCACTACCGATTCGGAATTTTTTTGTATCTAAGATAGGGGGTTCTTCAGCAGGAGCATCAGAATTTTCCATGTTATTATTATTTTCCATATCGACAATAATTTCCCAAATTTCAGACATAACGGCAGAAAGTGCGAGAAGGAAAAGAAAGAGGTAGGCGCAAAAGAGAGGGAGAATAAAATGACAACGGTGAAGTGGGGGAGGGGAAAATGAGAGGCAAATGGCAAATAACGTAATGTGAGGGATAAGAGTTTGTGATGGGTACTTGGTATGTCTTGGCTTGTGCGTAGACTCCCCGACAACAGCACCCGAAATGGCTCGTTGTCGGGAGTCAAATCTTAACTTGACTTGGCACGAATCTCCCCGGCAACGGCACCAGAAATCCTTCTTGCTACCTCTTGAGTACTGCGTTAGTTTTCCCTTAAAGAGGAAAGGGTGATGCAGTAAAGTAGCATAAGTATTTCCCTTAGTTTTTGAGAACCAAGGTATCAATCCAGTAGGAGATGACGCTCGAGTGCTTACACAAATAAATAAGAACCTCGCAACCAATGCGATAAAGGGGTTGTCAATCCCTTCACGGTCATTTACGAGAGTGAGATCTGATAGATATGATAAGATAATATTTTTAGAATTTTTATGATAAAGAGAAATAAAGATACAAAGTAAAATAAATGGCAATAGAAATAGCTAAGTGTTGGAAGATTAATAAGATGGAAGATAGACCCGGGGGCCATAGGTTTCACTAGTGGCTTCTCTCAAGAGCATAAATATTACGGTGGGTAAATGAATTACTGTTGAGCAATTGATAAAATTGAGCATAGTTATGAGAATATCTAGGTATGATCATGTATATAGGCATCACGTCCGTGACAAGTTGACCGAAACGATTCTGCATCTACTACTATTACTCCACACATCGACCACTATCCAGCATTCATCTAGAGTATTAAGTTCATAAGAACAGAGTAACGCCTTAAGCAAGACGACATGATGTATAGGGATAAACTCATGCAATATGATATAAACCCCATCTTTTTATCCTCGATGGCAACAATACAATACGTGTCGTTTCCCCTAGTGTCACTGGGATCGAGCACCGCAAGAAAGATCAATCTAGTAGGCCAAACCAAACCAATAATTCGAAGAGACTTGCAAAGATAAACCAATCATACATAAAAGAATTCAGAGGAGATACAAATATTGTTCATTGATAAACTTGATCATAAACCCACAATTCATCGGATCTCGACAAACACACTGCAAAAGAAGATTACATCGAATAGATCGATCGAGGAGAACTTTGTATTGAGATCCAAAGAGAGAGAAGAAGCCATCTAGGTAATAACTATGGACCCGAAGGTCTGAAGTAAACTACTCACACATCACCGGAGAGGCCATGGAGTTGATGTAGAGGCCCTCCGTAATCGATGCCCCCTCCAGCGGAGCTCCGGAAAAGGCCCCAAGATGGGATCGCTCGGGTACAGAAGGTTGCGGCGGTGGAATTAGGTTTTCGTGATGCTCCAGGATGTTTGGGGGTATGTGGATATATATAGGAGGAAGAAGTATGTCGGTGGAGCAATGAGGGGCCCACGAGGGTGGAGGGCGCGCCCCCTGCCTCGTGGCCTCCTTGATTGTTTCTTGACGCCCACTCCAAATCTCCTAGATCACGTTTGTTGAGAAAATCACGTTCCCGAAGGTTTCATTCCATTTGGACTCCGTTTGATATTCCTTTTCGGCGAAACTCTAAAATAGGCAAAAAAAACATCAATTTGGGTTGGGCCTCCGGTTAGTAGGTTAGTCCCAAAAATTATATAGAAGTGTAAAATAAAGCCCATTAACATTCAAAATAGATAATATAATAGCATGGAGAAATCAAAAATTATTGATACGTTGGAGATGTATCAAGCATCCCCGATCTTAATTCCCGCTCGTCCTCGAGTAGGTAAATGATAAAAAAAAGAATTTTTGATGTGGAATGCTTTCTAACATATTTATCAATGTAATTTTTATTTATTGTGGCATAAATGTTCAGATCCGAAAGATTCAAGACAAAAGTTTAATATTGACATAAAAATATTAATACGTCAACCATACTAACTAAGCAATCATGTCTTCTCAAAAATAACATGGCCAAAGAAAGTTATCCCTACAAAATCATATAGTCTGGCTATGCTCTATCTTCACCACACAAAATATTTAAATCATGCACAACCCCGATGACAACCCAAGAAATTGTTTCATACTTTTGATGTTCTCAAACTTTTTCAATCTTCACGCAATACATGAGCGTGAGCCATGGACATAGCAGTATATATGGAATAGAATGGTGGTTGTGGAGAAGACAAAAAGGAGAAGATAGTCTCACATCAACTAGCCGTATCAACGGGCTATGGAGATGCCCATCAATAGATATCAATGTGCGTGAGTATGGATTGCCATGCAAAGGATGCACTAGATCTATAAGTATATGAAAGCTCAACAAAAGAAACTAAGTGGGTGTGCATCCAACTCGCTTGCTCATGAAGACCTAGGGCATTTTGAGGAAGCCCATCATTCGAATATACAAGCCAAGTTCTATAATGAAAAATTCCCACTAGTATTTGAGAGTGATATCATAGGAGACTCTCTATCATGAAGATCATGGAGCTACTTTGAAGCACAAGTGTGGAAAAAGGATAGTAGCATTGTCCCTTCTCTCTTTTTCTCTCATTTTTTGGGCCTTCTCCTTTTTATGGCCTTTTTTTCGTCCGGAGGCTCATCCCGACTTGTGGGGGAATCATAGTCTCCATTCCTCACTTGGGACAATGCTCTAATAATGATGTTCATCATACTTTATTTACTTACAACTCAAGAATTACAACTTGATACTTAGAACAAAATATGACTCTATGTGAATGCCTCCGGCGGTGTACCGGGATGTGCAATGATGCATGACTAACATGTATGAAGAATTATGAACGGTGGCTTTGCCACAAATATGATGTCAACTACATGATCACGCAAGCAATATGACAATGATGAAGCGTGTCATAATAACGGAACGGTGGAAAGTTGCATGGCAATATATCTCAGAATGGCTATGGAAATGCCATAATAGGTAGGTATGGTGGCTGTTTTGAGGAACATATATGGTGGGTGTATGATACCGGCGAAAAGTGAGCGGTACTAGAGAAGCTAGCAATGGTGGAAGGATGAGAGTGCGTATAATCCACGGACTCAACATTAGTCATAAAGAACTCACATACTTATTGCAAAAATCTATTAGTTATCGAAACAAAGTATTACGAGCATGCTCCTAGGGGGGTAGATTGGTACGAAAAGACCATCACTCATCCCTGACCGCCACTCATAAGGAAGATAATTAATAAATAAATCATGCTCCGACTTCGTCACATAATGCCATACGTGCATGCTACGGGAATCACAAACTTCAACACAAGTATTTATCAAATTCACAACTACTCAACTAGCATGACTCTAATATCACCATCTCCATATCTCAAAACAATTATCAAGTATCAAACTTCACATAGTATTCAATGCACTTTCTATGAAAGTTTTTATATTATTCCTAAAAGCAAATTTCCATGTTGTTCTAAAGGACTCCCAAAATAATATAAGTGAAGCATGAGAGATAAATTATATCTATAAAATAAAACCACCACCGTGCTCTAAAAGATATAAGTGAAGCACTAGAGCAAAAACTATATAGCTCAAAAGATATAAGCGAAGCACATAGAGTATTCTAATATATTTCAAATCATGTGAGTCTCTCTCAAAAGGTGTGTACAGCAAGGATGATTGTGGTAAACCAAAAATCAAAGACTCAAATCATACAAGATGCTCCAAGCAAAACTCATATCATGTGGTGAATAAAAATATAGCTCCAAGTAAAGTTACCGATAGACGAAGACGAAAGAGGGGATGCCTTCCGGGGCATGCCCAAGCTTAGGCTTTTTGGTGTCCTTGAATTTTACCTTGGGGTGCCATGGGCATCCCCAAGCTTAGGCTCTTGCCACTCCTTGTTCCATAATCCATCAAATCTTTACCCAAAACTTGAAAATTCACAACACAAAACTTAAATAGAAAATCTTGTGAGCTCCGTCAGCGAAAGAAATATTGGTAGGAACCTTTTTTCTAAGGTTCTCATTAAAAGCAACATAGTCTAAAGATTGAAAACACATTATTTCCTCTTGATCAAAGAGGATTGCCTCTATGGGAGGACGGCCAACTTCCACCCTATAGTGCGTAAAGATTTCTTTGGCCTCTTTTATTATGAATCGGAACTCATGAGCCAAAAAGATATTAGCGGAACGCTTTATAGAAGAATGCTCAATATTAGAAAACTCTAGGAAAATCCTTTGTATGCAAGCATGCATGTGCATAAATGGCCTTTCAAGTTCAACTACAAGCATGGCGATAGCATCCGCAAGACTACTAGTTCTATGAAGAATAGAACTACCCACAGAAGGCAAAGCACCGGCACAAGTAAAGAAATCTTCGATAACTCCTTTTCCAATAATATTACCACTACCGATTCGGAATTTTTTTTGTATGTAAGATAGGGGGTTCCTCAGCAGGAGCATCAGAATTTTCCATGTTATTATTATTGTCCATATCGACAATAATTTCCCCAATTTCAGACATAACGACAGAAAGTGCGAGGAGCAAAAGAAAGAGGGAGGCGCAAAATAGAGGGCAAATAAAATGGCAATGGTGAAGTGGGGGAGGGGAAAATGAGAGGCAAATGGCAAATAATGTAATGTGAGGGATAAGAGTTTGTGATGGGTACTTGGTATGTCTTGGCTTGTGCGTAGACTCCCCGACAACGGCACCCGAAATGGCTCGTTGTCGGGAGTCAAACCTTGACTTGACTTGGCACGAATCTCCCCGGCAACGGCGCCAGAAATCCTTCTTGCTACCTCTTGAGCACTGCATTGGTTTTCCCTTAAAGAGGAAAGGGTGATGCAGTAAAGTAGCGTAAGTATTTCCCTTAGTTTTTGAGAACCAATGTATCAATCCAGTAGGAGATGATGCTCGAGTGCCACGCACCTACACAAACAAATAAGAACCTCGCAACCAATGCGATAAAGGGGTTGTCAATCCCTTCACGGTCACTTACGAGAGTGAGATCTGATAGATATGATAAGATAATATTTTTAGTATTTTTATGATAAAGAGAAATAAAGATGCAAAGTAAAATAAACGGCAATAGAAATAGCTAAGTGTTGGAAGATTAATATGATGGAAGATAGACCCGGGGGCCATAGGTTTCACTAGTGGCTTCTCTCAAGAGCATAAGTTTTACGGTGGGTAAACGAATTACTGTCGAGCAATTGATAAAATTGAGCAAAGTTATGAGAATATCTAGGTATGATCATGTATATAGGCATCACGTCCGTGAAAAGTAGACCGAAACGATTTTGCATCTACTACTATTACTCCACACATCGACCACTATCCAACATTCATAAATACATAGTAACGCCTGAAGCAAGACGACATGATGTATAGGGATAAACTCATGCAATATGATATAAACCCCATCTTTTTATCCTCGATGGCAACAATGCAATACGTGTCGTTTCCCCTAGTGTCACTGGTTTTGAGCACCGCAAGATTGAACCCAAAGCTAAGCACTTCTCCCATCACAAGAAAGATAAATCTAGTAGGCCAAACCAAGCCGATAATTCGAAGAGACTTGCAAAGATAAACCAATCATACATAAAAGAATTCAGAGGAGATTCAAGTATTGTTCATAGATAAACTTGATCATAAACCCACAATTCATCGGATCTCGACAAACACACCGCAAAAGAAGATTACATCGAATTGATCGATCAAGGAGAACTTTGTATTGAGATCCAAAGAGAGAGAAGAAACCATCTAGGTAATAACTATGGACCCGAAGGTCTGAAGTAAACTACTCACACATCACCGGAGAGGCCATGGAGTTGATGTAGAGGCCCTCCGTGATTGATGCCCCCTTCGGCGGAGCTCCGGAAAAGGCCCCAAGATGGGATCTCTCGGGTACAGAAGGTTGCGGCACTGGAATTAGGTTTTCTTGGTGCTCCTGGATGTTTGGTGGGAATATGGATATATATAGGTTTTCTTGACGCCCACTCCAAGTCTCCTGGATCACGTTTGTTGAGAAAATCACGTTCCCGAAGGTTTCATTCCATTTGGACTCCGTTTGATATTCCTTTTCGGCGAAATTCTAAAATAGGCAAAAACAACAATTTGGGTTGGGCCTCCGGTTTGTAGGTTAGTCCCAAAAATGATATAAAAGTGTAAAATAAAGCCCATTAACATCAAAAATAGATAATATAATAGCATGGAGCAATCAAAAAATATAGATATGTTGCAGACGTATCACGCCCGCCGCCCCGACCTCGACCCCGTCCCCGACCTCGACGCCGCATGCCCCACTCCCTAACTCCATAGGCGCCCGAGGTGAGCACGCCCTCCTCCTCCTCCCCTACCTCTGCCTGGCTAGGGTTCTTAGGGTTAAATTTCGGAGTTCATCTAATTAGTTAGGGTTCATCAAACTAGATGCTAATTATGGCAGTAGTTGTTAAATAGAATTAGGTTTAGAGTTCATCAAATTAGTTAGGGTTAAATTTTAGAGTTCATCAAATTAGTTAGGGTTGAATTTTAGAGTTCATCAAATTAGTTAGGGTTCATTAAATTTTAGAGTTCATGAAATTAGTTAAATTTTAGACTTCATCTAACTAGTTTTTTTACTGTTTTTTAGTAAGTGTTTAACAGATAGTAAGAAAATTAATATAACTTGTAGAACTAGTTTAGTTTTAGTAAAAACTAGTTTTTTATTTATAGTAAGTGCTTAATTGAACTAGTTGAGTTAATACAACTATTTTTTTTGTATGAAAATTAATAGAACTAGTTACTTCTTTAGTTAAAGCAATTATTCCCGCATCATCCTCGTCGTCGAGTCGGCAGAGGACACCTGCATCACCAGATGGGCCATGTCCGGGACTGGGCTCCGCTCGGATGGTACTGGGAGGCGCTACCTCCTGGGGGCACAGGTTGGTGAGGAGTCAGCCCGTCGTTGACCCGAACCTTCTTTGGTGGCGGTCGCGTGGGCCAGTGACGGTCCAGAGGCTCGAGGACCCCGCGGAGGTGGTGCGTCACCGTGTCAGTGAGGAGGACGCGCACGTCCGTCGCTACTTGTTTGTGTTGGACCACAGGTTCTCCAATACCTAGCAGGTTCTCTAGGGATCTCACTAGAGCTATGATCCTGTGATGGTTCCTTCTCTGTGGGTGTCCACCGCTCGCACCGATACCTATCGTGCGCTAGGGTTTTAGTTATGTTAGTGATGTTATATGTATGATACTATTCGGGATGTATTAGTGATAATATTCGACGATTTACGAACGCATGAGATGATTTACTTTTGCTTACTGAATGCCTGCTAATTTGAATACTTATTTATTTTACGATTTGGTTTTGCTTATTGAATGCTCATGTCAATATGAGTCCTATAAAATATTCTGAAATGTATATCTTGTGTTGCTCAAATAGGATATGTGCTTGCCCAAGTCGCCGGTCAAGTTTGCAGGTTACACATTCGAGTGGCCTATGTTTTGCTGGAGTGTTGATTCATTTCCGTTCTGGCAAATTTCAGGCGCTCGATATGTCCTATTTTAGCAAAGGTCATGCCGGATTTTTCTGTGAATTTTGGCATGACTTGTGCCAGAATATGTAGGAAATATCGAGTGCCCCGGATTTGTGTGTTGAGTATCCTGGTAGTTGCCTTCGATCGATTTTCAATTGTGGATACAGTAAGTCACAACGCAAGTCTTTTTTTCGTAATTAAGCATGACATCTGCTTCATTTTCTTAAACTTATAATTTAAACTTTTTACTATTCTACTAGCATATCCCCTGCCATGCAAGAGTTTGTGTCTTGGATAAGATAGGTTTCAGTCCTATGAAAACTACTGTGGAGGTAAAGAGAGTTAACTTGAAGACCGAGCATGGTTATACTTTCCACGCAAAATTATACAACACAGACACCTATGCAAGGCTTATGCATTTGAGTCTGATATGGTTATCACCTTTGATATTCGTCCTGAAGATGATATTGAAGGTAATATCAACATCTGGGTCGATGTGCAGACGCCTCCAGTTATACCATTATGTGAGTTTCTCAACCATATTTATGTCTTCGATATTGTTTATTCAAAAATAGTTGACAACTAATTTCTATTGACAGCTTATTTCCATTCAAGCAAACATGTCCGGTGCTTGGTAGACATGACCGTCCACTATCCCGGGATGAACTAAACTGCGAGGAGATAGATCATTATGTTTCATGGATTGAGGATCTTCATACTATCAAGAAAAATTATTTTCCGGGATTAAATATCTTAGTACTCAAAACGTGCGACCAATAGTGTTCGTACTGAACTACGGTAACATCTATTTAGGAAAGATGGTAAGATTTTTACTATTTGTCCTCGGTGCATCTTTTGCATACATTATTTGTTAAGCTAAACTTCATTGCTAAGTATGTTACTATACGATGTTCTTCAACAGGGACTCCCGATGAATGTTGTGCCTCATTGGATCAAGACTAAAGGTCGCATGAGAATTGTTAGCTTATGGCCAAGATTTCCTACAATGAACTTTGGTGCATTCAGGATTTCGAATAGCGAGGAATGCTTAATAGTGAAAGGCTGGAGCAAAATTGTGAACGATTGCCGAGAAGTACTAGGGGGCAGCAATCAGAAGCGCAGCGCACGATTAGGAGACAGGTTCATCTGCATGCTCCAACTTGATGAAGCAGGAGTGCTACACATGTTTTATGGTATTTTAGCTGAGCGAGAGCAGCATGACTGATTAGTTAGCTAGAAATGAGTTGTGACGATTAAATAGCTAGTGTTGGTGGTAATAACTATGATGATTATTATTAGCTAGTGTTGGTGGTGATTAGATAGCTACCGCAACTAGTGTTGGTGGTGATTAGCTAGCTAGAATGAGTTTGAAGATGATGATGTGTGCTACACTATGACTATGATGATTAAATAGCTACTGTTGTTGGGAATGACTATGATGATGATTAAATAGCTTGTGTTGGCGGATTAGATTCAAATGGAGGCAACATGTGGTGCACATCGAAAGTACTACTAGTCCAAACTAGATCAAGTTTGGATTAGTAGTATACTTTTGACATGCACCACATGTTCCCTCCACTTAAACCTAATCCACCTTCATTTCACACACTGTTATGGACATATTGATATAGCAACCTCATAATTGGTATTGTACCAAAATTTATATAACGGCGTATAAATACACTAAAAATTAAAAAAAATGAGAAAAAGAATACTAGTAGCGATGCAGAGTAAACACACTACAACTAGCTATATTAGCAGTAGCGCTGGAGTGAACAGACGCTGCTGCTATATGTCTTAGCAGCAGTGCACGTAGCACGCGCTACTGCTAAGGAATAGTTGTAGCGCCTTATCAGTAGCGCGTCCTCCCGCGTTACTGATAGGAAAAATACCCGCGCTACTACTAGGGTTTCCCTAGTAGTGACATACCTTGATAAAGTTTTGAAGAAGTTCAAAATGGATCAGTCAAAGAAAGGGTTCTTGCCTGTGTTACAAGGTGTGAAGTTGAGTCAGGCTCAATGCCCGACCACTGCAGAAGATAGAGAGAAAATGAAAGTCATTCCCTATGCCTCAGCCATAGGTTATATCATGTGTGCAATGTTGTGTACCAGATCTGATGTGTGCCTTGCTATAAGTTTAACATGGAGGTACCAAAGTAATTCAGGAGTGGATCACTGGACAGCTGTCAAGAACATCCTAAAATACCTGAAAAGGACTAAGGATATGTTTCTCATTTATGGAGTTGACAAAGAGCTTGTCATAAATGGTTACGTCGATGCAAGCTTTGACACTGATCCACATGACTCTAAGTCACAAACCGGATACGTATTTATATTGAATGGTGGAGCTGTCAGTTGGTGCAGTTCCAAGCAGAGCGTCGTGGCGGGATCTACGTGTGAAGCGGAGTACATAGCTTCTTCGGAAGCAGCAAATGAAGGAGTCTGGATGAAGGAGTTCATATCTGATCTAGGTGTAATACCTAGTGCATCAGGTCTAATGAAAATATTTTCTGACAATACTGGAGCAATTTTCTTGGCAAAGGAATCCAGATTTCACAAGAGAACCAAACACATCAAGAGATGCTTCAATTCCATCCGCGATCAAGTCAAGGAGGGAGACATAGAGATTTGCAAAATACATATGGATTTGAATGTTGCAGACCCGTTGACTAAGCATCTTCCATGAGCAAAACATGATCAGCACCAAGACTCCAGGGGTGTTAGAATCATTACTATGTAATCTAGATTATTGACTCTAGTGCAAGTGGGATACTGAAGGAAATATGCCCTAGAGCCAATAATAAAGTTGTTAGTTATATTTCCTTATATCATGATAAATGTTTATTATTCATGCTAGAATTGTATTAACCAGAAACTTAGTACATGTGTGAGACAAACAGAGTCCCTAGTATGACTCTACTTGACTAGCTCGTTTATCAAAGATGGTTAAGTTTCCTGACCATACACATTATTGTCATTTGATGAACGGGATCACATGATTAGAGAATGATGTGATGGACAAGACCCATCCGTTATCTTAGCATTACAATCGTTTAGTTTTATTGCTACTGCTTTTTCCATGACTTATACATATTCCTCTGACTATGAGATTATGCAAGTCCCGAATACCGGAGGAACACCTTGTCTGCTATCAAATGTCACAACCTTACTGGGTGATTATAAAGACGCTCTGCAGGTGTCTCCGAAGGTGTTTGTTGAGTTGGCATAGACCGAGATTAGGATTAGTCACTGCGAGTACCAGAGAGGTATCTCTGGCCCCTCTCGGTAATGCACATCACTATAAGCCTTGCAAGCAATGTAACTAATGAGTTAGTTGCGGGATGATGCATTACGGAACGAGTAAAGAGACTTGTCTGTAACGAGATTGAACTAGGTATGATGATACCGACGATCGAATCTCGAGCAAGTAGCATACCGATAACAAAGGGAATAACATATGTTATTATGCGGTTTGACCGATAAAGATCTTCATAGAATATCTAGGAACCAATATGAGCATCCAGGTTCCGCTATTGGTTATTGAACGAGATGTGTCGGTCATGTCTACATAGTTCTCGAACCCGTAGGGTCCGCATGCTTAACGTTCGATGATGATTTGTATTATGAGTTATATGTTTTGCTGACCGAAGTTTGGTCGGAATCCCGAATAAGATCACGGACATGACGAGGAGTCCCGAAATGGCCGAGAGGTAAAGATCCATATATTGTAAGGTTATATACGGACACTGAAATGGTTCCGAAGAGGTTCGCAGATTTTTTCGTAGTACCGAGATGTTACCGAAACCCCCCGGGAAAGTTAATGGGCCTAATGGGCCTTAGTGGAGGAGAGGAGGTAGGCCACGGGAGGTGGCGCACTCCCCCCATCCCCAATCCGAATTGGACAAGGGGAGGGGGCGTCCCCCCTTTCCTTCTCCCTCTCCCCCTTTCCTCTCTCCCCTCTCTGTTGGACGGAAGGGGGCGAATCCTACTAGGAGTAGGACTCCCCTTAGGCGCGCCTCTCCCTGGCCGGCCACCTCCTCCCCCTCTCATTTATGTACGGGGGCGGGGGCACACCAAGATTTCTCTTAGCCATGTGCGGTGCCCCCTCCACAATTTACTCCTCCAGTCATAGCGTCGTAGTGCATAGGCGAACCCCTACGCGGATCACATCACCATCACCGTCACCACGCCGTCGTGCTGTCGGAACTCTCCCTCGACCCTCTACTAGATCAAGAGCTCAAGGGACGTCATCGAGCTGAACATGTGCTGAACACGGAGGTGTCGTACGTTCGGTACTTGGATCGGTTGGATCGTGAAGACGTTCGACTACATCAACCACGTTAACCTAATGCTTCTGCTTTCGGTCTACGAGGGTACGTGGACAGACTCTCCCCCTCTCGTTGCTATGCATCTCCTGGATAGATCTTGCGTGATCATGGGATTTTTTTAAAAAATTGCATGCTACGTTCCCCGACAAACACCATCGTCCGCGCCTGTCTTCATCACGTTGTCGGGTTCTTCCTCGCCTACTTCGAGCATCACCGCCGCATTCCTAACCTAGCTACCACCATCGTCGTCAGGCCTCGGCTGCCACTCTTCTTTGGTGCCGCGCCTCTTGTCCAGCCCTTTCGTCTTCGTCCCACACCAGCTCGTCGCCCGCGTCGCTGCCATCTTCCCTGACCACTTTGTCTACTCCGAGCACCGCTGGCGACATCGGCCCCATGTCAATTGGCGTTGCAACCATCATCGAGTCCTCCTCTACTTGCCCGTTCTACTCCTCCGGCATGGCATACAACTCATGCAGGTCCCTATCTATGCATGCTCGGTGCTGGCACCACCAATGCGTGCCTTCATCCATGATGTGTTCCCAGGCTTGGCAAATCCGGCACGACGCCTTGTTAACAACGTCTTCTTCCCGGCGCACCACTACGTCTATAACTAACTCAGTGCCTCCTTGCGCCCGCCGCTCCCCAGCGACTTCCTCGACACCGGCCACCCCGACTTGGCATCGACCACTGCGTTCTTCGCACGGCTACCTCGACCATGGCTCCACCCTATGCTCTCAGCTACCTCGACAACGACACAAAGGGCTACCGCCCTGCTTGAGAAACCTCGTCGGTTTCTACTCCAGACACGACTTCCGTGATGCATCGACTGTTACGACTATGTGTGTGTGGGAGGGGGTGTCCGTCGGCTTACCTTGAGATTTTTCTTCAGTCTCACCGTCTGCGTTGCTCCCGTTGTGAATGCAGGGGATGTTGAATATCGTTATTAGATTGGAAACACATGATAGACTAGGAAGTATTCTGACTTGTCTTTGTATTCCAAGAAGATCATGTACTTTTATATATATGCCCACGAGGCTAAAGCAATAAACATCGATCCCACCAATCCCTCTTTTTCTAAGAACATCCATATTTTGTCTCAAAAAAACCTCCACATTTATATTTATTATAAATAAATGTAAGTAGGAAAAATATAATTCGGTACTGATCAATCAGTGGAGGGAGAAAAAATGCCACAACCGGCGTAGGCAAACATGCCTACACAAAAAGCATAATATTGGATCATCTATCCTACGTAAAATGTTATATTATTTTTAAACAAAGAAAAAATATTTGCCTCATCTATTAAGTAAGAAAAGAATAATGGGAGGGGCGTTTTGGTGGATGAACGGTACCGCAAAAAAAGATGTCAAATGTTTCCAAAAAATTCTGAATTTTTTTGTGGATGTTCGTGTTAGTGTCACAAGCATGCTTGACAATTTTCATGTGAAATAGAGTAGTAGTGTTTCGTTGCTGAAAAAAACAAATTTGGGGTGATACTTTGGGGCAAATTTGTTGTTCAAATTTGTTTTTTTGCATAGACCAAAATGTTTAACATCTTTGCCTAAAACTTTGCAGGTAGTATTTGGATGTGACTATAAATACATAAAAAATTTGTTGAGATTATTTTGACATTTGAAAAATTATTTTTCACACACAGGAGCACGTGCTCCTAGAAGCCAAATTGAATTTCCGAAAAATGACTAAAAAAAGTAAAATGAGAATAGAGTGCGTGTTACAAGCCCCAAATTACAAAAAGATTACTTTCAAGCCCCAAATCTACGTGACTTTTTATATGACATCACCTTATAGATCGTAAAAGATTTTAGTACATTATTCGGACAGATGATCGAATTTATTTTCCTAAAAAAACGTGCTCAACTTTATCCAAGCGCATATTCGTATACGCCCTCGGGACAAAAATATATGATATTTTTACAATTTAAACGAAGTAAAAACATTTTCTCTTCATGAAGGCGTTGATGTTGAAGAATCTCATTGTCCTTGTGGTGTAATGAGATGGTTTGTGCTGACATGGTTACTACTGTAGATTGTCGGGTGTGGATTTGATCTTTTCAGATTTTCTTTTCGTGTTTAGACATAGCTTTAGTCTTATATGACTTTGCTATTTGCCAGCTGTTTTGTGTGTAGAAGTTGGTGTTAGTTGTGTGCGTCTTAACTATGCAGAGACCGAATGTGTGCTTATTTTAATTGTATTCACTTAATGCTTTATTTTGTGTAATAAAATTCACCCTTTAACGAAAAAGGGGGGCCGACCCCGCCAAACAAAGGATCAGGCGCTGGCGGAATTGGATCGCAAACGGGTTGGCCGTAAACTGGGAGCGCCCACACCACACACGTCGCCAACAAAACGGAGAGCCCGCAGACAGACACTGACTCCACTCGAGCACATGGTCCTACGTTTTATCCTACGCACGAGCACGCTCCCCGCCAACTCCGATGGATCGATCCATGCCCCTGCCCCTCTTATCCGGTGCAGAGTCCGCCACCTGTGCTCTGCCGCACCGCCCGCCGGGACCAAAAAACCACGGTCTTCCTGCCCGGCCGCACGCTGGTTGCGCGGTTTCCTGCAACCTATAAATCCCGCCGGATCACCTTGCTCTGCCCATCTCATCTTACTCACATTCACTCAACTGATACTACTAGGTAGTCCCCTTCCTTCGGATCTCTTGCTCACTCGAAGATGTCGACCGTGACCCGTGCCTACCTCGACCAGAGGCTCGCAGCCGCCAAGCGCTGCTCGAAAGGTAACGGTTCCGGCCTTAGGCCAGCACTGCTCTGCTCGTATATCCCATTCATTGCAGCTTTATGTGTCTGCTGAAACTTGATCTTTGATTAACATTCCTGCGTTGATCTGAAACTGCAGAGGCTGCCATGGCGGGAGCTAAGGCCGCGGCCGTCGCCACCGTCGCTGCCGCAGTCCCCACCGTAAGTAGCCGTTCAGTTCTTCAGTTCCAGAGTTCATAGCACATATCTCATGAATGTGTTGCCTGTAATTTCAGCTCGCGAGCGTGAGGATGCTGCCGTGGGCGAAGGCGCACCTCAACCCAACCGGGCAGGCGCTCATCATCTCCACCGTCGCCGGGATGGCCTACTTCATCGTCGCAGACAAGACCATCCTCTCCATGGCAAGGAAGCACTCCTTCGAGGACGCGCCGGAGCACCTCAGGAACACCTCCTTCCACTAATTAGCCTATTGTAGATCCATTAGTATAGTGCGTAATAAACCGTGTTCTGCTGAAGCCTGAAAGATGGTATAATGTTCAGCGAGAGGGTATAATTATCTGATGATGTATGTAATAATGTGGCCATGTTCTCCATCTTGTCATCTTTCCAGGGATCGTGAAATAATAACCAGCTCTTGTACAACTTTGCTTCAAGTCCAGTCACTCATGACTCATCTCACTTTTTTCTTGTTTGCGATTACAGTTTGACACGCGTCAGATCATTGCAAAGACCGAGATAACACTAGACTACTAGTACATTCTGTCGACCCCCCCCCCCCCCCCCCCCCCCCCCCCCCCCACTACTATCCTCTGTTCTGTCGCCAAAGGCCAGCTGACCTCACACTCTAAATCTTTTGAGACAATTTATTGGATGCCTTGACAAATAAGGATGGAAAATTTAGCAGTTTTGAAACTAGCTTTCTGTACTAGTGGAGCCCTCCTGGTTAGGTTGGAGGTGTTTCTCGAGACCGGAGACACCTCGACATTTTTCTCGGTCGCGAGTTAATATACATTCATATCACATCCGCGTGTAAGAATGCATGTGAGATATTCCAAAGAATGAAAACATATGTAGAATATACAAAAGTTCCTCTTGTTGGGCAGGATTTAAGACTGTAAACCTATGTGTGTCGAATTTGTTACGCAAGAGCTCCTACAGCCAGAGCTCCCATATCCATCCTAAACTTCTCAAATTGCTTAACTAGATCCCTCCGAGTTACTATGGTAGCGTCTATAGGCAATTGATAGTAAAATATGTCACTAATTGTCTAGCTACCATCGGGCAGACGATCAGTGTGACACCTATGCCGTATCTTCAACAACATCATTAAGTGCTGGGTGACACCAACCTATGCAAAGTAGCATAGCATGGCACTACCAGGAAAAACCTTATACACAGAAACTTATCAGTAGTGCGGTCTATGAGGGGCGCTACTGCTAATTAATAGTAGCGAGGGGTATAAAACCCGCGCTGCTACTAAGTGGTCTCCACCATATCCCCAGGATAGGCTATAGTAGTAGCGAGTGGTATAAAACCTGCGCTACTACTAAGTAAGTAGCTATAGCGCAGGTAAGACCCCACACTATTACTAAGCGTGTCCACTACTGCACCATCCACTCCGGCATGATCCACTCCCACCCCATCACACTCTCTCTATCTCATCCCTAAAAAAACTCTCTCATGAACTCACTTGTTCCTTGGTCCACCCCACCCGGCTTCTCTCCCCACGATCTCCTCGCCGCCGCCACCACCCATGCCGGCCGGTACCGGCGAGCACCGGCCGCGCGCAACACTCCGCCAAGCTCCGCCCCTCCCTCCCCTCCGTCCAAATCCGTTCCTCAAGGCCTGCACACTTGCCCCAAGCTAGGGTTTCAGGCGCCTCCCGTGTTCTTGCCTGAATCCACCACAATTGGCGATGGCGAGGCCAGAGCTTGCGGAGACCGCAATTGTCAGGTCTACCTACCGGATTCAGTTTTCAGTTTACTTTTTGAGAATAGTATATTTAGTATCACTAGTACAGACATGCTCTGCAAGTACTTATCTCTTGCCGGATCTTCCTTTTAAGAAGTTCAGGCATTGTCTGATCAATTTTACCGAACTCCTGAACACCATAGATTTGTGCGGAAACAGGTGGTGAATCAGGTTAGTATTGTGAATTCAGGCATTCCACCCCCTCATAGTAAATTCAGGGTTATATTAACACTGACCCCCTTGCATAAACACCGGTGCAGCACAGTTGTATGTACAAGAAGCAGAGCGCATCAGTTCATGCTCGAGCCCCGAAGAAGGTAGCAATGCGCGCGGCTACCAGGGGTGCTCACTAGAACGCGTAGATGATTTCTCTTGTCTTGACGGCGAAGTCGACAAAAGACTGATTGACATGGTTCCTGTCCCTGTAAGTAGCACTGCTCGCTTTCTACCGATCCAAGTTCATATATCCAATATATCAGAATAATTTGCTAGAATGGTTGGGACATATGCTAAAATTTATTCACTGCATCAAGGGGTTAAGCACAATAGTTTTGGGTTCTACAGTTTCAAGGGGATTCAGAGTTCCACCTCTGAGTATTTGGGTCTTATCTAACCATGCTCTGAGATTTAGATGTGTTGGGGAATGGGGATTGCTAGTTCCTGCTGGGTAATCAGAATAATGTTTGGGTTTTCCTCAAGGATGGCGGACACTATTTACAGTATGTTAAATGCAGACAATGTTGTTGATTTATGAGAATTATTTATTTACCTAGTGGATCCTCAATTTTATATTTGTCCCTCTCAATGCAAATGTTGAGCCATGTTCCACTTTTACTGCTCTACATTATATTTTCACTGCCTGAATGGGTTAGTATGCTCCTTGTCTTTTTCACTGATTGTATTTTTCATCGACATACACCGCATTATTTTTCGGTGTCATTCTTCTGAAGAATCTGAAGTTTCTGATCCTCTGTTGGTAATGCTGCAAGGTTCTGGTGGCGATGCCAAAGGTCGTCGAGAGTTTCGTGGACTGGACGGTGTCGTGGCTGCCGATGTACGGAGAGACGAAGCTGCTGCTCGTCATCTACCTCTGGCACCCCAGCGCATGAGTGAGCAGTCGATCAGACACCCCGAGCCCGAGAGATGATCAACATTTCAGATAGACTTGATTCGGTATGTGTCCAATTCTGAAGATGAATCTTAATGGTGTTCGGATTTCAGGGTGTGGGGCACGTGTACGATGGCTTCCTCCATTCGCTGGTAGCATGGCACGAGGCCGACTTCGACCGGGGCCTACTTGAGCTGAGGGCTAGGGCGAGGGACGTGACGACGTCGCTACTCAAGGCGGCGGCTGTCGTCGGTCAAGTGTGCTCGTTGAGGCTGCCCGTTGTGTTTCGTCGCAGCTGCAGGCCGCGAGATCAGGCCGGGAAGGCGCCCGCATTGACGAGTGAGCCAACTTTTGGATCGGACCATAACAAAGTGTTTCAGTCTCTGACGTCTAGAAGTAGTGGTAAAGTTTTGAATTTGCATGGCACGAACCATGTAACGCCCCGTATGTAACCTTACATATTTGTATTCCAACTCTTGCCATTTCCGGCACTAAGTTATGATATTTCCTCGTTGTTGGGTTTCGTCTTCGTGTTGCTTTTGTCTTTTTCATGCATCTCATATCATGTCATCATGTGCATCGCATTTGCATACGTGTTCGTCTCATGCATCCGAGCATTTTCCCCGTTGTCCGTTTTGCATTCCGGCGCTCCTATGTCCTCCGGTGTCTCATTTTACCTCTTTTCATGTGCGGGTGTCAAACGTTCTTGGATTGGACCGAGACTTGCCAAGCAGCCTTGGTTTACTACTGGTAGACCGCCTGTCAAGTTTCTTGCCATTTGGACTTCGTTTGATACTCCAATGGTTAACCGAGGAACGGTAAAGGCCTCATGTGTGTTGCAGCCCAACACCTCTCCAAAGTGGCCCAAAACCCACCTAAACCCCCTCCATCATCTTGGTCGTTCAATCACGATTGCGTGGCCGAAAACCACACCTCATTTGGAGTCTCCTATCTCCCTCTACCTATAAATATGTGCCCTTCCCGTCCATTTCGCGGTCCAAAACCCTAGATCCATCCCCGCCACCGCCGGACACGTCCGCCGCTGGCCGGACGCGTCCGCCAACGCCCGCGTCCAATCAGAATTCAACATGTGTCCCCCGCCGGCTCTCTCTCTCCTCCGACCCGCCGGGCCCGTCACGGACCCGCCCGGCCCGGTCGCCGCCGCCGCTCGCCAGAGGCGAGGCCGCCTCGCCGTGTCGCCCATGTGGCTTCGCCCCGCCGTCCCCGCCACCAAGTCCGGCCGTCTCCCCGCCGGCGATCGCCGCCGACCATCGTTGTGCCCGCTTCCGGCGCCGCCTCGCGCGCTATGCTCCGGCCACCGCTCGACCCACCGCCACCAGTCGCCATCGCCCCGAGCGCCTCGCCACCACCATCTCCTCGTCACCGCGCCTCCTACCTCGCCTCCTTCGGTGTCCGGAGTTCGCCGGAATCTCCCTCCGCCGCCGTCTCCCACGCTTCCGGCCACCTTGCCGTCGCCGGACCCGGCCCGCTCCAGATCCGGTCCGGGTGGACCAGATCCTCCAGGCCCGTGATCCAAACGCCTCCTCTCGTCCCCGCACGTCTCCGTCCCGGAACCCCGAGATCCAGTTTTCCCGCGAGGTCGTTTTTCTACTAAGTCCCCAGCATTTTTAGCATACTTCATCATGCCATATCTTTGCACCCGTGGCCCCGTTTTGGGCGTGTAGCATATCAAATTGTTCGTCTCGATGTGGACTTCATTTCATTCCATTGCACCATGTTCATTTGATTTCATCTTGATGCCCTAAATGTTGTTGCAAGAGTGCTATGTGGTATTAGTTTCAGATTCTTAACAGATATTGGACATTTGTCATTTTTGCCATGTTTAATGTGTGCCTCCTATGAACTTGAGCCCTACATGTGTTTTGAAGTATGTCATGCTATCTTTACAGGGGTGTATGCCATGTGTTTTTGTGATCATTGTGGTGACTAGCACAAGCATGCAAAGTAGCTCTCGTAATGTTGCTGATTTCAGGGACTTCGAATTCTTCCAAGTCTTTTCCCTGATAATATTTTTATGCCATGTATTCTTATTGCTAGAGAGTGATCCATGCCTCTTGAGCATGTTCAGTAAGGATTATTTTGAGATATTGTTATGCTCTATCCATCCATGTCTTTGTTTGCAATTATGGAGTTCCCTAGCATGACTCAATCTTGCTCTACTTTTGCTATAAAATGTTCCTGGCAGATTGTTTACGTGTTAATCAATTTTGCTGAGGTTGTTATAGTCTATCCATGCATGCTATGAGAGTGTTCTTGCCATGGATAGCTTATTTATCATGTCTACTTGCTGGATGTATGCTTAGTTTGTCATGCAATGCCTTGTGGTGAGTGCATCGAGCTCGTAAACATGCCTACATAAATCTGTTTTGCCATGTTCCAGTTTTCTGCTAAGTCTGAATCTGTTAACGAAACTTGCTATGTTCACATGGTTGCCATTGTACTTTCTGATCCCTTTTGGCTTATGGTCAGTAAGGGACTTTTGTTGAATGCTTTGAGTACTTCATGTCATGCCTTGCTTTGCCATGTTATGTTCCTGTAGCATGTTGTTATCTTGCTCTAAACATTGCTTCCTGATGTTAAACCTGCCATGTTGTTATTTTCACTAAGTCTGAGAACCTGATATCTTTTGCACTTTTGTCATGCTTGTTTGAACCTGCTACTGAGTGAACTAGCCGTAGCTCAGTGTTCATCTTTTGTCAAGCATCTTGATTGGATCACTGCCATGTACTTTGTTGCTATGTTAGAGTGCAGTAGTTTGTTGTTCTTGATGCATTTAGATGGCCTCGTGCTGTTAATCGCAGATCGGTGTCATATTTGTTTTGCTTGTCATTTGCAAACCGTGGATCCGTTTCCGGTGATCTTTATATCGATTTCGACCGAAATCAACTCATCTTTCCTGTGAAGCTCTTGGTTTGCCAAGTTGAGGCATGGTTCAATCATTCTCTTCCAAAGCATGCATATGCATTGAATATCACATCCCGCATATCATGCCATGTTTTGCATCATTTTGCTTGTGCACTGCACCGTGGTTGATCGTGGTTCCCTTTGCTTGTGTTCTTGCTTTGGGTAGAGCCGGGAGACGAGTACGTGAACGAGGAACCCGTTGAGTATGCTTACGAAGATCAAGTTTACGCAAAAGCAGAGAACTTTGCAGGCAAGATGACCATACCCTCGAAATCACTTCTATCTTTGCTTGCTAGATGCTCGCTCTATTGCTATGCCTATGCTACGATACCTACCACTTGCTTATCATGCCTCCCATTTTTCCATGTCAAACCTCTAACCCACCTTGTCCTAGCAAACCGATGTTTGGCTATGTTACCGCTTTGCTCAGCCCCTCTTATAGCATTGCTAGTTGCAGGTGAAGATTGGAGTTTGTTCCTTGTTGGAACATGTTTATTGTTGGGATATCATTATTATTTTTTACTTCAATGCATCTATATACTTGGTAAAGGGTGGAAGGCTCGGCCTTATGCCTGGTGTTTTGTTCCACTCTTGCCGCCCTAGTTTCCGTCATGCCAGTGTTATGTTCCTTGATTTTGCGTTCCTTACACGGTTGGGTTATAATGGGAACCCCTTGACAGTTCGCCTTGAATAAAACTCCTCCAGCAAGGCCCAACCTTGGTTTTACCATTTGCCACCTAGCCTCTTTTCCCTTGGGTTCCGCGGACTCAAGGGTCATCTTTATTTTAAACCCCCGGGCCAGTGCTCCTCTGAGTGTTGGTCCAAACTAGAGCCCTTTGCAGCACCCCCTCGGGGAAACTTGAGGTTTGGTTTTAGTTGTATGGAGATCTCATCTGTTGTGCCCTGAGAACGAGATATGTGCAGCTCCTATCGGGATTTGTCGGCACATTCGAGTGGCTTTGCTGGTTTAGTTTTACCATTGTCGAGATGTCTTGTAACCTGGATTCCGAGTCTGATCGGGCCGTCCTAGGAGAAGGAATATCCTTTGTTGACCGTGAGAGCTTGTGATGGGCTAAGTTGGGACACCCCTCCAGGGATTTGAACTTTTGAAAGTCGTGCCCGCGGTTATGGGCAGATGGGAATTTGTTAATGTCCGGTTGTAGAAAACCTGAAACTTAACTTAATTAAAATGGTTCAACAGCGTGTGTAGCCATGATGGTCTCTTTTCGGCGGAGCCTGGGAAGAGAACACGATCTCATGTTATTCTTGAACGTAAGTAGTCTTGGATCACTTCTTGATCATACGTTCTCGAACGACAATTGTGTGATATAATGGAATTGATTAAGTTTATTTTTTTTTAATTTCTAATAAGTTAGTAGTAGGGTTGGAAAAAACTGCTCGCTAGTAGTATTTAGGATACTAGTAGCGTTGGAATTGTAGACACACTACTACTATTTCGTTAGTAATAGTGCGGGTTTAACCCACGCTACTATTAACTATTAGTTGTAGTGTGATACTAGGAGCGTGGGTACCCATGCTGCTAGTAGCCTTTTTCCTAGTAGTGTGACCACACTATTCGAAACACAAAAGGGGAATCACAAAACAACACAAGACAATGATTTCTTTACCAAATGGGAGAAATGCCACTTTCAACGGGCTCTAGAGGGCATTGTTCCTCACCGCCAAGATCCGGGTAAATGGAGGCCGTGGAAGCAACAAGGCGGTGACAGATCAGTGGGAGCATATCAAGCACTGCAGGTGCGCCCACAGTGGAGAAAGGCACGCACCAGAGGGGCAAAATGGGAATTATGGCCCCAATGGTGGGTCCCCACATCAACGGACACTCGAAGAGTCTTGTCATCAATACTGGTGGGCCCATGTTGCAGTGGAAATGGAAATTATGGCGCAATGTTGGGCTCGCACATCGCCCAGAAAGGGTCAATCGAGTCTCCTCGTGGGTGCAATTGATGTGGTGAAGTGGTGTGTCCAAAATGGAAGGAAGCAACGCAAAGTTGAGGACAAGCAATGGAGATGACGTGTAGTGTCATACACCTCTTTGTTTCACAATCGTTAGTGCCCAGACCCGAAATATGGAAGATTGAGTGGCAGGATTCGAATACGCAACTTTGGCAGTGGCACAGACCGATTGTTCCCCAAAAAATACTTATATAGAAATCCCCAAAAAATACTTATATTTAGGGATGGAGGAACCATTGCCATTTATTTGGAGAAGGATAACCATTATCCAAAGAAAAATGAAACATGTCATTTAATGACATTATGGGATAAGGATAACCTTGATGCCACCACATCTATATAAGGCGACTGAACGGTACCCCTCACGACCACAAAAACATACTGGTTGACAAATTATTGCATAATTATATATCTTTTGTTGTTCTGTGTTCTTAGGCATTGGCGGACAATGGCATCTTCCAAGTGATCATAGTTTTTCTCATGGCGCAAGCCTGCTTGCTCATGATGATGGCATCATCGGTAGCACATGCAGCTGCTAGACCGGTGGGGTACAATCCAGTGTGCTGCCCTAGGAACATCTTTTGTTGCGGGTTCTGTAGCGGATTGGCCAATTCACCCGCACCATCCATTGTATCTTGATGTGTGGCTTTATTCTCCGCCAACTAGTAAGCTCAACGTATAAATGATATGTGTGGTTCATGTGTTACCTAATCCTAAATATTTGTGATGCTACTTTCAAGAAGTTATTGTACTAGTTACTTACATAATAAAATGAGAGGAGATTATTATATATCTTGTTCGCAAAATACCGCAAAGAGACTTAAGCTTATGTTTACTTTAGTCCTTTTGAAAACTAGATTATTTTGCCGCATTGATTTAAGAGAAAAAAAGAGTGGCCAAGCATACACGTTGACCCCATGAGTCTGCAGTGCGTGCCTGTGGGAATCTCTGTTTTATCATTCGGTTGGCCGTACATTATGTCAAGATCGTCCATGTCATGGCGACATGCTCTATGTTTGCAGAGAAAATAATGTTGTAAAGCATTTATTGGGTAATGGAGTATATCGTCAATTAGTAGAAACCAACTACCATTGGCAGGCTTGTCTACGAATTAACGTATGTACACTGTTTCGTTTTGCATGAATGCCAACATCATATATTAAAATGGTCACATCCCCGACAGCGGTGGATCCGACCCAGGATCGAAGCAAGTGCCAAGGACTTGATTGCTTTTTAGTTTCGTCCTTTGGGTTCCTATTTGCAAAGTTTCTCACCTAGGCTGTAATTTCTACTTTCTGTTGGGTCCTTTTGTAAAATGTTGCATGCTTATCTAATTTAAGTCTGGGTTCTTCCCGAGTCTAGAAAAATATATACATTAAATGGTCCAACCCTTACAATACCATCCTTCCAAAACCAGAAAATAAAACACATACCCTCGTGTATATCAACGACGTCTTTCTCCCGAACTTGCACCCCATGGGCAAAGCTCGATATTGCATTTGGATATCCAAAATACTCTCAGAGCCATGGTAAATCATTCTCTGCGTGTGCAAATATGTGTAATCTATCTATCTATACTATACCAATTAAAGAGTTCTCAGAAACTCCAATGACTAATCAGAAATTACGAATCGTTCATTTGGTGGGACCTAGTTTGGCACATGGTCTGTCCAAGGACCGAAAAAGGGAAGTGAAATGGACGGAAACTAAAGTGAAGGCAGAGGACCAGTAGACAAAGAGAAGTGAAGGCCCTGTCCTGATCTACTCACTAAGCTTAGGCGGCTTCAATAGTAAATGCAGTTTTTCTTTTCACCAGCCACCTTCAATAGTTACTGCAAGCGGTTATGTTGTCCTAACCGCCTCCGGTGTGCATATATACAGGCAACTTCGTTTTATTTGATCACAACCGCTTGCGGAGGCCGCTTCTGATGCCCGCTTTCTGTTAGTAGATGTTCGTTTCGTGCATCAACCTTTGATGATTGTTTTGTTCATGGTCGCCTTCGATGAAGTCGGAGTCGCTTGATCCAGGGCGATGGGTGATGATGATGACGCCTCTGTGCAGCCATGGCGGTTGCTCTTTTCGTTTATGTGTGAAGTCTATGTTGGTAGCTAGATCAGCCGCTGGCATGTGTATTATCATGTTCCATGACGATCGTTTTTGGGCTTGTTGTTATGGTTTTTGCCCAATTTCTCTAAATTAACTAGAGAATTATATTTTTAATTAATGAAAATGATAAATCTTTTGTCTCATTTAATTTTTTTTCAAATCAACTAACTACACTAGTAGAAAAAGGGGCTTTGGTCCAGCCAGAAAAGAGCATTAATCTCGGTTGCATTACGAACCGGGACTAATGTGAGCATTAGTCCCGGTTCAAGCGGCGAGGGCACCATACAGGCATTAATCCCGGTTCAAATGGGACATTTAGTCCCGGTTCGTGGCACGAACCGGTACTAAAGGGTGTGATGCCCATTAGTACTGGTTCGTGGCACGAACCGGTACTAAAGGTTAGACCTTTAGTACCGGTTCGTGCCACGAACCGGTACTAATGGGGTTCAGACCTTTAGTACCGGTTCGTGCCACGAACCGGTACTAATGGTGCAATTTTCAAATCCTACCCCCCCAGTGCATCGCCTTTTTAGTTTTGTAAAAAGCAAAAGAAAATGATAGAAACTTCAAAATTTAAAATCCTTCGAGATGTAGTTATGTTACTACATCTACTAGTTAGGAAAATTTTAAAACTTATATTTGGACATGTTTTGCAAAAAGTGTAGGGAAAATGTAAAACAGCTATAACTTTTGCATACGATGTCGCAAAAGAACGTATAATATATCAAAATGCTGGTAAGCAGCATGACTATTATCGCCCACAACTCATTGTGTTCTAGTCGTGCATATAACATCTACACATAGACCTGGTTCGGATGCCACTGTTGGGGAACACAGTATTTCAAAAAATTCACCTACGATGACACAAGATCTATCGCCCGATCCAAGTACCAAACGTACGGCACCTCCGCGATCAGCACATATTCATCTCGATGACGCCCCTCAAACTCTTGATCCAGTTGCGGCCGAGGGAGAGTTTCTTCAGCACGACGGCATGGCGATGGTGATGATGAAGTTTACCGGCGCAGTGCTTCGCCTCAACACTACGATGATTTGTCCGAGGTGTGTAACTGTGGAGGGGGGCATCGCACACGGCTAAGAGAAACTTTTGTGTACCTTTGGGGTGCCCCCCTCCCATGTATATAAAGGAGGGGGGAGGAGGAGGCCGGACAAGGTGTGGCGCGCCAACGGGGGAGTCCTACTTGGGCTCCCGGTCCAACTAGGATTCGCCCCCCTCCTTTCCTATTCCAAGAAGGAGAAGGGGGAAAGAGAGGGAGGAGAAGAACGAAAGGGGGCCACCCCTCCCCCAACCCTAGTCCAATTCGGATTAGGATTGGGGGGGCGCGCGCCTCCACCTGGCCGCCGTCGCCTCCTTTCTTCCACTAGGGCCCAAGAAGGCCCATTAACCCCTCGGGGGGTTCCGGTAACCCATGGTACTTCGAAAAATGCCTGAACCTATCCGAGACCATTCCAGTGTCCAAAAATAACTTTCCAATATATCAATTGTCATGTCTCGACCATTTCGAGACTCCTCGTCATGTCTGTGATCTCAACTGGGACTCCGAACAAACTTCGGTTCATCAAAATACATAACTCATAATACAAATCGTCATCGAACGTTAAAGCGCGCGGACCCTACGGGTTCGAGAACTATGTAGACATGACCGAGACGCATCTCCGGTCTATAACCAATAGCGGAACCTGGATGCTCATATTGGCTCCTACATATTCTACAAAGATCTTTATCGGTCAAAGCGCATAACAACATACGTTGTTCCCTTTGTCATCGGTATATTACTTGCCCGAGACTCGATCGTCGGTATCATCATACCTAGTTCAATCTTGTCACCGGAAAATCTCTTTACTCGCTCAGTAATGCATCATCCCGTGACTAACTCATTAGTCACATTGCTTGCAAGGCTCATAGTGATGTGCATTACCGAGAGGGCCCAGAGATACCTCTCCGATACAAAGAGTGACAAATCCTAATATCGATCTATGCCAACTCAATAATCACCATCGGAGACACCTGTAGAACATCTTTATAATCACCCAGTTACGTTGTGATGTTTGATAGCACAGAAGGTGTTCCTCCGGTATTTGGGAGTTGCATAATCTCATAGTATGAGGAACATGTATAAGTCATGAAGAAAGCAATAGCAGAAAAACTAAACGATCATTATGCTAAGCTAACGGATGGGTCTTGTCCATCACATCTTTCTCTAATGATGTGATCCCATTCATGAAATGACAACCCATGTCTATGGCTAGGAAACTTAACCATCTTTGATTAACGAGCTAGTCAAGTAGTGGCATACTAGGGACACTCTGTTTGTGTATGTATCCACATATGTACTAAGTTTCCGCTTAATACAATTCTAGCATCAATAATAAACATTTATCATGATATAAGAAATTATAAACAACAAATTTATTATTGCTTCTAGGGCATATTTCCTTCATATTTGATATACATGTTATTGATGTGTTCCTTACTAATGCTTGTAGTAGCGCCTGTGTATTTGATACTTGTTTTGTTGCTCATATTTACAACTTGAAATAGGGGCGACGGATTAAACGAAGATTGGTAAAGGATGAGGAGACGATGCGCATGGGAAATGGTTCCAAAGTCGATGTCATCACCGTTGGCACGCTACCTCTACATGTACCGCTGGATTAGTTTTAGACCTAAATAATTATTATTTGGTGCCGGCGTTGAGCATGAACATTATATCTGGATCTTTTTGATGCGAGACGGTTATTCATTTAAATCAGAGAATAATCGTTGTTCTATTTATATGAGTAATATTTTTTATGGTCATGCACCCTTGATGATTGGTCTATTTTTGTTGAATCTCGGTTGTAGTGGTACACATATTCATAATATTGAAGTGAAAAGATGCAAAGTTAATATTGATAGTGCAACTTATTTGTGGCACTGCCATTTAGGTCATATTGGTTTAAAGCGCATGAAGAAACTCCATGCTGATGGGCACTTGATTATGAATCACTTGATGCTTACGAACCATGCCTCATGGGTAAGAAGACTAAGACTCCATTCTCCGGAACAATGGAGCGAGCAACTGACTTGTTAGAAATAATACATACTAATGTATGCGGTCCGATGAGTTTTGAGGCACGCAGCAGGTATCATTATTTTCTAACCTTCATAGCTGATTTGAGCAAATATGGGTATATCTAGTTAATGAAACATAAGTCTGAAACATTTAAAAAATTCAAAGAACTTCGGAGTGAAGTGGAAAATCATCGCAACAAGAAAATAAAGTTTCTACGATCTGATCGTGGAGGTGAATATTTGAGTTATGAGTTTGGTCTTCATTTGAAACAATGTGGAATAGTTTCGCAACTCACGGCACCCGAAACACCATAGCGTAATGGTGTGTCTGAACGTCGTAACCGTACTTTATTACGTATCGTGCGATCTATGATGTCTCTTACCGACTTACCGCTATCGTTTTGGGGTTATGCTTTAGAGACGGCCGCATTCACGTTAAATAAGGCACCATCTAAATCTGTTGAGACGACAACATATAAACTGTGGTTTGGCAAGAAACCTAAGCCGTCGTTTCCTAAAGTTTGGGGCTGCGATGCTTACGTGAAAAAGCTTCATCCTGATAAGCTCGAACCCAAATCGGAGATATGTGTCTTCATAGGATAACCAAAGGAAACTGTTGGGTACACCTTTTATCACAGATCCGAAGGCAAGATATTCGTTGCTAAGAATGGATCCTTTCTAGAGAAGGAGTTTCTCTTGAAACAAGTGAGTGGGAGGAAAGTAGAACTTGATGAGGTAATTGTACCTTCTCCGGAATTGGAAAGTAGTTCATCACAGAAATCAGTTCCAGTGATTCCTACACCAATTAGTGAGGAAGCAAATGGTGAAGATCCTGAAACACTAGATCAAGTTACTACCGAACCTTGTAGGTCAACCAGAGTATGATCCGCACCAGAGTGGTACGGTAATCCTATTCTGGAAGTCATGTTACTAGACCATGAAGAACCTACGAACTATGAGGAAGCGATGATGAGCCTAGATTCCGTGAAATGGCTTGAGGCCATGAAATCTGAGATGGGATCCATGTATGAGAACAAAGTGTGGAGTTTGGTTCACTTGCCCGATGATCGACAAGCCATAGAGAATAAATGGATCTTTAAGAAGACTGACGCTGACAGTAATATTACTATCTACAAATCTCGACTTGTTGTGAAAGGTTTTCGACAAATTCAAGGAGTTGACTACGATGAGACCTTCTCACCCGTAGCGATGCTTAAGTATATCCGAATCATGTTAGCAATTGCCGCATGTTATGATTATGAAATTTGGCAAATGGATGCAAAACTACATTCCTTAATAGATATCTTAAAGAAGAGTTGTATATGATGCAACCAGAAGGTTTTGTCGATCCTAAAGGTGCTAAAAAAGTGTGCAAGCTCCAGCGATCCGTTTATGGACTGGTGCAAGCCTCTCGGAGTAGGAATATACGCTTTGATAGTGTGATCAAAGCATATGGTTTTATATGGACTTTTGGAGAAGAATGTATTTACAAGAAAGTGAGTGGGAGCTCTGTAGCATTTCTAATATTATATGTGCATGACATATTGTTGATTGGAGACAATATAGAATTTATGGATTGCATAAAAGGATATTTGAATAAGAATTTTTCAATGAAAGACCTCGGTGAAGCTTCTTATATATTGGGCATCAAGATCTATAGAGATAGATCAAGATGCTTAAATGGACTTCCACAAAGCACACACTACTAGGGAAAACCTTATACACAGAAACTTACCAATAGTGCGGGACAAAAGAAGTGCTACTACAATTTACCACTAGCTTATGTTATCCAAACGCGTTGCAGCTAAGATCATAGCAGTAGCGCGTCTAACTGTAGAGGCGCTACTACTACAATTCTCCTTACTATTCTCGCCAGGGTACCTATAGTTGTAGCGTGCCTAAGGAAAGCGCGCTGCTGCTAAGATTGTTGTAGCAGCGTGTTTCGCGCAGGAAGCGCTACTGCTAAGGAAAGGAAAATAAGATCAAAAACATATAGAAAAGTAAATGAAAATAAAAGAAATACAAAAAGGGGAAGGAAAAAAATGTGAATGAAAATAAATGAAAAAGAAAAATAAAGGAGAAATGCGTAGCAGCAGCAGGCTTTATGGACAGCGCTATAGCTAATGTAGCAGTAGCGTTTTCTGTGGAACGCGCTGCTGCTAATTTCCACTTAACCAACCGTTTTCTTCTTCCCCAACGCCCACTTCCCCCAAATCCAACACGTGTGCGTCTGCTGTCGCCGCCATCATCGCCCGGCCGCCGCGCGCTCTCTCGTCGACCTCTGCACGCCGTCGACACAGCCCCCGACCCCGACCTCGACACCCCCCTACATCGCCGCCGTGCTCCATGCGCCCTGCTACCTCTTGAGCACTACATTGGTTTTCCCTTGAAGAGGAAAGGGTGATGCAGTAAAGTTGCGTAAGCATTTCCCTCAATGAGAACCAAGGTATCAATCCAGTAGGAGATCACGCTCGAGTCCCACACACCTACACAAACAAATAAGAACCTCGCAACCAACGTGATAAAGGGGTTGTCAATCCCTTCACGGTCACTTACAAGAGTGAGATCTGATAGATATGATAAGATAATATTTTTAGTACTTTTATGATACAGAGAAATAATGATGCGAAGTAAAATAAATGGCAATAGAAATAGCTAAGTGTTGGAAGATTAAGATGATGGAAGATAGACGCGGGGGACATGGGTTTCACTAGTGGCTTCTCTCAAGAGCATGAGTATTAGGTGAGTAAACGAATTACTATCGAGCAATTGATAGAATTGAGCATAGTTATGAGAATATCTAGGTATGATCATGTATAGAGGCATCACGTCCGTGACAAGTAGACCGAAACGATTCTACATCTACTACTATTACTCCACACATCGACCGCTATCCAGCATGCATCTAGAGTATTAAGTTCATAAGAACAGAGTAACGCCTTAAGAAAGACGACATGATGTAGAGGGATAAACCTATGCAATATAATATAAACCAAATCTTTTTATCCTCGATGGCAACAATACAATACGTGTCGTTTCCCCTACTGTCACTGGGATCGAGCACCGCAAGATTGAACCCAAAGCTAAGCACTTCTCCCATTGCAAGAAAGATCAATCTAGTAGGCCAAACCAAACTGATAATTTGAAGAGACTTCCAAAGATAAACCAATCATACATAAAATAATTCAGAGGAGATTCAAATAATGTTCATAGATAAACTTGATCAGAAACCCACAATTCATCGGATCTCGACAAACACACCACAAAAGAAGATTACCTCGAATAGATCTCACAAGATCGAGGATAACTTTGTATTGAGATCCAAAGAGAGATAAGAAGCCAAATAGCTAATAACTATGGACCCGAAGGTCTGAAGTAAACTACTCACACATCACCGGAGAGGCCATGGAGTTGATGTAGAGGCCCTCCGTGATGGATGCCCCATCCGGCGGAGCTCCGGAAAAGGATCCAAGATGGGATCTCTCGGGTACAGAAGGTTGCGGCGGTGGAATTAGGTTTTCATGGTGCTCCTAGATGTTTGGGGGGGTACGTGGATATATATAGGAGGAAGAAGTACATCGGTGGAGCAACGAGGGGCCCACGAGGGTGGAGGGCGCGCCCCCTGCCTTGTGGCCTCCTCGATTGTTTCTTGACGCCCACTCCAAGTCTCCTAGATCATGTTTGTTGAGAAAATCACGTTCCCGAAGGTTTCAGATATTCCTCTTCAGCGAAACTCTAAAATAGGCCAAAAAAACAGAAATTTGGGCTGGGCCTCCAGTTAGTAGGTTAGTCCCAAAAATGATATAAAAGTGTAAAATAAATCCCATTAACATTCAAAATAGATAATGTAATAGCATGAAGAAATCAAAAATTATAGATACGTTGGAGACGTATCAAGCATCCCCAAGCTTAATTCCTGCTCGTCCTCGAGTAGGTAAATGATAAAAAAGAATTTTTGATGTGAATGCTTTCTAACATATTTCTCAATGTAATTTTTCTTTATTGTGGCATGAATGTTCAGATACGAAAGATTCAAAACAAAAGTTTAATATTGACATAAAAATAGTAATACTTGAAGCATACTAACTAAGCGATCATTTCTTCTCAAAAATAACATGGCCAAAGAAAGTTATCCCTACAAAATCATATAGTCTGGCTATGCTCTATCTTCACCACACAAAATATTTAAATCATGCACAACCCCGATGATAAGCCAAGAAATTGTTTCATACTTTTGATGTTCTCAAACTTTTTCAATCTTCACGCAATACATGAGCGTGAGCCATGGACATAGCACTATATATGGAATAGAATGGTGGTTGTGGAGAAGACAAAAAGGAGAAGATAGTCTCACATCAACTAGGCATATCAACGGGCTATGGAGATGCCTATTAATAGATATCAATGTGAGTGAGTAGGGATTTCCATGCAACGGATGCACTAGAGCTATAAGTATATGAAATATCAACAAAAGAAACTAAGTGGGTGTGCATCCAACTCGCTTGCTCATGAAGACCTAGGGCATTTTGAGGAAGCCCATCATTGGAATATACAAGCCAAGTTCTATAATGAAAAATTACCACTAGTATATGAAAGTGATATCATAGGAGACTCTCTATCATGAAGATCATGGTGCTACTTTGAAGCACAAGTGTGGAAAAGGGATATTAGCATTGTCCCTTCTCTCTTTTTCTCTCATTTTTTGGGCCTTCTCCTTTTATATGGCCTTTTTTCGTCCGGAGTCTCATCCTGACTTGTGGGGGAATCATAGTCTCCATCATCCTTTCCTCACTTGGGACAGTGCTCTAGTAATGATGATCATCATACTTTATTTACTTACAACTCAAGAATTACAACTCGATACTTAGAACAAAATATGACTATGTGAATGCCTCCAGCGGTGTACCGGGATGTGCAATGATGCATGACTGACATGTATGAAGAATTATGAACGGTGGCTTTGCCACAAATACGATGTCAACTACATGATCACGCAAGCAATATGACAATGATGAAGCGTGTCATAATAACGGAATGGTGGAAAGTTGCATGCCAATATATCTCGGAATGGCTATGGAAATGCCATAATAGGTAGGTATGGTGGATGTTTTGAGGAAGGTATATGGTGGGTGTATGATACCGGCAAAAAGTGCGCAGTATTAGAGAGGCTAGCAATGGTGGAAGGATGAGAGTGTGTATAATCTATGTGTTGGGGGACGTTGCAGAAAACAAAAAATTTCCTACGGTTTCACCAAGATCCATCTAGGAGTTCATCTAGCAACGAGTGATTGGATTGCATCTACATACCTTTGTAGATCACGCGCGGAAGCGTTCAAAGAACGGGGATGAGGAAGTAGTACTCGACGTGATCCAAATCACCGGAGATCCTAGCGCCGAACTGACGGCACCTCCGCGTTCAACACACGTACGGTCAGCGTAACGTCTCCTCCTTCTTGATCCAGCAAGGGGGAAGGAGAGGTTGAGGAAGATGGCTCCAGCAGCAGCACGACGGCGTGGTGGTGGTGGAGCTGCAGTACTCCGGCAGGGCTTTGCCAAGCTCTATGGAGGAGGAGGAGGTGTTGGAGAGGGAGAGGGAGGCACCAAAGGCCAAGGTAAGAAGTCCTCCATCCTCCCCACTATATATAGGCGGCCCAAGGGGGGGCGGCCCTAGGAGATGCAATCTCCTAGGGGGGCGGCGGCCAAGGGGTGGGGGGCTTGCCCCCCAAGCAAGGGGGCGCCCCCCATTTAGGGTTTCCCCCACCCTAGGCGCATGGGCCCTAGGGGAAGTGGCGCCCCAGCCCACTTTGGGCTGGATCCGTTCCCACTTTAGCCCATGGGGCCCTCCGGGATAGGTGGCCCCACCCGGTGGACCCCTGGGACCCTTCCAGTGGTCCCGGTACAATACCGGTGACCCCGAAACTTGTCCCGATGGCCGAAATAGCACTTCCTATATATAATTCTTTACCTCCGGACCATTCCGGAACTCCTCGTGACGTCCGGGATCTCATCCGGGACTCCGAACAACATTCGGGTTACTGCATATACATATCCCTACAACCCTAGCATCACCGAACCTTAAGTGTGTAGACCCTACGGGTTCGGGAGACATGTAGACATGACCGAGACGGCTCTCTAGTCAATAATCAACAGCGGGATCTGGATACCCATGTTGGCTCCCACATGCTCCTCGATGATCTCATCAGATGAACCACGATGTCGAGGATTCAAGCAACCCCGTATACAATTCCCTTCGTCAATCGGTATGTTTCTTGCCCGAGATTCGATTGTCGGAATCCCAATACCTCGTTCAATCTCGTTACCGGCAAGTCACTTTACTCGTACCGTAATACATGATCCCGTGACTAGACACTTGGTTACTTTGAGCTCATTATGATGATGCATTACCGAGTGGGCCCAGTGATACCTCTCCGTCATACGGAGTGACAAATCCTAGTCTTGATCCGTGTCAACCCAACAGACACTTTTGGAGATACCCGTAGCCTTTATAGTCACCCAGTCACGTTGTGACGTTTGGTACACACAAAGCACTCCTACGGTATCCGGGAGTTACACGATCTCATGGTCTAAGGAAAAGGTACTTGACATTGGAAAACTCTAGCAAACGAACTATACAATCTTGTGCTATGTTTAGGATTGGGTCTTGTCCATCACATCATTCTCCTAATGATGTGATCTCGTTATCAATGACATCCAATGTCCATAGTTAGGAAACCATGACTATATGTTGATCAACGAGCTAGTCAACTAGAGGCTTACTAGGGACATGTTAGTGTCTAAGTATTCACACATGTATTACGATTTCCGGATAACACAATTATAGCATGAATAAAAGACAATTATCATGAACAAGGAAATATAATAATAATGCTTTTATTATTGCCTCTAGGGCATATTTCCAATAGTCTCCCACTTGCACTAGAGTCAATAATCTAGTTACATTGTGATGAATCGAACACCCATGGAATTCTGGTGTTGATCATGTTTTGCTCTAGGGAGAGGTTTAGTCAACGGATCTGCTACATTCAGGTCCGTATGTACTTTACAAATATCTATGTCTCCATCTTGAACATTTTCACGAATGGAGTTGAAGCGACGCTTGATATGCCTTGTCTTCTTGTGAAACCTGGGCTCCTTGGCAAGAGCATTAGCTCCAGTGTTGTCACAGAAGAGCTTGATCGGCCCCGACACATTGGGTATCACTCCTAGGTCGGTGATGAACTCCTTCACCCAAATTGCTTCATGCGCTGCCTCCGAGGCTGCCATGTACTCCGCTTCACATGTAGATCCCGCCACGACGCTCTGCTTGCAACTGCACCAGCTTACTGCCCCACCATTCAAAATATACACGTATCCGGTTTGTGACTTAGAGTCATCCAGATCTGTATCGAAGCTAGCGTCGACGTAACCTTTTACGACGAGCTCTTCGTCACCTCCATAAACAAGAAACATTTCCTTAGTCCTTTTTAGGTACTTCAGTATATTCTTGACCGCTGTCCAGGGTTCCTTGCCGGGATTACTTTGGTACCTTCCTACCAAACTTACGGCAAGGTTTACATCAGGTCTGGTACACATCATGGCATACATAATAGAGCCTATGGCTGAGGCATAGGGGATGACACTCATCTCTTCTATATCTTCTGCCGTGGTCGGACATTGACCTGAGCTCAATTTCACACCTTGTAACACAGGCAAGAACCCCTTCTTAGACTGATCCATATTGAATTTCTTCAATATCTTATCAAGGTATGTGCTTTGTGAAAGACCTACGAGGCGTCTTGATCTATCTCTATAGATCTTGATGCCTAATATATATGCAGCTTCTCCAAGGTCCTTCATTGAAAAACTCTTATTCTTGTAGGCCTTAATGTTGTCCAAGAGTTCTATATCATTTCCCATCAAAAGTATGTCATCTACATATAATATGAGAAATGCTACAGAGCTCCCACTCACTTTCTTGTAAACACAGGCTTCTCCATAAGTCTGCGTAAACCCAAACGCTTTGATCATCTCATCAAAGCGAATGTTCCAACTCCGAGATGCTTGCACCAGCCCATAAATCGAGCGTTGGAGCTTGCACACCTTGTCAGCATTCTTAGGATCGACAAAACCTTCTGGCTGCATCATATACAATTCTTCCTTAAGGAAACCATTAAGGAATGCCGTTTTGACGTCCATTTGCCATATCTCATAATCATAGAATGCGGCAATTGCTAACATGATTCAGACGGACTTTAGCTTCGCTACCGGTGAGAAAGTCTCATCGTAGTCAACCCCTTGAACTTGTCGATAACCCTTAGCGACAAGCCGAGCCTTATAGATGGTCACATTACCATCCGTGTTTGTCTTCTTCTTAAAGATCCATTTATTTTCTATGGCTCGCCGCTCTTCGGGCAAGTCAGTCAAAGTCCATACTTCGTTTTCATACATGGATCCTATCTCAGATTTCATGGCTTCCAGCCATTTGCCGGAATCCGGGCCCGCCATCGCTTCTTCATAGTTCGAAGGTTCACCATTGTCTAACAACATGATTTCCAAGACAGGGTTGCCGTACCAATCTGGTGCGGAACGTATCCTTGTGGACTTTCGAATTTCAGTAGGAGCTTGATCAGAAGTATCTTGATCATCATCATTAACTTCCTCTCTAGTCGGTGCAGGCACCTCAGGAACATTTTCTTGAGTTGCGCCATTTTCCGGTTCAAGAGGTAATACTTCATCAAGTTCTACTTTCCTCCCACTTACTTCTTTCGAGAGAAACTCCTTCTCTAGAAAGGATCCATTCTTGGCAACAAAGATCTTGCCTTCGGATCTGAGGTAGAAGGTATACCCAATAGTTTCTTTAGGATATCCTATGAAGACGCATTTTTTCGACTTGGGTTCGAGCTTTTCAGGTTGAAGTTTCTTGACATAAGCATCGCATCCCCAAACTTTTAAAAACGACAGCTTAGGTTTCTTCCCAAACAATAATTCATACGGTGTCATCTCAACGGATTTCGACGGAGCCCTATTTAAAGTGAATGCGGCAGTCTCTAAAGCATAGCTCCAAAAAGATAGCGGTATATCGGTAGGAGACATCATAGATCGCACCATATCTAATAGAGTGCGATTACGACGTTCGGACGCACCATTACGCTGAGGTGTTCCAGGCGGCGTGAGCTGTGAAACTATTCCACATTTTCTTAAGTGTGTGCCAAACTCGTGACTCAAGTATTCTCCTCCACAATCTGATCGTAGGAACTTGATTTTCCTGTCATGTTGATTCTCAACCTCACTCTGAAATTCCTTGAACTTTTCAAAGGTCTCAGACTTGTGTTTCATTAAATAGATATACCCATATCTACTCAAGTCATCAGTGAGGGTGAGAACATAACGATAGCCACCGCGAGCCTCAACACTCATTGGACCGCACACATCAGTATGTATGATTTCCAATAAGTTGGTTGCTCGCTCCATTATTCCTGAGAACGGAGTCTTGGTCATTTTACCCATGAGGCATGGTTCGCATGTGTCAAATGATTCGTAATCAAGAGACTCTAAAAGTCCATCAGCATGGAGCTTCTTCATGCGTTTGACACCTATGTGACCAAGGCGGCAGTGCCACAAGTATGTGGGACTATCATTATCAATCTTACATCTTTTGGTACTCACACTATGAACATGTTTAGCATTACGCTCGAGATTCATTAAGAATAAACCATTCACCATCGGAGCATGACCATAAAACATATCTCTCATATAAATAGAACAACCATTATTCTCGGATTTAAATGAGTAGCCATCTCGAATTAAACGAGATCCTGATATAATGTTCATGCTCAAAGCTGGCACTAAATAACAATTATTAAGGTTTAAAACTAATCCCGAAGGTAAATGTAGAGGTAGCATGCCGACGGCGATCACATTGACCTTGGAACCATTCCCGACGCGCATCGTCACCTCGTCCTTCGCCAGTCTCCGCTTATTCCGCAGCTCCTGTTTTGAGTTACAAATGTGAGCAACTGCACCGGTATCAAATACCCAGGAGCTACTACGAGTACTGGTAAGGTACACATCAATTACATGTATATCACATATACCTTTCGTGATGCCGGCCTTCTTGTCCGCTAAGTATTTGGGGCAGTTCCGCTTCCAGTGACCACTTTCCTTGCAATAAAAGCACTCAGTCTTGGGCTTGGGTCAATTCTTTGGCTTCTTCCCGGCAGCTTGCTTGCCGGGCGCGGCAACTCCCTTGCCGTCCTTCTTGAAGGCTTTCTTGCCCTTGCCCTTCTTGAACTTAGTGGTTTTATTCACCATCAACACTTGATGTTCCTTTTTGACTTCTACCTCCGCTGATTTCAGCATTACAAATACTTCAGGAATGGTCTTTTCCATCCCCTGCATATTGAAGTTCATCACGAAGCTCTTGTAGCTCGGTGGAAGCGACTGAAGGATTCTGTCAATGACCGCGTCATCCGGGAGGTTAACTCCCAGCCGAGTCAAGCAGTTATGCAACCCAGACATAATGAGTATGTGCTCACTGACAGAACTGTTTTCCTCCATCTTACAGCTGAAGAACTTATCGGAGACTTGATATCTCTCGACCCGGGCATGAGCTTGGAAAACCATTTTCAGCTCTTCGAACATCTCATATGCTCCGTGTCTCTCAAAACGCTTTTGGAGCCCCGGCTCTAAGCTGTAAAGCATGCCGCACTGAACGAGGGAGTAGTCATCGGTACGTGCCTGCCAAGCGTTCATAACGTCTTGTTCTGCAGGGAGAACAGGTGCGTCACCTAGCGGTGCTTGTAGGACATAATCTTTCTTGGCAGCCATGAGGATGATCCTCAGTTTCCGGACCCAGTCCGTGTAGTTGCTGCCATCGTCTTTCAACTTGGTTTTCTCTAGGAACGCGTTGAAGTTGAGGACTACGTTGGCCATTTGATCTACAAGACATATTGTAAATATTTTAGACTAAGTTCATGATAATTAAGTTCATCTAATCAAATTATTCAATGAACTCCCACTTAGATAGACATCCCTACAGTAATCTAAGTATAACATGATCCGAGTTAACTAGGCCGTGTCCGATCATCACGTGAGACAGACTAGTCAACATCGGTGAACATCTTCATGTTGATCGTATCTTCTATACGACTCATGCTCGACCTTTCGGTCTTCTGTGTTCCGAGGCCATGTCTGTACATGCTAGGCTTGTCAAGTCAACCTAAGTGTTTGCATGTGTAAATCTGTCTTACACCCGTTGTATGTGAACGTTGGAATCTAACACCCGATCATCACGTGGTGCTTCGAAACAACGAACTATCGCAACGATGGACAGTTAGGGGGAACACTTTCGTGAAATTATTATGAGGGATCATCTTATTTACTACCGTCGTTCTAAGTAAACAAGATGCAGAAACATGATAAACATCACATGCAATCAAATAATAATAGTGACATGATATGGCCAATATCACATAGCTCCTTTGATCTCCATCTTGGGGCTCCATGATCATCTTGTCACCGGCATGACACCATGATCTCCATCATCATGATCTCCATCATCGTGTCTCCATGAAGTTGCTCGCCAACTATTACTTCTACTACTATGGCTAACGCGTTTAGCAATAAAGTAAAGTAATTTACATGGCGTTTCTCGATGACACGCATGTCATACAAAAATAAAGACAACTCCTATGGCTCCTGTCGGTTGTCATACTCATCGACATGCAAGTCGTGATTCCTATTACAATAGCATGAACATCTCATACATCACATATATATCATTCATCATTCATCACAACTTTGGCCATATCATATCACAAAGCACTTGCTGCAAAAACAAGTTAGACATCCTTTAATTGTTGTTGCAAGTTTTTTTACGTGGCTGAAATAGGGTTCTAGCAAGAACGTTTTCTTACCTACGTGAAAGCCACAACGTGATTTGTCAACTTCAATTTACCCTTCATAAGGACCCTTTTCATCGAATCCGCTCCAACTAAAGTGGGAGAGACAGACACCCGCCAGCCACCTTATGCAACTTGTGCATGTTAGTCGGTGGAACCGGTCTCACGTAAGCGTACGTGTAAGGTTGGTCCGGGCCGCTTCATCCCACAATACCGTTGAAGCAAGATAAGACTAGTAGCGGCAAGAAAGTTGACAACATCAACGCCCACAACAAATTGTGTTCTACTCGTGCAAGAGAACTACGCATAGACCTAGCTCATGATGCCACTGTTGGGGAACGTTGCAGAAAATAAAAACTTTCCTACGGTTTCACCAAGATCCATCTAGGAGTTCATCTAGCAACGAGTGATTGAATTTCATCTGCATACCTTTGTAGATCACACGAGGAACCGTTCAAAGAACGGGCATCAGGAAGTCGTACTCGACGTGATCCAAATCACCGGAGATCCTAGCGCCGAACTGACGGCACCTCCGCGTTCAACACACGTACGGTCAGTGTAACGTCTCCTCCTTCTTGATCCAGCAAGGGGGAAGGAGAGGTTGAGGAAGATGGCTCTAGCAGCAGCACGACGGCGTGGTGGTGGTGGAGCTGCAGTACTCCGGCAGGGCTTCGCCAAGCTCTATGGAGGAGGAGGAGGTGTTGGAGAGGGAGAGGGAGGCACCAAAGGCCAAGGTAAGAAGCCCTCCATCCTCCCCACTATATATAGGGGGGCCAAGGGGGGTGCCGGCCCTAGGAGATGCAATCTCCTAGGGGGGCGGCGGCCAAGGGGTGGGGGGCTTGCCCCCCAAGCAAGGGGCGCCCCCCCTTTAGGGTTTCCCCCACCCTAGGCGCATGGGCCCTAGGGGAAGTGGCACCCCAGCCCACTTTGGGCTGGATCCCTTCCCACTTTAGCCCATGGTGCCCTCCGGGATAGGTGGCCCCACCCGATGGACCCCCGAGACCCTTCCGGTGGTCCCGGTACAATACCGGTGACCCCAAAACTTGTCCCGATGGCCGAAATAGCACTTCCTATATATAATTCTTTACCTCCGGACCATTCTGGAACTCCTCATGACGTCCGGGATCTCATCCAAGACTCCGAACAACATTCGGGTTACTGCCTATACATATTGTTGGAAATATGCCCTAGAGGCAATAATAAAAGTATTATTATATTTTATTGTTCATGATAATTGTCTTTTATTCATGCTATAACTGTATTATCCGGAAATCATAATACACGTGTGAATACTTAGACCACACTATGTCCCTGGTAAGCCTCTAGTTGACCAGCTCGTTGTGATCAACAGATAGTCATGGTTTCCTGACTATGGACATTGGATGTCGTTGATAACGGGATCACATCATTAGGAGAATGATGTGATGGACAAGACCCAATCCTAAGCATAGCATAAAAGATCGTGTAGTTCGTTTTGCTAGAGCTTTGCAAGTGTCAAGTATCTCTTCCTTCGACCATGAGATCGTGTAACTCCCGGATACCGTAAGAGTGCCTTGGGTGTACCAAACGTCACAACGTAACTGGGTGACTATAAAGGTGCATTACAGGTATCTCCGAAAGTAGCTATTGGGTTGACACGGATCGAGACTGGGATTTGTCACTCCGTATGACGGAGAGGTATCTCTGGGCCCACTCGGTAATGCATCATCATAATGAGCTCAATGTGACCAAGGTGTTGGACACGGGATCATGCATTACGGTACGAGTAAAGTGACTTGCCGGTAACGAGACTGAACAAGGTATTGGGATACCGACGATCGAGTCTCGGGCAAGTAACGTACCGATTGACAAAGGGAATTGCATACAGGGTTTGATCGAATCCTCGACATAGTGGTTCATCCGATGACAACATCGAGGAGCATGTGGGAGCCATCATGGGTATCCAGATCCCGCTGATGGTTATTGACTGAGAGCGTCTCGGTCATGTCTGCATGTCTCCCGAACCCGTAGGGTCTACACACTTAAGGTTCGGTGACGCTAGGGTTATGAAGATATGTATATGCAGAAACCCGAATGTTGTTCGGAGTCCCGGATGAGATCCCGGACGTCACGAGGAGTTCCGGAATGGTCCGGAGGTAAAGAATTATATATAGGAAGTGCTATTTCGGGCATCGGGACAAGTTTCGGGGTTATCGGTATTGTACCGGGACCACCGGAAGGGTCCCGGGGGTCCACCGGGTGGGGCCACCTGTCCCGGGGGGCCACATGGGCTGTAGGGGGTGCGCCTTGGCCATCATGGGCCAAGGGCACCAGCCCCTATAGGCCCATGCGCCTAGGGTTTCCCCCTAGGAGGAGTCCTAGTGGTGGAAGGCACCCCTAGGTGCCTTGGGGGGGAGGGAAACCTCCCCTAGGCCGCCGCCCCCCCTAGTAGATCTCATCTACTAGGGCCGGAGCCCCCCCCTTGGCACCCCTATATATAGTGGGGGGGGAGAGGAGGAGAACACACCAGCCCCTGGCGCCTCCACCTCCCCCCGTTACGTCTCTCCCTCGTAGTCTCGGCGAAGCCCTGCTGCTGTGACGCCCTGCATCCACCACCACGCCGTCGTGCTGCTGGATCTTCATCAACCTCTCCTTCCCCCTTGCTGGATCAAGAAGGAGGAGACGTCTCCCGTCCCGTACGTGTGTTGAACGCGGAGGTGCCGTCCGTTCGGCGCTGGTCATCGGTGATTTGGATCACGTCGAGTACGATTACATCATCACCTTGCAAGCTTCCGCACGCGATCTACAAGTGGTATGTAGATGCAAACTCTCTCCCTAGACTCGTTGCTTAGATGAACTCATAGATGGATCTTGGTGAAACCGTAGGAAAAATTTTAATTTTCTGCAACGTTCCCCAACAGTGGCATCATGAGCTAGGTCTATGCGTAGTTCTCTTTGCACGAGTAGAACACAACTTTGTTGTGGGCGTGGATTTTGTCATCTTACTTGCCTCTACTAGTCTTTTCTTGCTCAACGGTATTGTGGGATGAAGCGGCCCGGACCAACCTTACACGTACACTTACGTGAGACCGGTTCCACCGACTGACATGCACAAGTTGCATAAGGTGGCTGGCGGGTGTCTGTCTCTCCCACCTTAGTTGGAGCGGAATCGATGAACAGGGCCCTTATGAAGGGTAAATAGAAGTTGACAAAATCACGTTGTGGTGATTCGTAGGTAAGAAAACGTTCTTGCTAGAACCCAATTGCAGCCACGTAAAAGATGCAACAACAATTAGAGGACGTCTAACTTGTTTTTGCAGCGATTGATCATGTGATGTGATATGGCCAGAAGTTGTGATGAATGATGAATTGTGATGTATGAGATCATGTTCTTTGTAATAGGATTCACGACTTGCATGTCGATGAGTATGACAACCGGCAGGAGCCATAGGAGTTGTCATTATTTTTTGTATGACCTGCGTGTCATTGAATAACGTCATGTAAACTACTTTACTTTATTGCTAAACGTTAGTCATAGAAGTAGAAGTAGTCGTTGGCGTGACAACTTCATGAAGACACGATGATGGAGATCATGATGATGGAGATCATGGTGTCAAGCCGGTGACAAGATGATCATGGAGCCCCGAAGATGAAGATCAATGGAGCTATATGATATTGGCCATATCATGTCACAACTATATAATTGCATGTGATGTTTATTATGTATTATGCATCTTGTTTACTTAGGACGACGGTAGTAAATAAGATGATCCCTTATAAAATTTCAAGAAGTGTTCTCCCCTAACTGTGCACCGTTGCTACAGTTCGTCGTTTCTAAGCACCACGTGATGATCGGGTGTGATGGATTCTTACGTTCACATACAACGGGTGTAAGACAGTTTTACACAGCGAAAACACTTAGGGTTAACTTGACGAGCCTAGCATGTGCAGACATGGCCTCGGAACACGGAGACCGAAAGGTCGAACACGAATCGTATAGAAGATACGATCAACATGAAAATGTTCACCGACGATGACTAGTCCGTCTCACGTGATGATCGGACACGGGCTAGTCGACTCGGATCGTGTAACACTTAGATGACTAGAGGGATGTCTAATCTAAGTGGGAGTTCATAATTTGATTAGAACTTTATTATCATGAACTTAGTCTAAAACCTTTGCAAATATGTCTTGTAGATCAATGGCCAACGCTGATGTCAACATGAACTTCAACGCGTTCCTAGAGAAAACCAAGCTGAAAGATGATGGAGCAACTATACGGACTGGGTCCGGAACCTGAGGATCATCCTCATAGCTGCCAGGAAACAATATGTCCTAGAAGGACCGCTAGGTGACGCTCCCTGTCCCAGAGAACCAAGACATTATGAATGCTTGGCAGTCTCGCGCTGATGATTACTCCCTCGTTCAGTGCGGCATGCTTTACAGCTTAGAACCGGGGCTCCAAAAGCGTTTTGAGCATCACGGAGCATATGAGATGTTCGAAGAGCTGAAACTAGTTTTCCAAGCTCATGCCCGGGTCGAGAGATATGATGTCTCCGACAAGTTCTACAGTTGTAAGATGGAGGAAACAGTTCTGTCAGTGAGCACATCCTGAAGATGTCTGGGTTGCACAACCGTATGACCCAGCTGAACATTAACCTCCCAGATGAGGCGGTCATTGACAGAATCCTCCAGTCGCTCCCACCAAGCTACAAGAGCTTTGTGATGAACTACAACATGCAGGGAATGGAAAAGACCATTCCTGAAGTGTTCTCGATGCTGAAGTCAGCAGAGGCTGAAATCAAGAAAGAACATCAAGTGTTGATGGTCAATAAGACCACTAAGTTCAAGAAGGGCAAGGGTAAGAAGAACTTCAAGAAGGACGGCAAAGATGTTGCCGCGCCTGGTAAGCCAGTTACCGGGAAGAAGTCAAAGAATGGACCCAAGCCTGAGACTGAGTGCTTTTATTGCAAGGGGAAGGGTCACTGGAAGCGGAACTGCCCCAAATACTTAGCGGATAAGAAGGCCGGCAACACCAAAGGTATATTTGATATACATGTGATTGATGTGTACCTTACCAGTAATCGTAGTAACTCCTGGGTATTTGATACCGGTGCCGTTGCTCATATTTGTAACTCACAGCAGGAGCTGCGGAATAAACGGAGACTGGCAAAGGACGAGGTGACGATGCGCGTCGGGAATGGTTCCAGAGTCGATGTGATCGCCGTCGGCACGCTGCCTCTACATTTACCTACGGGATTAGTTTTGAACCTTAATAATTGTTATTTAGTGCCAAGTTTGAGCATGAACATTGTATCTGGATCTCGTTTAATACGAGATGGCTACTCATTTAAGTCTGAGAATAATGGTTGTTCGATTTATATGAGAGATATGTTTTATGGTCATGCTCCGATGGTCAATGGTTTATTCTTAATGAATCTCGAGCGTAATATTACACATGTTCATAGTGTAGATGCCAAAAGATTTAAAGTTGATAACGATAGTCCCACATACTTGTGGCACTGCCGCCTTGGTCACATTGGTGTCAAGCGCATGAAGAAGCTCCATGCCGATGGACTTTTAGAGTCTCTTGATTATGAATCGTTTGACACGTGCGAACCATGCCTCTTGGGCAAAATGACCAAGACTCCGTTCTCCGGAACAATGGAGCGAGCAACCAACTTGTTGGAAATCATACATACCGATGTGTGCGGTCCAATGAGCGTTGAGGCTCGCGGAGGATATCGTTATGTTCTCACTCTCACAGATGACTTGAGTAGATATGGGTATGTCTACTTAATGAAACACAAGTCTGAGACCTTTGAAAAGTTCAAGGAATTTCAGAATGAGGTGGAGAATCAACGTGACCGAAAGATAAAATTCTTACGATCAGATCGTGGAGGAGAATACTTAAGTCACGAATTTGGTACACACTTAAAGAAATGTGGAATCGTTTCACAGCTCACGCCGCCTGGAACACCTCAGCGAAACGGTGTGTCCGAACGTCGTAATCGCACTCTATTGGATATGGTGCGGTCTATGATGTCTCTTACCGATTTACCGCTATCATTTTGGGGATACGCTCTAGAGACAGCTACATTCACTTTAAATAGGGCACCGTCTAAATCCGTTGAGACGACACCGTATGAATTATGGTTTGGAAAGAAACCTAAGCTGTCGTTTCTAAAAGTTTGGGGATGCGTAGCTTATGTCAAGAAACTTCAACCTGAAAAGCTCGAACCCAAGTCGGAAAAATGCGTATTCATAGGATACCCTAAGGAAACTGTAGGGTATACCTTCTACTTAAGATCCGAAGGCAAGATCTTTGTTGCCAAGAACGGATGCTTTCTGGAAAAAGAGTTTCTCTCGAAAGAAGTAAGTGGGAGGAAAGTAGAACTCGATGAAGTACTACCTCTTGAGCGGGATAGTGACGCATCACAGGAAACCGTTCCTGTGATGCCCACACCAACTGAAGAGGAAAACCATGATAATGATCAAGGTACTTCGGATCAAGTTACTGCTGAACTTCGTAGGTCCACAAGGACACGTTCCGCACCAGAGTGGTACGGCAACCCTGTCCTGGAAATCATGTTGTTAGACAACAATGAACCTTCGAACTATGAAGAAGCAATGGCGGGCCCGGATTCCAACAAATGGCTTGAAGCCATGAAATCCGAGATAGAATCCATGTATGAAAACAAAGTATGGACTTTGACAGACTTGCCCGATGATCGGCGAGCGATAGAAAACAAATGGATCTTTAAGAAGAAGACGGACGCGGATGGTAATGTTACCATCTATAAAGCTCGACTTGTCGCTAAGGGTTATCGACAGGTTCAAGGGATTGACTACGACGAGACATTCTCTCCCGTAGCGAAGCTAAAGTCCGTCCGAATCATGTTAGCAATTGCCGCATACTATGATTATGAGATATGGCAGATGGACGTCAAAACAGCATTCCTTAACGGGCATCTTAAGGAAGAACTGTATATGATGCAGCCGGAAGGTTTTGTCGATCCTCTGAACGCTAACAAAGTATGCAAGCTCCAGCGATCCATTTATGGACTGGTGCAAGCATCTCGGAGTTGGAACATTCGCTTTGATGAGATGATCAAAGCGTTTGGGTTTATGCAGACTTATGGAGAAGCCTGCGTTTACAAGAAAGTGAGTGGGAGCTCTGTAGCATTTCTCATATTATATGTAGATGACATACTCCTGATGGGAAATAATATAGAATTTCTGGACAGCATTAAGGCCTACTTGAATAAGTGTTTTTCAATGAAGGACCTTGGAGAAGCTGCTTATATATTAGGCATCAAGATCTATAGAGATAGATCGAGACGCCTCATAGGTCTTTCACAAAGCACATACCTTGATAAGATTTTGAAGAGATTCAGAATGGATCAGTCCAAGAAGGGGTTCTTGCCTATATTACAAGGTATGAGACTGAGCTCAGCTCAGTCACCGACCACGGCAAAAGATAAAGAAGAGATGAGTGTCATCCCCTATGCTTCAGCCATAGGATCTATTATGTATGCCATGCTGTGTACCAGACCCGATGTAAACCTTGCCGTAAGTTTGGTAGCTAGATACCAAAGTAATCCCGGCAAGGAACACTGGACAGCGGTCAAGAATATCCTGAAGTACCTGAAAAGGACAAAGGATATGTTTCTCGTTTATGGAGGAGACGAAGAGCTCGTCGTAAAGGGTTACGTCGACGCTAGCTTCGATTCAGATCTGGATGACTCTAAGTCACAAACCGGATACGTGTATATGTTGAATGGTGGAGCAGTAAGCTGGTGCAGCTACAAGCAGAGCGTCGTGGCGGGATCTACGTGTGAAGCGGAGTACATGGCAGCCTCGGAGGCAGCACATGAAGCGATTTGGGTGAAGGAGTTCATCACCGAACTAGGAGTCATACCCAATGCGTCGGGGCCGATCAAACTCTTCTGTGACAACACTGGAGCTATTGCCCTCGCAAAGGAGCCCAGGTTTCACAAGAAGACCAGGCACATCAAGCGTCGTTTCAACTCCATCCGTGAAAATGTTCAAGATGGAGACATAGAGATTTGCAAAGTGCACACGGATCTGAATGTCGCAGATCCGCTGACTAAACCTCTCTCGCGTGCAAAACATGATCAACACCAGAACTCTATGGGTGTTCGATTCATCACAATGTAACTAGATTGGTGACTCTAGTGCAAGTGGGAGACTGTTGGAAATATGCCCTAGAGGCAATAATAAAAGTATTATTATATTTCATTGTTCATGATAATTGTCTTTTATTCATGCTATAACTGTATTATCCGGAAATCGTAATACACGTGTGAATACTTAGACCACACTATGTCCCTGGTAAGCCTCTAGTTGACCAGCTCGTTGTGATCAACAGATAGTCATGGTTTCCTGACTATGGACATTGGATGTCGTTGATAACGGGATCACATCATTAGGAGAATGATGTGATGGACAAGACCCAATCCTAAGCATAGCATAAAAGATCGTGTAGTTCGTTTTGCTAGAGCTTTGCAAGTGTCAAGTATCTCTTCCTTCGACCATGAGATCGTGTAACTCCCGGATACCGTAAGAGTGCCTTGGGTGTACCAAACGTCACAACGTAACTGGGTGACTATAAAGGTGCATTACAGGTATCTCCGGAAGTAGCTGTTGGGTTGACACAGATCGAGACTGGGATTTGTCACTTCGTATGACGGAGAGGTATCTCTGGGCCCACTCGGTAATGCATCATCATAATGAGCTCAATGTGACCAAGGTGTTGGACACGGGATCATGCATTACGGTACGAGTAAAGTGACTTGCCGGTAACGAGACTGAACAAGGTATTGGGATACCGACGATCGAGTCTCGGGCAAGTAACGTACCGATTGACAAAGGGAATTGCATACAGGGTTTGATCGAATCCTCGACATAGTGGTTCATCCGATGACAACATCGAGGAGCATGTGGGAGCCATCATGGGTATCCAGATCCCGCTGATGGTTATTGACTGAGAGCGTCTCGGTCATGTCTGCAGGTCTCCCGAACCCGTAGGGTCTACACACTTAAGGTTCGGTGACGCTAGGGTTATGAAGATATGTATATGCAGAAACCCGAATGTTGTTCGGAGTCCCAGATGAGATCTCGGACGTCACGAGGAGTTCCGGAATGGTCCGGAGGTAAAGAATTATATATAGGAAGTGCTATTTCGGGCATCGGGACAAGTTCGGGGTTATCGGTATTGTACCGGGACCACCGGAAGGGTCCCGGGGGTCCACCGGGTGGGGCCACCTGTCCCGGGGGGGCCACATGGGCTGTAGGGGGTGCGCCTTGGCCATCATGGGCCAAGGGCACCAGCCCCTATAGGCCCATGCGCCTAGGGTTTCCCCCTAGGAGGAGTCCTAGTGGTGGAAGGCACCCCTAGGTGCCTTGGGGGGGAGGGAAACCTCCCCTAGGCCGCCGCCCCCCCTAGTAGATCTCATCTACTAGGGCCGGCGCCCCCCCCTTGGTACCCCTATATATAGTGGGGGGGAGAGGAGGAGAACACACCAGCCCCTGGCGCCTCCACCTCCCCCCGTTACGTCTCTCCCTCGTAGTCTCGGCGAAGCCCTGCTGCTGTGACGCCCTGCATCCACCACCACGCCGTCGTGCTGCTGGATCTTCATCAACCTCTCCTTCCCCCTTGCTGGATCAAGAAGGAGGAGACGTCTCCCGTCCCGTACGTGTGTTGAACGCGGAGGTGCCGTCCGTTCGGCGCCGGTCATCGGTGATTTGGATCACGTCGAGTACGATTACATCATCACCTTGCAAGCTTCCGCACGCGATCTACAAGTGGTATGTAGATGCAAACTCTCTCCCTAGACTCGTTGCTTAGATGAACTCATAGATGGATCTTGGTGAAACCGTAGGAAAAATTTTAATTTTCTGCAACGTTCCCCAACACATATCCCTACAACCCTAGCGTCACCGAACCTTAAGTGTGTAGACCCTACGGGTTCGGGAGACATGTAGACATGACCGAGACGGCTCTCTGGTCAATAATCAACAGCGGGATCTGGATACCCATGTTGGCTCCCACATGCTCCTCGATGATCTCATCAGATGAACCATGATGTCGAGGATTCAAGTAACCCCGTATACAATTCCCTTCGTCAATCGGTATGTTTCTTGCCTGAGATTCGATCGTCGGAATCCCAATACCTCGTTCAATCTCGTTACTGGCAAGTCACTTTACTCGTACCGTAATGCATGATCCCGTGACCAGACACTTGGTCACTTTGAGCTCATTATGATGATGCATTACCGAGTGGGCCCAGTGATACCTCTCCGTCATACGGAGTGACAAATCCCAGTCTTGATCCCTGTCAACCCAACAGACACTTTCGGAGATACCAGTAGTATACCTTTATAGTCACCCAGTCACGTTGTGACGTTTGGTACACCCAAAGCACTCCTACGGTATCCGGGAGTTACACGATCTCATGGTCTAAGGAAAAGATACTTGACATTGGAAAACTCTAGCAAACGAACTATACGATCTTGTGCTATGTTTAGGATTGGGTCTTGTGCATCACATCATTCTCCTAATGATGTGATCTCGTTATCAATGACATCCAATGTCCATAGTCAGGAAACCATGACTATCTGTTGATCAACGAGCTAGTCAACTAGATGCTTACTAGGGACATGTTAGTGTCTAAGTATTCACACATGTATTACGATTTCCGGATAACACAATTATAGCATGAATAAAAGACAATTATCATGAACAAGGAAATATAATAATAATGCTTTTATTATTGCCTCTAGGGCATATTTCCAACACTATGGACTCAACATTAGTCATAAAGTACTCACATGCTTATTGCAAAAATCTATAAGTTATCGAAACAAAGTATTACGAGCATGCTCCTAGGGGGATAGATTGGTAAGAAAAGACCATCACTCGTCCCCGATCGCCACTCGTAAGGAAGACAATCAATAAATAAATCATGCTCCGACTTCGTCACATAACGGTTCACCGTACGTGCATGCTACGGGAATCACAAACTTCAACACAAGTATTTCTCAAATACACAAGTACTCAACTAGCATGAATCTAATATCACCATCTCCATATCTCAAAACAATTATCAAGTATCAAACTTCTCATAGTATTCAATGCACTTTCTATGAAAGTTTTTATATTATTCCTAAAAGAAAATTTCCATGTTTTCTAAAGGACTCTCAAAATAATATAAGTGAAGCATGAGAGATCAATTGTCTCTATAAAATAATACCACCGTCGTGCTCTAAATGATAAAAGTGAAGCACTAGAGCAAAAACTATATAGCTTAAGATATAAGCGAAGCATATAGAGTATTCTAATAAATTTCAAATCATGTGAGTCTCTCTCAAAAGTTGTGTACAGCAAGGATGATTGTGGTAAACTAAAAGGCAAAGACTCAAATCATACAGGACGGTCCAAGCAAAACACATATCATGTGGTGAATAAAAATGTAGCTCCAAGTAAAGTTACCAATAGACGAAGACGAAAGAGGGGATGCCTTCCGGGGCATCCCCAAGCTTAGGCTTTTTGGTGTCCTTGAATTTTACCTTGGCATGCCATGGGCATCCCCAAGCTTAGGCTCTTGCCACTCCTTGTTTCATAATCCATCAAATCTTTACCCAAAACTTGAAAACTTCACAACACAAAACTTAAATAGAAAATCTCGTGAGCTCCGTTAGCGAAAGAAAACAAAATAACACTTCAAGGTACTGTAATGAACTCATTATTGATTTATATTGGTGTTAAACCTACTGTATTACAACGTCTCTATGTTTTATAAACTCTTTTACTAGCCATAGATTCATAAAAATAAGCAAACAACACACGAAAAACAGAATCTGTCAAAAACAGAACAGTCTGTAGTAATCGGTAGCTAACGCAAACTTCTGGAACTCCAAAAATTCTAATATAAATTGCTGGACGTGAGGAATTTATCTATTAATCATCTGCAAAAAGAATTAACTAAATATCACTATCCAAATAAACATGGCAGCAATTCTCGTGAGCACTAAAATTTCTGTTTTTTTACAGCAAGATCAAAAAGACTTTCCCCAAGTCTTCCCAACGGTTCTACTTGGCACAAACACTAATTAAACACAAAAAACCCAACCAAAATAGAGGATAGATAAATTATTTATTACTAAACAAGAGAAAAAAGCAAGGAATAAAAATAAAATTGGGTTGCCTCCCAACAAGCGCTATTGTTTAACGCCCGTAGCTAGGCATAAAAGCAAGGATAGATCTAGGTATTGCCATAATAATAGGATAGATCATGAAAACTCATTTCATATTCTCTACGGTCAGAAGCAAGTTTTCTTTGAGGCAAGAAAAAGTAATCAAAAGGGCTAAATTTAATGGGATAGAAGTCCCCAAGATCAATTTCGGGAGGTATAGGTTCCTCCTTTGGCCCTTCATATTGCACAACCAATTCATAATTATAAGCATTATTTTGACAAAACTTCGTGAGCCTATACTCGAGAGAATATCCTAGCTCATTATTTCGAATAGCAAAATAATTATTAAGTAGAACATTGGTAGGAACCTCTTTTCTAAGGTTCTCATTAAAAGCAACATAGTCTAAAGATTGAAAACACATTATTTCCTCTTGATCAAAGAGGATTGCCTCTATGGGAGGATGGCCAGCGTCCACCCTATAGTGCGCAAAGATATCTTTGGCCTCTTTTATTATAAATCTAAACTCATGAGCCAAAAAGATAGTAGCGGCATGCTTAACAGAAGAATACTCAATATTAGAAAACTCTAAGAAAATCCTTTGTATGCAAGGATGCAAGTGTATAAATTGCCTTTCAAGTTCAACTACAAGCATGGGGATAGCGTCTGCAAGACTACTAGTTCTATGAAGAATAGAACTAACCATGGAAGGCAAAGCACCGGCACAAGTAAAGAAATCTTGGATAACTCCTTTTCCAATAATATTACCACTACCGATTCGGAATTTTTTTGTATGTAAGATAAGGGGTTCTTCAGCAGGAGCATCAGAATTTTCCATGTTATTATTATTGTCCATATCGACAATAATTTCCCCAATTTCAGACATAATGGCAGAAAGTGCGAGGAGAAAAAGAAAGAGGGAGGCGCAAAATAGAGGGCGGATAAAATGGCATTGGTGAAGTGGGGGAGGGGAAAATGAGAGGCAAATGGCAAATAATGTAATGCGAGGGATAAGAGTTTGTGATGGGTACTTGGTATGTCATGACTTGTGCGTAGACTCCCCGACAACAGCGCCAGAAATGGCTCGTTGTCGGGAGTCAAATCTTTACTTGACTTGGCACGAATCTCCCCGGCAACATCGCCAGAAATCCTTCTTGCTACCTCTTGAGCACTGTGTTGGTTTTCCCTTGAAGAGGAAAGGGTGATATAGTATTTCCCTCAGTTTTTGAGAACCAAGGTATCAATCCAGTAGGAGATAACGCTTGAGTCCCACGCACCTACACAAACAAATAAGAACCTCGCAACCAACGCGATAAAGGGGTTGTCAATCCCTTCAGGGTCACTTACAAGAGTGAGATTTGATAGATATGATAAGATAATATTTTTAGTATTTTTATGATAAATAGAAATAAAGATGCAAAGTAAAATAAACGTCAATAGAAATAGCTAAGTTTTGGAAGATTAATATGATGGAAGATAGACCCGGGGGCCATAGGTTTCACTAGTGGCTTCTCTCAAGAGCATAAGTATTATGGTGGGTAACCGAATTACTGTCGAGCAATTGATACAATTGAGCATAGTTATGAGAATATCTAGGTATGATCATGTATATAGGCATCACATCCGTGACAAGTAGACCGAAATGATTCTGCATCTACTACTATTACTCCACACGTCGACCGCTATCCAGCATTCATCTAGAGTATTAAGTTCATAAGAACAGAGTAACGCCTTAAGCAGGACGACATGATGTACAGGGATAAACTCATGCAATATGATATAAACCTCATCTTTTTTATCCTCGATGGCAACAATACAATACGTGTCATTTCCCCTACTGTCACTGGGATCGAGCATCGCAAGATTGAACCCAAAGCTAAGCACTTCTCCCATCGCAAGAAAGATCAATCTAGTAGGCCACACCAAACTGATAATTTGAAGAGACTTGCAAAGATAAACCAATCATACATAAAAGAATTCAGAGGAGATTCAAATATTGTTCATAGATAAACTTGATCATAAACCAACAATTCATCAGATCTCGACAAACACACCGCAAAAGAAGATTACATCAAATAGATCTCCAAGAAGATCGAGGAGAACTTTGTATTGAGATCCAAAGAGAGAGAAGAAGCCATCTAGCTAATAACTATGGACACGAAGGTCTGAAGTAAACTACTCACACATCACCGGAGAGGCCATGGAGTTGATGTAGAGGCCCTCCGTGATCGATGCCCCCTCCGGCGGAGCTCCGGAAAAGGCCCCAAGATGGGATCTCTCGGGTACAGAAGGTTGCGGCGGTGGAATTAGGTTTTCGTGGTGCTCCTGGATGTTTGGGGGGTACGTGGATATATATAGGTTTTCTTGACACCCACTCCAAGTCTCCTGGATCACGTTTGTTGAGAAAATCACGTTCCCGAAGGTTTCATTCTGTTTGGACTCCGTTTGATATTCCTTTTTGGCGAAATTCTAAAATAGGCAAAAAACAACAATTTGGGCTGGGCCTCCGGTTTGTAGGTTAGTCCCAAAAATGATATAAAAGTGTAAAATAAAGCCCATTAACATCAAAAATGGATAATATAATAGCATGGAGCAATCAAAAAATATAGATACGTTGCAGACGTATCACGCCCGCCGCCCCGACCCCGTCCCCGACCTCGACGCCGCGTGCCCCTCTACCTAACTCCGTCGGCGCCCGAGGTGAGCACGCCCTCCTCCTCATCCGCTACTTCTGCATAGCTAGGGTTCTTACGGTTAAATTTCAGAGTTCATCTAATTAGTTAGGGCTCATCAAATTAGATGCTAATTATGGCAGTAGTTGTTAAATAGAATTAGTTTTAGAGTTCATCAAATTAGTTAGGGTTAAATTTTAGAGTTCATCAAATTAGTTAGGGTTGAATTTTAGAGTTCATCAAATTAGTAAGGGTTCATTAAATTTTAGAGTTGATAAAATTAGTTAAATTTTAGACTTCATCTAACTAGTTTTTTACTGCTTTTTAAGTAAGTGTTTAATAGATAGTAAGAAAATTAATATAACTTGTAGAACTAGTTTATTTTTAGTAAAAACTAGTTTTTTATTTATAGTAAGTGCTTAATTGAACTAGTTGAGTTAATACAACTATTTTATTTTTAGTACGAAAATTAATAGAACTACTTACTTTTTTAGTTAAAGCAATTATTCCAGCATTGACGTCGATGATGCCTATCCCGCATCCTCGTCGTCGAGTCGGCGGAGGACACCTGCGTCACCAGATGGGCCATGTCCGGGACTGGGCTCCGCCCGGGTGTTACTGGGAGGCGCTACCTACTGGGGGCACAGGTTGGTGAGGAGTCAGCCCGTCGTTGACCCGAACCTTCTTTGGTGGCGGTCGCGTGGGCCAGTGACGGTCCAGAGGCTCGAGGACCCCGCGGAGGTGGTGCGTCACCGTGTCAGTGAGGAGGACGCGCACGTCCGTCGCTACTTGTTTGCGTTGGACCACAGGTTCTCCAATACCTGGCAGGTTCTCCAGGGATCTCACTAGAGCTATGATCCTGTGATGGTTCCTTCTCTGTGGGTGTCCACCACCCACACCGATACCCATCGTGCGCTAGGGTTTTAGTTATATTTGTGATGTTATATGTATGATACTATTTGAGATGTATTAGTGATAATATTCTACGATTTACGGATGCATGAGATGATTTACTTTTGCTTACTGAATGCATGCTAATTTGAATACTTATTTATTTTACGATTTGGTTTTGCTTATTGAATGCTCATGTCAATATGAGTCCTATAAGATATTTTGAAATGTATATCTTGTGTTGCTCAAATAAGATATGTGCTTGCCCAAGTCGACGGTCATGTTTGCAGGTTACACCTTCGAGTGGCCTATGTTTTGCTGGAGTGTTGATTCATTTCCGTTCCGGCAAATTTCAGGTGCTCGATATGTCCTATTTTAGCAAAGGTCATGCCGGATTTTTCCGTGAATTTTGGCATGACTTGTGCCAGAATATGTAGGAAATATCGAGTGCCCCAGATTTGTGTGTTGAGTATCCTGGTAGTTACCTTCGATCGATTTTCAATTGTGGATATAGTAAGTCACAACGACAAGTCTTTTTTCGTAAGTAAGCATGACATCTGCTTCATTTGCTTAAACTTATAATTTAAACTTTTTACTATTCTACTAGCGTATCCCCTGCCATGCAAGAGTTTTTGTCTTGGATAAGATAGGTTCCAGTCCTATGAAAACTACTGTGGAGGTAAAGATAGTTAACTTGAAGACCGAGCATGGTTATACTTTCCACGCAAAATTATACAACACAGACACCTACACCTATTTTGAATGCAAAACTTGGCAAGCACTATGCAAGGCTTATGCATTTGAGCCTGATATGGTTATCACCTTTGATATTCGTCCCGAAGATGATATTGAAGGTAATATCGACATCTGGGTCGATGTGCAGACGCCTCCAGTTATACCATTTTGTGAGTTTCTCAACCATATTTATGTCTTCGATATTGTTTATTCAGAAATAGTTGACAACTAATTTCTATTGACATGTATTTCCATTCAAGCAAACATGTCCGGCGCTTGGTAGACATGACCGTACATTGTCCTGGGCAGAACTAAACTGCGAGGAGATAGGTCATTATGTTTCATGGCTTGAGGATCTTCATACTATCAAGACAAATTATTTTCCACGATTAAATATCTTAGTACTCAAAACGTGCGACCAATAGTGTTCGTACTGAACTACGGTAACATCTATTTAGGAAAGATGGTAAGATTTTTACTATTTGTCCTCAGTGCATCTTTTGCATACATTATTTTTTAAGCTAAACTTCATTGCTAAGTATGTTACTATACGATGTTCTTCAACAGGGACTCCTGATGAATGTTGTGCCTCATTAGATCGAGACAAAAGGTTGCATGAGAATTGTTAGCTTATGGCCAAGATTTCCTACAGTGCACTTTGGTGCATTCAGGATTTCTAATAGCGAGGAATGCTTAATAGTGAAAGACTGGAGCAAAATTGTGAACGATCGCAGAGAAGTACTAGGGGGCAGCAATCAGAAGCGCAGCCCACGATTAGGAGACAGGTTCATCTGCATGCTCCAACTTGATGAAGCAGGAGTGCTACACATCTTTTATGTTATTTTAGCTGAGAGAGAGCAGCATGAGTGATTAGCTAGCTAGAAATGAGTTATGACAATTAAATAGCTAGTGTTGGTGGTAATAACCATGATGATTATTATTAGCTAGTGTTGGTGGTGATTAGATAGCTACTGTAGCTAGTGTTGGTGGTGATTAGCTAGCTAGAATGAGTTTGAAGATGATGATGTGTGCTACACTATAACTATGATGATTAAATAGCTACTGTTGTTGGGAATGACTATGATGATGATTAAATAGCTTGTGTTGGCGGATTAGATTCAAGTGGAGGCAACATGTGGTGCACATCGAAAGTACTACTAGTCCAAACTAGATCAAGTTTGGATTAGTAGTATACTTTTGACATGCACCACATGTTCCCTCCACTTAAACCTAATCCACCTTCATTTGACACACTGTTATGGACATATTGATATAACAACCTCATAATTGGTATTGTACCAAAATTTGTATAACGGCGTATAAAATACACTAAAAATTAAAAAAATGAGAAAAAGAATATTGGTAGCGATGCAGAGTAAACACACTACAACTAGCTATATTAGCAGTAGCGCTGGAGTGAACAAACGCTGCTGCTATATGTCTTAGCAGTAGTGCGCGTAGCACGCGCTACTACTAAGGAATAGCTGTAGCGCCTTATCAGTAGCGCGTCCTCCCGCGCTACTGATAGGCAAAATACCCGCGCTACTGCTAGGGTTTCCCTAGTAGTGACATACCTTGATAAAGTTTTGAAGAAGTTCAAAATGGATCAGTCAAAGAAAGGGTTCTTGCCTGTGTTACAAGGTGTGAAGTTGAGTCAGACTCAATGCCCGACCACTGCAGAAGATAGAGAGAAAATGAAAGTCATTCCCTATGCCTCAGCCATAGGTTATATCATGTGTGCAATGTTGTGTACCAGACCTGATGTGTGCCTTGCTATAAGTCTAACAGGGAGGTACCAAAGTGATTCAGGAGTGGATCACTGGACAGCTGTCAAGAACATCCTAAAATACCTGAAAAGGACTAAGGTTATGTTTCTCATTTATGGAGGTAACAAAGAGCTTGTCATAAATGGTTACGTCGATGCAAGCTTTGACACTGATCCGGATGACTCTAAGTCACAAACTGGATACGTATTTATATTGAATGGTGGAGCTGTCAGTTGGTGCAGTTCCAAGCAGAGCGTCGTGGCGGGATCTACATGTGAAGTGGAGTACATAGCTTCTTCGGAAGCAGCAAATGAAGGAGTCTGGATGAAGGAGTTCATATCTGATCTAGGTGTAATACCTAGTGCATCAGGTCTAATGAAAATATTTTGTGACAATACTGGAGCAATTGCCTTGGCAAAGGAATCCAGATTTCACAAGAGAACCAAACACATCAAGAGATGCTTCAATTCCATCCGCGATCAAGTCAAGGAGGGAGACATAGAGACTTGCAAAATACATACGGATCTGAATATTGCAGACCCGTTGACTAAGCATCTTCCACGAGCAAAACATGATCAACACCAAGACTCTAGGGGTGTTAGAATCATTACTATGTAATCTAGATTATTGACTCTAGTGCAAGTGGGAGACTGAAGGAAATATGCCCTAGAGGCAATAATAAAGATGTTAATTATATTTACTTATATCATGATAAATTTTTATTATTCATGCTAGAATTGTATTAACCAGAAACTTAGTACATGTGTGAATACATAGACAAACAGAGTGTCCCTAGTATGCCTCTACTTGACTAGCTCATTTATCAAAGATGGTTAAGTTTCCTGACCATACACATTGTTGTCATTTGATGAACGGGATCACATCATTAGAGAATGATGTGATGGACAAGACCCATCCGTTATCTTAGCATTATAATCATTTAGTTTTATTGTTATTGCTTTTTTCATGACTTATACATATTCCTCTGCCTATGAGATTATGCAAGTCCCGAATATCGGAGGAACACCTTGTCTGCTATCAAACGTCACAACGTTACTGGGTGATTATAAATACGCTCTACAGGTGTCTTCGAAGGTGTTTGTTGAGTTGGCATAGATCAAGATTAGGATTAGTCACCGCGCGTACCAAAGTGGTATATCTGTCCCCTCTCGGTAATGCACATCACTATAAGCCTTGCAAGCATTGTAACTAATGAATTAGTTGCGGGATGATGCATTACGGAACGAGTAAAGAGACTTTTCCGTAACGAGATTGAACTAGGTATGATGATACGGATGATCGAATCTCGAGCAAGTAGCATACCGATGACAAAGGGAATAACGTATGTTATTATGTGGTTTGACCGATAAAGATCTTTGTAGAATATCTAGGAACCAATATGAGCATCCAGGTTCCGCTATTGGTTATTGACCGGAGATGTGTCTCGGTCATGTCTACATAGTTCTCGAACCCGTAGGGTCCGCATGCTTAACGTTCGATGATGATTTCTATTATGCGTTATGTGTTTTGCTGACCGAAGTTTGGTCGGAATCCCGAATAAGATCACGGACATGATGAGGAGTCTCGAAATGGCCGAGAGGTAAAGATCCATATATGGTAAGGTTATATACGGACACTGAAATGGTTCCGAAGAGGTTTGCGGATTTTTCGGAGTACCGAGATGTTACCGGAACCCCCCGGGAAAGTTAATGGTCCTAATGGGCCACTACTAGGGAAAAGCCTACCAGCAGCGAGGGTTTTGGGCCTCTCAGTAGCGCGGGCACCGGCGCTACTAATAAGGTGCTCCAGCTAACGTATAGCAGTAGCGCCGGTTGTCCCACGCTATTGCTATACATGAATAGTTGTAGCGCTCTTTGGGAAAGGGCGCTACTGATATTATCTGCAGCGCTGTTTGCTGGGACGCGCTACTGACAATGCGGCGCTACTGCTAAATTTTCCCCCTCGCTACTACTAGTTTATTTATTAGTTTTTTTCCTGCATATTTGTTTTGTATTTGTTTTGTATTTGAATAGGCTTTATACAATTATCTTTAGCATATCATACACATACAAATGTAATCATAGCATATACATACAATTAGTCTCATCAAATCATGTCATCATCATAATCATCATCCAACACAAAGTGGTCTCTTGTCATCATCTCGAAAATAGCGATACAAGTCTCGAATGATATGCAAATACATCGTCATCCATCTAAACAATGATATACGTGAGAAGAGCTATCACTTTGAGAACATGAGTTCGTATCCCTCTTTCGCCTTAGCGTGAACCTCTAAACTAACTACTGCCTGTCGCTCGGAAACCGGAAGGACCTGACACTCCGGCCACTTGTCGTATATATACTCCTGGCATAGCACTTCTTCGCCATCTATGATCTATGCACCTGCATCATCACATGAGTCGATGATATGCAACATATATAGTTGAGCAACAGAAAGAGACAGACTTGGCAAAAATAAAAACAACATATCATAAGCATAAATAACAAAGTTCATCGTACCCCAAAATGCCCTAACTAGAGTGATTTTCGCTAGTCGAGGAGGAGGACGGTTTAATTACATCACAAATAAAGTTTCACCGTGCATAACTCAAAGTTTTGTCATACAGAAAGTATGGACTAAACGGACACATTGTCATATATCGACAATCACTCCAACATGTCGTTCCATCCATCCAAGTCAGGGAGATAGTCCCCGAGCCTAGTGAAAGGCTTCAGGTCGAGACGCTGAGAGGCTATCCATGTTCGGACGTCTTCCCGCGACATTTGTCCTTCTCCGTAGAACATCCCTGTTTTTCCGACGACCTCCTTCATGATGATTTGGGCAAGTTCGCGCTGGATGTTATAGAACTCAGCTCGAAGTCGATGATCCTCGATATCTCCTATGTCCTTTGCCCATTGCAGAATATGGGCATCGCCGGAAGAAGGTGCCATGCGAAGGTTCTGGTGATCCCGTCTGTACTCCAGCATGTGGTGTAGGACATAGAATCCATCATTAAGAGAATCGTCCGGTTGCTGGATGCAGCAGAAGTTGGTCTTATGGCCGAAGGCGACCCTGCCGCCCCTCATCTTCTTGTCCCTGACCTCTCCACCCAGTGATTGGTAGTGATACATAGCACTGTCGAGAACATCCTTGATGTGGGTGTAATCCTTTTTGTGAATGTTCTTCGACGTGTCCAAGTAAAGAGCGTGGGAGAATCGGGGGTAGAGGATGATGAGGACGGCGCGCCCGCCGCTGCGCAAAATAAGTCCTCAAATTAATTAGCCTCCACCGTGCAAATGAATGATTGAAATCGAAGGAAGGATAGCAGCGCGGATGACTTACACGGGATGATAAGGCACGAGAATCGCCCCCTTGTCCTTATTGGTGAGCATGAAACTGACGATGTAATCCCTCGCGTATTCACGGTGATTTGCGCAGACTCCCAAGAAGCCCTCGTGCATGTAGTACGGGTCAGCGACACAGATATGAGATATCTGCTCAACCCCGATGATGTAGTTCATGTGCAAGGCATAAAGGCGGACAAACGTAAAATCCAGCTTCTTCACGTGAAACATGTCGAATATGTAATCGAATCGGAGGAAGAACTTATCCGCGGGGAAGCTGTCGACGTACGACATTTGCCGCGGAACGTTAACCACGTAGAGTGGGTATCCTGGATCTTTCGAGGCGATGAGGTCTTTCTCTACCCGCAGCACATCGTCATGAAGTCTCTTTAGATCGCCGAATCTGGCCCGTAGCGCTGTTGCAGGTAGGATTGGTTGACCGGGGATATGCCATTTATCCGCACCGGGGATATCTATACGGTCCTGAAGCCGAGGCTGCTGAGGCGGCTGGATCATAGAAACAACTTTTTTGCCTTTCCTCGCTCTCTTCCTAAACTTCTTTACTACCGGAAGGTCGTCCATAATATGTTGAGACGGCAATTCAGGCACCGACTCATGACGCTCAAACCCTGAGGAGGCGCCAGTATAGACATACTGTTCAGCAGCGCCATCGTCGTCCTCATCCTCATCCATGGCGACGTCATCAGCGACTAATGGAGCCTCCTCCTTACCCCGTCCGCTATCACCCAACCCGACACCCGACGATAATTGGGTAGGTGGGGTGTTGATGTTCATACCTTGCTGAGGCTGCGTGCTCGTGGGTGTGCTCCCGGCCGCCTCCAGACGAAGCAGACTCTTTGGCCACAACAGGACCCACCCAGCATTGCAACAATCACCAAGCCGCCGCGGTGTCTCGTCGTCATCCCCCAGTAGTACTGGAGGAGGCAAATTCTCGTGGCCCGGTTTGACACTGGCCACGGAAACCTTGAAGACGTTCGGGGGGATCGGCCGGCTGTGGAACAATGGTTCCTTCGGCTCCATTATCGTCGCCTTCCCCACGTCCACCTTCTGGTCGCCGATGGTGTACAATATGGTGCACGGGGTTTCGTCGGCCTGCAAAGAAAAGTCTGCGACGTGAGACATCCGAAAGGCAACGAAAACGGGAGATTATACATTTATATTGAAGGGGGCCGGTGTGACAGATACCGTGAGGGCGTCGAGCTCAGCCAAAGACGAAGCACCGCCTAGCACGTCCGGTGCGGGAGCCGGTGCGGGAGCAGGTGCAGCTGCAGGTGCTGGTGCAACGCTAGTCGAGCTGCTCCCCGCCAAGAAGTCAGCAAGGGGAAAGTCCGCTGCATCTTTTTTGGATTTTGCCTGGTCCAATTGAAAACGGCCGGAACCAAGGTAGTAGAAATATCTAAAGCCACCTGTTTTGCGGCAGCTACCGCTGTTGCGACTGTCTCAGTTGATTTCTTCTCAACCGCAATCTCAACCCTCTTGTCGATGTTTTCTTCATTTAACCTCCGTCTTTCCTTTCTCTCCTCCGTGGTCTCACGGTAGTACTTCTTCCACGTGGCGCCGTCTCCGACACCGTGCACGCGTCCATACGACGGTCGAGTATCCACCGGTTGTTGTTTCAATATGTTCAACGCCCGGTTGAATGGAGTGTCCCACTTGGGCCTCGCCAATGCCTCAGACGGCGAGTCGCTTTCGGCCGCAATCCTGTGCTGCTCTCTCTGCAAAAGGCACAACGATCGTTTACAAATATGACTAACGTGTGCAGTCGAATTGATCAGAAACTAAAATTACCAGCAGTCTCATGAACTCCGTAATGACCGGTGTTGTCTCGTAAACCTTTTTCACTGGGTCCCAACGGTGCCGGGCCCTGAGGACGTCACGCTCCTGCGGGACGGTGAACTCCGCCAAGGGGTCTGGGATGCCCAGACTCGCGGCTTCCGCGTCCTCCTTGGCCCATTTGGACCTCTTTCCGCTGTAACCACGGCTTTCGAGGTGGTGGCTCCCAATGTTCCTCTCTTGAAGCCCCTTCATGTACTTAGACTTTTTTGGCATCTTCGGCCTCGCAAGCCTCCTTGAATATTTGAAACTGCTCTTCCGTGATTGTCGGATTATCCTTTACAATCTCGGAGTAGGGTTCCTTCTTGTCGATGATCCTTGCTTTCACTCGATTTTTCCAGGCGGCCAACGCGTCGCTAAACTTGGTCATGGCGTGTTTGTTTATCTTCTTCATTGCCGGGTCCTCATCTGGATCTTTATAATCCTTCTCATTCCGGCCCGGGAACAAGAATATCTGGTGAAACTTCTTTAGGAGGGAGCTCCTCATATTTTCTATCTTCTGTAGTTTCTCATCGTTGATGGTGGCGGTTGTCCGTACGATGCAGCCTATTTGATTGCCGTAGCATCGACGCGCTTCCTCGGGCGCCGTTGGCTCAAAATTGCCGTCGTCCACCTCCGTGACCACCACTCTAGTAGTCCTGAGTTTGTTAGGAACCCGTTGCCTCTTTGCTTTCGGTTCTACACCGGCTCCGCTCCCCGAGGCAGCGCCGGTCTCAGTCTCAGCGCCGGTCTCGATGCCGGTCTGAGTCTGAGCGCCGGTCTCAGTCTCAGCACCGGTCTGCGTGTCGGTCTCAGTCCCCGATGCCACCGGTGGGCCCAGCAATAACATCGGTTGATCATCGGTAAGGCTAAAAAATTCGTCTGCCGCCCGGTAGGCGTCGTCGCAATCACCAGAACCCTGTCCTTCATCGTTGCTAGCCATGTTTCCTATAATTAAATCTAGTCAATTAATTCTAGACCTAATAAAATGAATAATGACATAAAAAAGGCCTATTGTTTTGCAGGAATGTTGACTCCTTCCTGGTGCGGCAAATCACGGGCACTCGATATGTCCTAGTTTGTAGCACAAGTCATGCCGAAATTCACGAAAAAATTCGGCATGAGCTTTGCTAAAAAGTGGACAAATCGAGAACCTGAAATTTGCCGGAAAAGTAATGAATCAACATTCCGGCAAAACATAGGCTACTAAGCATCATTCCCTGCAAACAGTGTCCAAATATACACGAGCAACCACATGTGCAAACAGTGTAGAAGAAAATTCATTTAACTACTAATAGAACAAAATTCAGTTAACTTTAGTGCTCTATAATGATGAAAGGAAAAAAAATTCAGTTAACTACTAATTTCATTCATTTAGGTTATTCATTTAACGTCACCTAATTAACCTACTGTACCAATACTACTAGCAGCACTACTAACCTAATTAACCTAGCAAAACTCTAGTGCCCTAACTGAAAAACATCTAATTAACATCTAATTTTTTTCTCCAAAATACAGAGAGAGATGAGTGAGGGGGGGTGGGGGACTTACAGAGAGGGGAGAGACGGTGGCGGGGAGGTGCTCGGTGACGGAGGCAGGGGCGGAGAGGGCTGGCTCGGGCACGGGCAAGGGCGGTCCTGGGCGGGCTCGGGCGGCGTTGAGGTGGAGGGCGCCGACGGTGACGTGGAGGGCGGCCTTGGGCGGCGTCTGTGAGGCGGAGGGCGGCCTCAGGCGGCGGCGGTGAGGCTGAGGGCGGCCTCGGGCGGCGGCGGTGAGGCTGAGGGCGGCCTCGGGCGGCGGCGGTGAGGCTGAGGGCGGCCTCGGGCGGCGGCGGTGAGGAGACGGCGGCGAGGGTGAGGGACGATTTGGGGAAGAATTGGTGGCCGGGGGCGGGGTGGGGGAAACCGTTGTTTAAGTGAAACGTAACGGTAGCGCGTTTCCGGAAACGCGCTATAGCTAAGTTAGCTATAGCGCGTTTACTGAAACCCGCTACTGCTATTCCTTTCTCCTTTTTTCCCTTTTTTCTTTTATTTTCTTTACATTTTATTTTTCCCTTTCTCCTTTTTCTATTTCTTTCATTTTTATTTACTTTTCTACTTGTTTTTAATTTTATTTTATTTCCGTTAGCAGCAGCGCTTTACACGTAAGCGCGCTGCAGCTAAGGAGATTAGCAGTAGCGCTGGGCCATTATACGCGCTACTGCTAGGTTGGGCTAGCCATGTGCGCCCAGTTCAAACGTAGCAGCAGCGCTTTTCGCTAGTACGCGCTACTGCTAAAGTCATAGCAGTGGCGCGGTTTATTTACGCGGGCTGCTACTAAGTAGCAGCAGCGCTTGATTTTGTACAGCGCTACTGGTAAAATTCTGTGTATAGGTTTTTCCCTAGTAGTGGGCCTTAGTGGTGGAGAGGAGGTAGGCCATGGGAGGTGGCGCACTCCCCCCATCCCCAGTCCGAATTGGACAAAGGGAGGGGGCGCCTCCCCTTTCCTTCTCCCTCTCCCTCCTTTCCTCTCTCCCCTCTCCGTTGGAAGGAAGGGGGCGAATCCTACTAGGAGTAGGACACCCCCAAGGCGCGCCTCTCTCTGGCCGGCCACCTCCTCCCCCTCTCCTTTATATAACGGGGCAGGGGGCACACCAAGATTTCTCTTAGCCATGTGTGGTGCCCCCTCCACAGTTTACTCCTCCGGTCATAGCGTCGTAGTGCATAGGCGAACCCCTGCGTGGATCACATCACCATCACCGTCACCACGCCGTCGTGCTGTCGGAACTCTCCCTCGATCCTCTACTGGATCAAGAGCTCGAGGGACATCATCGAGCTGAACATGTGCTGAACATGGAGGTGTCGTACATTCGGTACTTGGATCGGTTGGATCGTGAAGACGTTCGACTACATCAACCGCGTTAACCTAATGCTTCCGCTTTCGGTCTACGAGGGTACGTGGACAGACTCTCCCCCTCTCGTTGCTATGCATCTCCTAGATAGATCTTGCGTGATCATAGGATTTTTTTTTAAAATTGCATGCTACGTTCCTCGACAAACGCCACCGTCCACGCCTGTCTTCATCATGTTGTCTGGTTCTTCCTCGCCTACTTCGAGCATCACCGCCGCACTCCTAACCTAGCTACCACCATCGTTGTCAGGCCTCGGCCGCCACTCTTCTTCTGTGCTGCGCCGCTTGTCCAGCCCTTTCGTCTTCGTCCCGCACTAGCTCGTCGCCAGCGTCGCCGCCATCTTCCCCGACCACTTTGTCTACTCCGAGCACCGCTGGCGACATCGGTCCCATGTCAATTGGCGTTGCAACCATCATCGAGTCCTCCTCTTCTTGCCCGTTCCACTTCTCCGGCATGGCGTACAACTCATGCAGGTCCCTGTCTATGCATGCTCGGTGCTGACAACACCAACGCGTGCCTTCGTCCCCGATGTGCTCCCAGGCATGGTAAGCCTGGAGCAGCGCATCGCCAACATCGACTTCGTCCGTCTACGCATGCCCGGTGCTGGCACCACCGATGCGTGCCTTCGTCCATGATGTGTTCCCAGGCTTGGAAAATCCGGCGCGACGCCTTGTTAACAACGTCTTCTTCCCGGCGCACCACTACGCCTATAACTAACTCAGCGCCTCCTTGCGCCCGCCGCTCCCCGGCGACTTCCTCGACACCGGCCACCCCGACTCGGCATCGACCACCGCGTTCTTCGCACGGCTAGCTCGACCATGGATCCACCCTATGCTCTCGGGTACCTCGACAACGACATAAAGGGCTACCGCCTTGCTTGAGAAATCTCGTCGGTTTCTACTCCAGACACGACTTCCGTGATGCATCGACTGTTACGACTGTGTGTGTGGGAGGGGGTGTCCGTCGGCTTACCTTGAGATTTTTCTTAAGTCTCACCGTATGCGTTGCTCCCGTTGTGAATGCAGGGGATGTTGAATATCGTGATTAGATTGGAAACACATGATAGACTAGGAAGTATTCTAACTTGTCTTTGTATTCCAAGAAGATCATGTACTTTTATATATATGCCCACGAGGCTAAAGCAATAAACATCGATTCCACCAATCCCTCTTTTTCTAAGAACATCCATATTTTGTCTCAAAAAAAACCTCCACATTTATATTTATTATAAATAAATGTAAGTAGGAGTGATATAATTCGGTACTGATCAATCAGTGCAGGGAGAAAAAATGCCACAACCGGCGTAGGCAAACATGCCTACACAAAAAGCATAATATTGGATCATCTATCCTACGTGAAATGTTATATATTTTTAAACAAAGATAAAATATTTGCCTCATCTATTAAGTAAGAAAAGAATGATGGAAGGGGCGTTTTGGTGGATGAACGGTACCGCAAAAAAAGATGTCAAATGTTTCCAAAAAATTCTGAATTTTTTTGTGGATGTTCGTGTTAGTGTCACAAGTATGCTTGACAATTTTCATGTGAAATAGAGTAGTAGTGTTTCGTTGCTGAAAAAACCAAATTTGGGGTGATACTTTGGGGCAAATTTGATTTTTTGCATAGACCAAAATGTTTAACCTCTTTGCCTAAAACTTTGCATGTAGCATTTGGATGTGACTATAAATACATAAAATAATTGTTGAGATTATTTTGACATTTGAAAAATTATTTTTCACATGCAGGAGCACGTGCTCCCAGAAGCCAAATTGAATTTCCGAAGAATGACTAAAAAAGGTAAAATGAGAATAGAGTGCGTGTTACAAGCCCCAAATTACAAAAAGATTACTCTCAAGCCCCAAATCTACGTGACTTTTTATATGACATCAACCTTATAGATCGTAAAAGATTTTAGTACATTATTCGGACAGATGATCGAATTTATTTTCCTAAAAAAACGTGCTCAACTTTATCCAAGCGCATATTCGTATACGCCCTCGGGACAAAAATATATGATATTTTTACAATTTAAACGAACTAAAAACATTTTCTCTTCATGAAGGCGTTGCTGTTGAAGAATCTCGTTGTCCTTGTGGTGTAATGAGATGGTTGGTGCTGACATGATTACTATTGTAGATTGTCGGGTGTGGATTTGATCTTTTCAGATTTTTTTTCATGCTTAGACATAGCTTTGGTCTTATATGACTTTGCTATTTGCTCGCTGTTTTGTGTGTGTAGAAGTTGGTGTTAGTTATGTGCGTCTTAACTATGCAGAGGCCGAATGTGTGCTTATTTTAATTGTATTCACTTAATGCTTTATTTTGTGTAATAAAATTCACACTTTAACGAAAAAGGGGGGCCGACCCCGCCAAACAAAGGATCAGGCGCTGGCGGAATTGGATCGCCGACTGGTTGGCCGTAAACTGGTTGGCCGTACAAAGGGGGGCCGTACATTATTCTGGCCTATTGTAGATCCATTAGTATAGTGCGTAATAAACCGTGTTCTGCTGAAGCCTGAAAGATGGTATAATGTTCAGCGAGAGGGTATAATTATCTGATGATGTATGTAATAATGTGGCCATGTTCTCCATCTTGTCATCTTTCCAGCGATCGTGAAATAATAACCAGCTCTTGTACAACTTTGCTTCAAGTCCAGTCACTCATGACTCATCTCACTTTTTTCTTGTTTGCGATTACAGTTTGACACGCGTCAGATCATTGCAAAGACCGAGATAACACTAGACTACTAGTACATTCTGTCGACCCCCCCTACTACTATCCTCTGTTCTGTCGCCAAAGGCCACCTGACCTCACACTCTAAATCTTTTGAGACAGTTTATTGGATGCCTTGGCAAATAAGGATGGAAAATTTAGCAGTTTTGAAACTAGCTTTCTGTACTAGTGGAGCCCCCCTGGTTAGGTTGGAGGTGTTTCTCGAGACCGGAGACACCTCGACATTTTTCTCGGTCGCGAGTTAATATACATTCATATCACATCCGCGTGTAAGAGTGCATGTGAAATATTCCAAAGAACGAAAACATATGTAGAATATACAAAAGTTCCTCTTGTTGGGCAGGATTTAAGACTGTAAACCTATGTGTGTCGAATTTGTTACGCAAGAGCTCCTACAGCCAGAGCTCCCATATCCATCCTAAACTTCTCAAATTGCTTAACTAGATCCCTCCGAGTTACTATGGTAGCGTCTAAAGGCAATTGATAGTAAAAATATGTCAGTAATTAATTGTCTACCTACCATCGGGCAGATGATCAGTGTGACACCTATGCCGTATCTTCAACAAGATCATTAAGCTGCTGGGTGACACCAACCTATGCAAAGTAGCATAGCATGGCACTCCCAGAAAAAACCTTATACACAGAAACTTATCAGTAGTGCGGTCTATGAGGGGATGCTACTGCTAATTAGTAGTAGCGAGGGGTATAAAACCCGCGCTGCTACTAAGTGGTCTCCACCATGTCCCCGGGATAGGCTATAGTAGTAGCGAGTGGTATAAAACCTGCGCTACTACTAAGTAAGTAGCTATAGCGCAGGTAAGATCCCCACACTACTACTAAGCGTGTCCACTACTGCACCATCCACTCCGGCATGATCCACTCCCACCACATCACACTCTCTCTATCTCATCCCTAAAAAAACTCTCTCATGAACTCACTTGTTCCTTGGTCCACCCCACCCCGGCTTCTCTCCCCACGATCTCCTCGCCGCCGCCACCACCCATGCCGGCCGGTTCCGGCGAGCACCGGCCGCGCGCAACACTCCCCCAAGCTCCGTCCCTCCCTCCCCTCCGTCCAGATCCGTGCCTCAAGGCATGCACCCTTGCCCCAAGCTAGGGTTTCAGGCGCCTCCCGTGTTCTTGCCTGAATCCACCACAATCGGCGATGGCGAGGCCAGAGCTTGCGAAGACCGCAATTGTCGGGTCTACCTACCGGATTCAGTTTTCAATTTACTTTTTGAGAATAGTATATTTAGTGTCACTAGTACAGACATGCTCTACAAGTACTTATCTCTTTCTGGATCTTCCTTTTAAGAAGTTTCGGGCATTGCCTGATCAATTTTACCGAACTCCTGAACACCATAGATTTGTGCGGCAACAGGCGGTGAATCAGGTTAGTATTGTGAATTCAGGCATTCCACCCCCTCTCATAGTAAATTCAGTGTTATATTAACACTGACCCCCTTGCATAAACACCGGTGCAGCACAGTCGTATGTACAAGAAGCAGAGCGCATCAGTTCATGCTCAAGCCCCGAAGAAGGTAGCAATGCGCGCGGCTGCCAGGGATGCTCACTAGAACGCGTAGATGATTTTTCTTGTCTTGACGGCAAAGTCGGCAAAAGACTGATTGACATGGTTCATGTCCCTGTAAGTAGCACTGCTCGCTTTCTACCGATCCAAGTTCATATATCCAATATAACAGAATAATTTGCTAGAATGGTTGGGACCAAGGTTGTCAGAATCGCGATTCTGTTATACGATTCTATGACTTTACGATCCAAACTAACCCCTCTGATTCTACGATTTTAGTTCATAGAATCTACGTTTTTACGATCCTGATAGTGAAGGTTCTACGATTTGCGATCCTACCATCTGAGCTCCGATCTGATTCAAAATCATGATCCTGACAACCTTGGTTGGGACATATGCTAAAATTTATTCACTACATCAAGGGGTTAAGCACAATGGTTTTGAGTTTCTACAGTTCCAAGGGGATTCAGAGTTCCACCTCTGAGTATTTGGGTCTTATGTAACCATGCTCTGAGATTTAGATGTGTTGGGGAATGGGGATTGCTAGTTCCTGCTGGGTAATCAGAATAATGTTTGGGTTTTCCTCAAGGATGGCGGACACTATTTACAGTATGTTAAATGCAGACAATGTTGTTGATTTATGAGAATTATTTATTTACCTAGTGGATCCTCAATTGTATATATGTCCCTCTCAATGCAAATGTTGAGCCATGTTCCACTTTTACTGTTCTAGATTATATTTTCAATGCCTGAATGGGTTAGTATGCTCCTTGTCTTTTTCACTGATTGTATTTTTCATCGACATACACCGCATTATTTTTCAGTGTCATTCTTCTGAAGAATCTGAAGTTTCTGATCCTCTGTTGGTAATGCTGCAAGGTTCTGGTGGCGATGCCGAAGGTCGTCGAGAGCTTCGTGGACTGGACGGTGTCGTGGCTGCCGATGTACGGAGAGGTGAAGCTGCTGCTCGTCATCTACCTTTGGCACCCCAGCACATGAGTGAGCAGTCGATCAGACACCCCGAGTCCGAGAGATGATCAACATTTCAGATAGACTTCATTCGGTATTTGTCCAATTCTGAAGATGAATCTTAATGGTGTTCGGATTTCAGGGTGTGGGGCACGTGTACGATGGCTTCCTCCATTCACTGGTAGCATGGCACGAGGCCGACATCGACCAGGGCCTGCTTGAGCTAAGGGCTAGGGCGAGGGACGTGACGATGTCGCTACTCAAGGCGGCGGCTGTCGTCGGTCAAGTGTGCTCGTTGAGGCTGCCCGTTGTGTTTCGTCGCAGCTGCAGGCCGCGAGATCAGGCCGGGAAGGCGCCCGCATTGACGGGTGAGCCAACTTTTGGATCAGACCATAACAAAGTGTCTCAGTCTCTGATGTCTAGAAGTAGTGGTAAAGTTTTGAATTTGCATGGCAGGAACCATGTAACGCCCCGTATGTAACCTTCCATATTTGTATTCCTACTCTTGCCATTTCCGGCACTAAGTTATGATATTTGCTTGTTGTTGGGTTTCGTTTTCGTGTTGCTTTTGTCTTTGTCATGCATCTCATATCATGTCATCATGTGCATCGCATTTGCATACGTATTCGTCTCATGCATCCGAGCATTTTCCCCGTTGTCCGTTTTGCATTCCGGCGCTCCTATGTCCTCCGATGTCTCATTTTACCTCTTTTCATGTGCGGGTGTCAAACGTTCTCGGATTGGACCGAGACTTGCCAAGCGGCCTTGGTTTACTACCGGTAGACCGCCTGTCAAGTTTCTTGCCATTTGGACTTCGTTTGATACTCCAACCGTTAACCGAGGAACCGTAAAGGCCTCATGTGTGTTGCAGCCCAACACCTCTCCAAAGTGGCCAAAAACCGACCTAAACCCCCTCCATCATCTCGGTCGTTCGATCATGATCGCGTGGCCGAAAACCGCACCTCATTTGGAGTCTCCTAGCTCCCTCTACCTATAAATATGTGCCCTTCCCGTCCATTTCGCGGTCCAAAACCCTAGATCCATCCCCGCCACCGCCGGACACGTCCGCCAACGCCCGCGTCCAATCAGAATTCGACACGTGTCCCCCGCTGGCTCTCTCTCCTCCGGCCCGCCGGGCCCATCACGGACCCGCCCGGCCCGGTCGCCGCCGTCGCTCGCCCAAGGCGAGGCCGCCTCGCCGCGCCGCCCACGCGGTTTCGCCCCGCCGTCCCCGCCGCCAAGTCCGGCCGTCTCCCCGCCGGCGATCACCACCGACCATAGCTGTGCCCGCTTCCGGCGCCGCCTCGCGCGCTATGCTCCAGCCACCGCTCGACCCGCCGCCGCCAATCGCCCCGAGCGCCACGCCACCACCAGCTCCTCGCCGCCGCGCCTCCTACCTCGCCGCCTTCGGTGACCGGAGTTTGCCGAAATCGCCCTCCGCCGCCGTCTCCCACGCTTCCGGCCACCTCGCAGTCGCTGGACCCGGCCCGCTCCAGATCCGGTCCGGGTGGACCAGATCCACCAGGCCCACGATCCAAACGCCTCCGCTCGTCCCCGCACGTCTCCGTCCCGGAACCCCGAGATCCAGTTTTCCCGCGAGGTCGTTTTTCTACTAAGTCCCCAACATTTTTAGCATACTTCATCATGCCATATCTTTGCACACGTGGCTCCGTTTTGGGCGTGTAGCATATCAAATTGTTCGTCTTGATGTGGACTTCATTTTATTCCATTGCACCATGTTCATTTGAGTTCATCTTGATGTCCTAAATGCTGTTGCAAGAGTGCTATGTGATATTAGTTTTAGATTCTTAACAGATATTGGACATTTGTCATTTTTGCCATGTTTAATGTGTGCCTCCTATGAATTTGAGCCCTACATGTGTTTTGAAGTATGCCATGCCATCTTTACAGGGGTGTATGCCATGTATTTTTGTGATCATTGTGGTGACTAGCACAAGCATGCAAAGTAGCTCTCGTAATGTTGCTGATTTCAGGGACTTCGAATTCTTCCAAGTCTTTTCCCTGATAATATTTTTATGCCATATATTCTTGTTGCTAGAGAGTGATCCATGCCTCTTGAGCATGTTCAGTAAGGATTATTTTGAGATATTGTTATGCTTTATCCATCCATGTCTTTGTTTGCAATTATGGAGTTCCCTAGCATGACTCAATCTTGCTCTACTTTTGCTATAAAATGTTCCTGGCAGATTGTTTACGTGTTAATCAATTTTGCTGAGGTTGTTATAGTCTATCCATGCATGCTATGAGAGTGTTCTTGCCATGGATAGCTTATTTATCATGTCTACTTGCTGGGTGTATGCTTAGTTTGTCATGCAATGCCTTGTGGTGAGTGCATCGAGCTCGTAAACATGCCTACGTAAATCTGTTTTGCCATGTTCCAGTTTGCTGCTAAGTCTGAATCTGTTAACGAAACTTGCTATGTTCACATGGTTGCCATTGTATTTTTTGATCCCTTTTGGCTTATGGTCAGTAAGGTACTTTTGTATGCTTTGAGTACTTCATGTCATGCCTTGCTTTGCCATGTTATGTTCCTGTAGCATTGTTGTTATCTTGCTCTAAACATTGCTTCCTGATGTTAAACCTGCCATGTTGTTATTTTCACTAAGTCTGAGAACCTGATATCTTTTGCACTTTTTTCATGCTTGTTTGAACTTGCTATTGAGTGAACTAGCCGTAGCTCAGTGTTCATCTTTTGTTAAGCATCTTGATTAGATCACTGCCATGTACTTTGTTGCTATGTTAGAGTGCAGTAGCTTGTTGTTCTTGATGCATTTAGATGGTCTCGTGCTGTTAATCGAAGATTGGTGCCATATTTGTTTTGCTTGTCATTTGCAAACTGTGGATCCATTTCCGGTGATCTTTATATCGATTTCAACCGAAATCAACTCTTCTTTCCAGCGGAACTCTTGGTTTGCCAAGTTGAGGCCTGGTTCAATCATTCTCTTCCGAAGCATGCATATGCATTGAATATCACATCCCACATATCATGCCATGTTTTGCATCATGTTGCTTGTGCACTGCATCGTGGTTGATTGTGGTTTCCTTTACTTGTGTTCTTGCTTTGGGTAGAGTCGGGAGATGAGTACGTGAACAAGAAACCCGTTGAGTATGCTTACGAAGATCAAGGTTACGCAAAAGCAGAGAACTTTGCAGGCAAGATGACCATGCCCTCGAAATCACTTCTATCTTTGCTTGCTAGATGCTCGCTCTATTGCTATGCCTATGCTACGATACCTACCACTTGCTTATCATGCCTCCCATTTTGCCATGTCAAACCTCTAACCCACCTTGTCCTAGCAAACCGTTGTTTGGCTATGTTACCGCTTTGCTCAGCCCCTCTTATAGCGTTGCTAGTTGCAGGTGAAGATTGGAGTTTGTTCCTTGTTGGAACATGTTTATTGTTAGGATATCATCATTATATTTTTGTTTACTTCAATGCATCTATATACTTGGTAAAGGGTGGAAGGCTCGGCCTTATGCCTGGTGTTTTGTTCCACTCTTCCCGCCCTAGTTTCCGTCCTACCGGTGTTATGTTCCTTGATTTTGCGTTCCTTACACGGTTGGGTTATAATGGGAACCCCTTGACAGTTCGCCTTGAATAAAACTCCTTCAACAAGGCCCAACCTTGGTTTTACCATTTGCCACCTAGCCTCTTTTCCCTTGGGTTCCGTGGACTCAAGGGTCATCTTTATTTTAAACCCCCGGGCCAGTGCTCCTCGGAGTGTTGGTCCAAACTAGAGCCCTTTGCAGCGCCCCCTCGGGGAAACTCGATGTTTGGTTTTAATTGTACGGAGCGCTCATCCGTTGTGCCCTAAGAACGAGATATGTGCATCCCCATGACTCATAGTTTATTTCCAAAAACCAGATGCAGGGATCGATGATACCATTCCAGAAGATGCGACTGAGCTCAAGTGGGAGTTCGATGAGGACTCAAAACGTTACTACGTTTCCTTTCCAAACGATCAGTAGTGGAGCCCAGTTGGGGCGATCAGGGACATTATGCTTTTGGGGTTGTCTTTATTCTGGTTCCATAGACGGACCTTGATTGTATCTGGATGATTGTAATGATATATTTATGCTATTGTGTGACGTGGCGATTGTAAACCCACTATGTACCTCTTTCTTATTCAGTACATGGGTTGTGTAAAGATTACCCCTCTTGTGACATTGCCTTCAATGCGGTTATGCCTCTAAGTCGTGCTCCGACACATGGGAGATATAGCCGCATCGAGGGTGTTACAAACCACTTATGTAGGTAGCTGACACGCACAACACTGTGTTTACACTCTTACTTATGTAAAAGATATGAATTATACATGAGTTGACTCTACAATGAGGAACCGTGATAGTAGATACGGCAATTGTGTGATATAATGGAATTGATTGAGTTTATTTTTTTTTTAATTTCTAATAAGTTAGTAGTAGGGTTGGAAAAAACTGCTCGCTATAGTATTTAGGATACTAGTAGCGTTGGAATTGTAGACACGCTACTACTATTTCGTTAGTAATAGTGCGGGTACGAAATAGTAGTAGCGTGGGTGGCATACGCTACTACTAACGAAGTTAGTTAGTAGTAGCACGGGTTTAACCCACGCTACTATTAACTATTAGCTGTAGTGTGATACTAGGAGCGGGGGTACCCATGCTGCTAGTAGCCTTTTTCCTAATAGTGTGACCACACTATTCGAAACACAAAAGGGGAATCACAAAACAACACAAGACAATGATTTCTTTACCAAATGGGAGAAATGCCACTTTCAACGGGCTCCAGAGGGCGTTGTTCCTCGCCGCCAAGATCCAGGTAAATGGAGGCCGTGGAAGCAACAAGGCGGTGACAGATCAGTGGGAGCATATGACTCAAAGTGGTGGGGAAAGGGGGGGGCAACCAAAATTTAGTGGTGTGTCACTATCGAGCACTGCAGGTGCGCCCACAGTGGAGAAAGGCACGCACCAGAGGGGCAAAATGGGAATTATGGCCCCAATGGTGGGTCCCCACATCAACGGACACTCGAAGAGTCTTTTCATCAATACTGGTGGGCCCATGTTGGAGTGGAAATGGAAATTATGGCGCAATGTTGGGCTCGCACATCGCCCAGAAAGGGTCAATCGAGTCTCCTCGTGGGTGCAATTGATGTGGTGAAGTGGTGTGTCCAAAATGGAAGGAAGCAACGCAAAGTTGACGACAAGCGATGGAGATGACGTGTAGTGTCATACACCTATTTTTTCACAATCGTTAGTGCCCAGACCCGAAATATGGAAGATGGAGTGGCAGGATTCGAATACGCAACTTCGGCAGTGGCACGGACCGATTGTTCCCGAAAATATAATATGAAAACTTTTTCATGATGGGTTTGAGGATATTGATCGCTATCGTACATGTTAATATTTCCTTCTTATAAACTAGATCAAAGTGTAATCAACAAAACTAATATGCACTCTATTCTGAAATGAGGGGAGTAAGCCCTATCTATAAGACAACATGACTGTAGCTATTGATGATTTCTCGATTTACTAGTAATGACATTTCATAGGATTTACTCCCTCCATTCCTAAATATAAGTCTTTTTATAAATTTCAATATAGACTACATACGGAGCAAAATGAGTGGATCTACACTCTAAACTATGTCTATATACATCCGTATATAGTTCATATTGAAATCCCCAAAATATACTTATATTTAGGGATGGAGGAACCATTGCCATTTATTTGAAGAGGATAACCATTATCCAAAGAAAAATGAAACATGTCATTTAATGACATTATTGGATAAGGATAACCTTGATGCCACCACATATATATAAGGCGACTAAACGGTACCCCTCACGACCACAAAAATATACTGGTTGACAAATTATTGCATAACTATATATCTTTTGTTGTTCTGTGTTCTTAGGCATTGGCGGACAATGGCATCTTCCAAGTGATCATAGTTTTTCTCATGGCGCAAGCCTGCTTGCTCATGATAATGGCATCATCGGTAGCACATGCAGCTGCTAGACCGGTGGGGTACAATCCAGTGTGCTGCCCTAGAAACATCTTTTGTTGCGGGTTCTGTAGCGGATTGGCCAATTCACCCGCACCATCCATTGTATCTTGATGTGTGGCTTTATTCTCCGCCAACTAGTAAGCTCAACGTATAAATGATATGTGTGGTTCATGTGTTACCTAATCCTAAATATTTGTGATGCTACTTTCAAGAAGTTATTGTACTAGTTACTTACATAATAAAATGAGAGGAGATTATTATATATCTTGTTCGCAATATACCGCAAAGAGACTTAAGTTTATGTTTACTTTAGTCCTTTTGAAAACTAGATTATTTTGCCGCATTGATTTAAGAGAAAAAAAGAGTGGCCAAGCATACACGTTGACCCCATGAGTCTGCAGTGCGTGCCTGTGGGAATCTCTGTTTTATCATTCGGTTGGCCGTACATTATGTCAAGATCGTCCATGTCTTGGCGACATGCTCTATGTTTGCAGAGAACATAATGTTGTAAAGCATTTATTGGGTAATGGAGTATATCGTCAATTAGTAGAAACCAACTACCATTGGCAGGCTTGTCTACGAATTCACGTATGTACACTGTTTCGTTTTGCATGAATGCCAACATCATATATTAAAATGGTCACATCCCCGACAGCGGTGGATCCGACCCAGGATCGAAGCAAGTGCCAAGGACTTGATTGCTTTTTAGTTTCATCCTTTGGGTTCCTATTTGCAAAGTTTCTCACCTAGGCTGTAATTTCTACTTTCTGTTGGGTCTTTTTGTAAAATGTTGCATGCTTATCTAATTTAAGTCTGGGTTCTTCCGGAGTCTAGAAAAATATATACATTAAATGGTCCAACCCTTACAATACCATCCTTCCAAAACCAGAAAATAAAACACATACCCTCGTGTATATCAACGACGTCTTTCTCCCACACTTGCACCCCATGGGCAAAGCTCGATATCGCATTTGGATATCCAAAATACTCTCAGAGCCAGGGTAAATCATTCTCTGTGTGTGCCCATATGTGTAATCTATATGTGTAATCTATCTATCTATACTATACCAATTAAAGAGTTCTCAGAAACTCCAATGACTAATCAGAAATTACGAATCGTTCATTTGGTGGGATCTAGTTTGGCACATGGTATGTCCAAGGACCGAAAAAGGGAAGTGAAATGGACGGAAACTAAAGTGAAGGCAGAGGACCAGTAGACAAAGAGAAGTGAAGGCCCTGTCCTGATCTACTCACTAAGCTTAGGCGGTTTCAATAGTAAATGCAATTTTTCTTTGTCAGCAGCCGCCTCCAATAGTTACTGCAAGCGGTTATGTTGTCCTAACCGCCTCCGGTGTGCATATATACAGGCAACTTCGTTTTATTTGATCACAACCACTTGCGGAGGCCGCTTCTAATGCCCGCTTTCTGTTAGTAGATGTTGGTTTCGTGCATCAACCTTTGATGATTGTTTTGTTGATGGTCGCCTTCGATGAAGTCGGAGTCGCTTGATCCAGGGTGATAGGTGATGATGATGACGCCTGTGTGCAGCCATGGCGGTTGCTCTTTCCGTTTATGTGTGAAGTCTATGTTGGTAGCTAGATCAGCCGCTGGCATGTGTATTATCATGTTCCATGACGATCGTTTTTGGGCTTGTTGTTATGGTTTTTGCCAAATTTCTCTAAATTAACTAAAGAATTATATTTTTAATTAATGAAAATGATAAATCTTTTGTCTCGTTTAATTTTTTTCAAGTCAACTAACTAATACTTTCTCCGTTCTTAAGTATTTGTCTTTGTAGAGATTTCAACAAATAACTACATACAAAGCAAAATGAATAAATCTACACTTTAAAATATGTCTATATATATCCTCATGTGGTAGTCAATTTAAAATCTAAAAAAAGCAAATATTTAAAAACGGATGGAGTACTTGTTAATTTTCCCCCGGAGATGGACGCGCCATTTGTTTTTTACCCAACCACTAGCTGAATTGGCCTGATTGCCGACGCGGCGAGCCGAGATGGTATTCTTAGTTCAACTATCTATTCAACAAATAAATGGAAGTTCGATCTATCAATATCTATGATCTTGGACCGTCAATAATGAATTTTCTTTAGAATTTGGACACTTGATTGACCCAGTTACTTCTATTATATTATATCTAGGCCGAAAATTAGGAGCACCTGCTCAAACAGAAATGGGGTGCACGCTGACTGACACTGCACTCATGCACATGCTCCTACCTATGTGTTATCCTACGCAGACGACCTGCCAACCCCGATGGATCGATCATGCCTCTTATCATGTGGAGAGTGTAGTGGAGCGCCCGCCCATCACGTGCTATGTTTTCTATATGACCAACGACAACAAACCGCCGCCAACTGTGCTCTGCCGCAGCGCCGGTCATCCCGCCCGCCCGCCGCTCGTCTCAATACCCTTCCCACCATATCAAATCGCCTTTTTCCCCGCCCGCTGGTTGCGCAGTTTCCTGCAACCTATAAATCAAGCCACAGAACCTCAGTCAACTCCAGCGCGGGATCCCATCTTGTTCGGCCCTGTTTGTTTGAAGCAAAACAGACATAGTACACAGCCTAGCGCGCGACATTGTGAATCCATTTGGTCCGTTTTATTTTCGGGCCGATCAATTTCAAGCGCAAACATGTGTCGAGTTTGCATCGCGGCGGACAGCAAACGAACACGTCGTTCGTCCGCTCCGAGGCCGCGTGGCAGGCAGTCACCTACCACCCACCGCCCGACCTTAATGTACACGCGCAGTCGGCCTCATCTGTCATCCGCCCAGGCGAACGGTCGTCTTCCTTCTTAAATGGGAAGCCGTGGACCGGTCGCAGTCCACACTCCCCACTCCAGCCCATGCTGCCTCCTCGAAACCTGACACTCCCCAAACCCTAGCTCTTCCTCTCCCCATCCTCGATCTCGCCGGCCGACCGCCACGCAACCATGGGATTCTGGAACACCGGGCGCAAGCGGAAGCACGACTGCGAGGCTGGCTCGTCCTCGGGCCGCCGCCGCCGCGGCGTGAAAGAGGAGCATGCGTCACCACCGCAGAGGGAACCCCGCGCTGCCCGCATTCTGTATCGCCCCCACGGCCGCCGGCGAGCGCTACCGGCACTACATCCACGCGGATGTATGCCGTCGATATTGGGAGAAGAGGACGCCGCTCCCCTGGAGCGACGTGCACCTCCCCAATAACTGGCATCTCTCCGCCGATCCGGTGCCGATCCTGCCGGTCCCTACGAGCGGCCATGCACGCCGTGAGGAGATCGAGTGACGCCGCCTCCTGCCAGACGACCTGTACTACGACCCTAGGTACACCGTCGACTCCAACCTTTGGGACACTTGGTTCCGTGACGAGCACGACATGCGGCGCGCCTCCTTCGTCGGCACGTCGTCTGGGCCGCGACAGCCACGTGAGCGCCGCGCGCGTGCTCCAGCCCTCCCCAAGTTCGCGGGCGTAGGGTGGTGTGCGGCATCACGCCGACGCCGTCGCCATCGCCCTCCTTGTCGCCACCACCTCCTCATCGCATGACAGAGGAGAAGGATGTTCGGCTCCTTCAACGTGTCATGGAAGACTCCATGAACATGTACGACGAGCGCCAATGGGTGGGCCTAGAGACCGTGATGACCCTCTCTACTCCCGGTGACGTGGCTGTGCCGGAGCTAGAGATGGTGAGGATCGAGGAGGTGTTGGAGAACAAGCCCGTCGCCGCGTTCCACCCGGGCCTGGTGGGCCAGCGGTGGAGCTGGTCGTGCATGGTTCAGGAGATGGCCGACGCCGCGGGGGCGTGAGTGAAATGGTGCTCCACGCCACCGCGATCACCGGAGCAGGAGGCGTCGCCACAAAAGGAGGTGGTGCAGGCTCGGAAGGAGCGGGAGGCATCACCACGGCATCGACGGGCACGGCAGGAGCGCGCGGGCGGCGAATTTCTTTTATTTGTTTTATGTTAATTATGTCTATGTGGACTGTGGAACTAGGCCGTTTTGTGGCCGTAATGTTTAATTATGTTGTTTGTTTTTATGTTTGCATTTATTTTATTTGTTTCGGTATTTTGTTTTAGTTTTTACATTTTTTTAATCACGTCCACCTCGGACATGATTCGGGGTGCGGCTGCGCGTTGGGCGCACTGACAACCCAACGGCCCCAAGCGGACATCAATGTTTTAAATAACGGGCTATGAAAAATAGAGGCGGGCCTACAAATCAGCTATAGCGGGCTAAAGCGGGCTATTTGTGAAGGTGATCATTTAGCGGCACCTTGCTGCTGACTATTTAAAACTATGGCGGACATGAACGTCTCCATTGCCGCCCCAAACAGACGAAAACAGACCAAATCAGACGTCCGTTTGGGGTCGTGGGATGGAGTTGGCCTCAGCTGTTCATCCATCTCATCTCACTCAGACTACTACTGATCTACAGCTACGTGTACTTGAGTTCACTACCTACTAGTTCACTTCCTTCGGCACCAAGCTCTCTCCGGCAAAGATGTTTACGGTGACCCGCGCCTACCTCGACCAAAGGCTCGTCGCCGCCAAGCACTGCTCCAAAGGTAATCAACGGCGGCCTGCTCCTACGGCCAACGCACTCTTGCCATTTTTTTGCTGCTTTCTCTCTGTGCCGACACATGACTTGATCCTGTGACATCGGGCTTACCATTTAACTCAAACTGCAGAGGATGCCATGGCCGGAGCCAAGGTAGCAACTGTCACCACCGTCGCTGTCGCAGTCCCCACCGTGAGTCCATTAGAAGCAACCACTCACTGACTCGCCCTACATTTTTGAGAATACCATCTGATGTCGTCCGTGCAATTTCTCTGCAGCTGGCGAGCGTGAGGATGCTGTCGTGGGCGAGGGCGCACCTCATCCCGAACGGGCAGGGGCTCATCATCTCCACCGTCACCGGGATGGCCTACTTCATCATCGCCAACAAGACCATCCTCTCAATGGCCAGGAAGCACTCCTTCGAGGACGCGCCGGACGATTTTTTGTCAAAAGAGACCACCTGCCGAATCGAAATGACAAAAAAGACCATCTCTGAATTAGATTGACAAAAGAGACCCTCTCGGTCGTGGCGGCAGGCGCGCCAGGCGACACGTGGCACCTACCGCCACGCCGTGAGGCGGCCGGCCCCGCCGCCACGCTGCTAGACGGCAGCCTGTGCATTACAGTTTTTTAGCCCCTCGCCACACAGGACGGAACGGAGCATGGGTATGGTGGACCCTGCCGCCACCGTATGAGGCGGCCGGAACTGTAGTTGCTGCCACCATTGCATGCACGGGTTGGGTCACTGAGTGGCATCATTTCATGCACGGTTTTGACTAGATGCATTTCCGGTGCTAGCTAAGATCATCTCTAGTGATTAGGCTGATTGGACGACCAAAAAGCTGCTATGTCCGGTTCAAGTAAATGCGCTCCAGTGTGTGGTACACATAATACAGTGCCACCAGCTACAGTGCCAGCCGCCTCACACGGTGGCGGCAGGGCCCACCCGTCCCGCGTGCGGCAGTAGCAGTGTGTCGGCCCGAGCGCAGCAGGTACAGTGGCGGCCGCCTCAAATGGTGGCGGCGTGGCCCACCAGACCAGTCACCGTTCCGTTGCCGCCTGGAATCCTGTCGCCAGCGACTCGCCGCCTGGCAGCGTGGCGGCGGGGTCGGCCGCCTCACGGCGTGGCGGCAGGTGCCACGTGTCGCCTGGCGCGCCTGCCGCCACGACCGAGGGGGTCTCTTTTGTCAATCTAATTCAGAGATGGTCTTTTTTGTCATTTCGATTCGGCAGGCGGTCTCTTTTGACAAAAAATCGCGCCGGACCACCTCAAGAACACCCTCTTCCACTGTTTACGCTATAATGGATCCATTAGTAGTGTGTAATAAACTATACCGTGGCCCATACGGCCGCACCTGTCTGCTGAATGATACAATAATATAATGTTCAGCGAGAGAGGCGAGGCGATGCAGATCAGGCCTTGCGCTTCTATCGGTGCGAGCACTTATCTGATGAAGTTACCATGTAATCCAGCCAGTATTCTTGAATAAATGGATTCTACTAGTATTTGTACAACTCTGGTTCATCTGCAATCACTACTAATCTTACATGTGCCAGAGCATGCAAAAAAGAAGGGCACCTCCAACGCCAGCCCCTAAAAGAATACTAGTATTTGTACAACTCTGGTGCATCTGCCATCACTCATCTTACATGTGCCAAAGCATACAAAAAAGACCAAACTAAGGGCATCTACAACGCCAGCCCCTAAAACAGATACGATATCCGTTTACGAGCAGGCCATCCAATGATCAAACTCCAGAAACATCTCAGATACTCCCTCCGTCCTATAATATAAGAGCATTTTTGACACTAGTATAGTGTAAAAAACGCTCTTATATTATGGGACGGAGGGAGTAGAATTTAAACAAATTAGGTAAAGTTCATACAAACCAAATAATTTTCATTCAAACCGGATCAAAATAATTACATTTTAGATATGTTTCAATTAAACGAAAGCGGACGACACCTTTTTATCCCAGTCTAAATATTTGTCGATCATGGAGCGTTCGTGTTTTGCATCTGTCTTCCCCATGTCCAGCTAGTTCAATGGCCACGAGCTCTGTGAAGTGAAGTTACGGGAGGGGAAGAATATGACATGGGACACGGCTCACATGGGACACGAGACTTGTCCATGTCGGTGTCCCAACTCCTACTCTTCCCGGCCAGAGTCTGTCATGTGGACGTCGCCGGATGTGGATGGGTCGGCCTCGTGGTCGTTGCGGCTTGGCACAAACCATGCTAGCGGCGCGACCAACATGAGACTGACGACATCCGTGATCCTTGTGCCTCCTCTTCTTGTTGAACCCAAGAACACCGACGAGGCCTAGATCGCTATCGCAAGGAGAACAAGAGGTAGACGAAGACACACACAAGGTTTTGTGCTGCGCACGGTTCTGCAGCTTTTCTCATTAATTTTCAGAATATGTGTACATCAACTAAGGAACGGGAAAACCTCCACGCTGCCGAGCCTACCGGACGTGTCATCCCATGTCGCCCGTCGTGCACGAGGTGAGTGCGAGTCGAGTCCTACGTTGCATGCCATCCCATGCGCTCACAACAGCCGCACTAATCTAGCTAGCTACTAACTGAAAATAAAGACAGTTTCTGCGTGTACATGCACACGAGACAGAGCCGGTTATTGAGCTAACTGAAAAACAAACTATCCTAACGGGCAAAGGATTACAAGCTCAACAATTCACCCCCTAATCCTTGTGCCCAGAGATCACCTTAACGACGCCGAGCTTCTGTCGCAGCTCAATGAACTTGATTCTGCCCAGCGCCTTGGTGAGAACATCGGCAAGCTGTCCATCAGTGCCAACATGGTCAACATCCACCTTGCCATCTTCAATGCATTCACCAATGAAATGATATCGTATGCCAATGTGCTTACTTCTTTCGTGATGCACTGGGTTCTTGCTGAGCTCGATCGCCGACTTGTTGTCGACGCGCAGCTTCGCCATTGTTTGGCGCGTCGCCGGTGAGCTCGCCAAGGAGCCTGCACAGCCACACACCTTGGCATGCCGCGGATGCCGCCGCCATGTACTCAGCCTCACATGACGAGATGGCGACGACCTTCTGCTTCTGAGATATCCAGGTGATCACGCTGGAGTTGAGGAAGAACACCACTCCAGTCGTGCTCCGCCGATCATCCCCATTGTCGGTGTGATCGCTGTCGCTGTAGCCAATCACCTCCGGCGCTGAAATTCCTCCCCGCTTGTAGCAGCAACCATACTCCAAAGTTCCACTAACATAGCGGAGGATTTGCTTCACTACAGCCCAATGCAATTCTGCTGGCGCCTCCAGATACCTACTGACGATGCCGACGGCGTAGGTGATGTTGGGTCGAGTGTTGCAGAGGTATCGTAGGCTGCCGACGACGCTTCTGTACCGTGGGGCATCCACGGCGTCGCCTGCGCCTGTCTTGGACAGCTGGAGACGGTTTTGCATCGGAGTGTCACTAGCGTTGCACCCCCTCATCCCAGCAGCTTCGAGGATCTTCATGGCGTAGGCACTCTGACAGAGAGTGATCTGTCCGTCCTTCTGATGTACCTCGATCCCAAGGTAATAGCTCGGGAGACCGAGATCGCTCATGTCAAACACTCTGCGCATCTGCTCCTTGAACGCCTTGATGTCGTCGATGCTGCCACCGGTGATGATAAGATCGGTCGCAGCATCGGGGCACCACGCCGACCAGCAGTGTCGCCGCACCGGTGCTCCTCCTGTACACCGCATGCTCGAGGGGGCTGCGCTCAAACCCGAGCGATGCAAGCGACGCATCGAGCTTGGCATACCACGCTCGGGGCGCCTGTTTTAGACCGTACATGGCCTTCCGAAGATGCAGTACCTTTCCCTCCTCGCCGGCGATGACGAAACCCGGTGGCTGGTGCACGTAGACCTCCTCGATCAGATCGCCGTTCAAGAACGCCGACTTGACGTCCATGTGATGGACTTGCCATCCTTGCCATGCCGCCAACGCCAGCAGTAGCCGCACTGTTTCCATGCGAGCCACCGGCGCGAACACCTCGTCATAGTCCACGCCTTGCCGCTGCGAGTAGCCCTTCACCACCAAGCGTGCCTTGTGCTTCACAATCTTGCCGGCGGGATCCCTCTTGACCTTGAACACCCATTTGAGCCCTATCGCTCGGTGCCCAGGCGGGAGCGCGGCAAGCTCCCAGGTCTTGTTCTCGCGGATCACGACCAGCTCGGCGTCCATGGCACGCATCCAGCACGCCTCCTCCAAGGCTTCATCGACCCCAGAGGGCTCTTCAGCAGCGATGAGGCAGAGCCCAACTTGGTCTTCTCTCGCCGCTTCCACCTCAACCAGTACATCCGTCATCTTGCGGTAGCGTGTTGGCGCATGGTCGAGGTCATGCCGCTCCCAGTCGTCACTGGGCGGCGTAGCCCAACCTCGTCATCAGGGGCTGGAGAGTGCGCTGGTGTTGTTGGTGTGGCCGAACAACCCCTCGATGCGGAAGAGCTCGATGAAGAGGATGCCGTGGACGACCCGTCTGAGCTCGACGAGGCAGACTGCATGTCGACGCTCTGTTCGTCGATGTAGACGACCACAAAGTGTTCGTCGATGGGGGTCGCCGTAGCACCTGGGGCCGGCGTCCAGTCCCACTTCCTCCGTTCTTCAAAAACGACGTCGCGTGACGTGCACCTTGTTCGTGGCCGGATCAAACACCCTGTACGCCTTAGCTCCTTCTGCGTACCCAATGAAAATCATCGGCGTCGAGCGATCGGCCAGTTTATTGATGCCGGGGCCGATCCGCTTGACGTGTGCGGTGCACCCGAAAGTGCGCAGGTGATGGACCGTCGGCTTCTTCTTGTGCCACGCTTCGTACGGCGTCTACCCGTCGATGCTGCGCGTGGGGGATCGATTGAGTAGGTACACCGTGGTCTTGACCACGTCGCCCAAGAACATGACGCGCACGGCCATGCTCTTGAGCAGACACCGCGCCATCTCAACCACGGTCTGGTTGCACCTCTCGACCACGCCGTTTTGCTGCGGCGTGTATGGCGCGGTGGTGCAGTGCTTGATCCCTCCATCCTCGCAGTACAGACGAAAATCAGTGGAATTGAACTCACCGCCCCGATCGGAGCGGAACGCCATGAGCCGGCGTCCAGATTCGGCCTCTGCAAGAGCCTTGATCTTCTTGAAGCGTTGAAATGTCTCGTCTTTTAATTTGATCACCTCCAGCCACATGTATCGTGAGTGATCATCGACAACCAGCAGGAAAAAATGATTACCTCCGGTCGTTGCCGGCTTGATCGGCCCACAGAGGTCCGGGTGGACGAGCTCGAGCGCGTGATCTGCGCGGTACGGCGAGGCCTGCGGGAACGGGAGCTGGTGCTGCTTGCCCAGGGCGCATCCTTCATAGTACTGTTTGACGCGGTCGACAAGGGGCACGCCATTCGCCATCTCTAGGCGCGCGAGATCGCGCAGCGCCCTGAAGTTCAGGTGGCCATAGCGCGAATGCCACAGCCACGCCGTGTCGTCACCACTCGCCAGCAGGCACACCGGCTTGGTTAGCGCCAGGGGAAGTACGTAGAGGTTCCCCGCGTTGCGTGCCACGCGGGTGAGCAGCCGCCCGTCCGGATTGCGGAGGCGAAGGACCCCGCCGTGGATCACCATCTCGCAGCCGAGCTCATCCATCTGACCGATGCTCAAGATGTTGCTGCACAAATGGGGTATGTAGTATACCTCAGCGAGCGTCAGATGCTCACCGCTGCGGCACTCGAAGTGGATCGTCCCTCTCCCCTCGAACTGCACACTGGACCCGTCACCGAGCTTCACGGTCCCCCTCGCTCCCACGTCGAGCTCGGAGAAGATCTCGCGGCGACCGGACATGTGGTTGCTTGCCCCGGTGTCCAGGTACCAGGAGGTGTCGCAGGTGCCACCCTCCTGGGCAGCGCGCGCCTGGGTGCGTTCCTCGTTGAGAAGAACCCGCTCGACCGGGCGCTCGGTGGTGACAGTGAGCGCGGTGACCGTGGCGAGCAGAAGTGCCGCCTCGTCGTCCTGGTTGCCCGCGACCGCAAGGTTCGCCTGATCCTTGCGTTCACGACGCGGCTCGGTGCAGTGCTTCCAGAAATGCCCAGGTTTGTTGCAGTTGTAGCACTTCACCTGAGACATGTCGTGTTCCCCGTTCGGCGCGCCGTCGCGGCCGCCGTTTCCGCCGCCGCCCTGACCGGCGCCCCGACGATTCGAGCCGCCGCCTTGTCCACCGGACCCGCCTGGCCCGCCGGAGCCACCGTGGCCGCCGTTATGGCTGCCGCCCTGGCTTTGGACGTGCTGGTTCTTGCGCGCGTTCCACTACGCCTCCGTCATCAGCAGCTGGGGCCCGCCGCCTCCACCTTGATCGTTGGTGAGATAGCGCTCCTTCACGGAGCGCAGACGGCCGACGAGCTCCTCAACTGAGAGCGTGTTGAGGTCGAGCATCGTCTCGATGGCGAGGGCGATCTGCATGTAGCGAGGCGGGACGACGCGTAGGAACTTCTGAACCACTCTCACCTCGTCCATGGTGTCGCCGAGCGAGCGTAGATTGTTGACGAGCGAGGTGATCCGCATGCCGAACGCGTCGAGTGTCCCGCCGTCGCGCAACGTGATCCCCTCGAACTCGGAGCGCAGCCGTTGCGTCGTGGCCTCGTGCACGCGCGCGACTCCCATCCGCATGGTCTTGATCGTATCCCATGTCCCCTTCGCGGTCTTCTTCACCACGATCGTGCCCACCATCTCCGGCGGAATGGATCGCAAGATGGCCGCCAGCGCCGACTTGTCGTTGGGGACGCTCGGCGGCTTTCCTTCCACCGCGTCCCACATCAAGTTTGCCTCCATGTTGATCTGCATCAGCATAGACCACTCGAAGTAGTTTGTCGACGTGAGCATCGGCCACACCGTGGTGCCGCTCGGGACGAGACGCTCCTGGACCGTGCGCTCGTGGACGACGACCTCCTTGCCGTACCGGCGGGTGCGGCTACGACCGCGGCTATGGCCGTGATCGGGCGTTGGCGAGCGCGCGTCACCACTGCCGCTGCCGTCGCCCTGGTGGGCTGCGGTGCGCTCCGCTGTCGAATTCGCCGGAGAGGTCGTGCCGGCCATGGTCACCGAGGAACAACGCAGCTCTGATACCACTTGTTGGACCCAAGAACACCGACGAGGCCTAGATCGCTATCGCGAGGAGAACAAGAGGTAGACGAAGACACACACAAGGTTTTGTACTGCGCACAGTTCTGCAACTAAGGAACGGGAAAACCTCCACGCTGCCGAGCCTACCGGACGTGCCATCCCACGTCGCCTGTCGTGCGCGAGGTGAGTGCGGGCCGAGTCCTACGCTGCATGCCATCCCATGTGCTCACAACGGCCGCACTAATCTAGCTAGCTACTAACTGAAAACAAAGACAGCTTCTACGTGTACATACACATGAGACAGAGCCAGTTATTGAGCTAACTGAAAAACAAACTATTCTAACGGGCAAAGGATTACAATCTCAACACTTCTTCCACCTCCGCGAGCACGGTGTCCGTCTCCGCCTGCAGGACGCATAGCTGCCATCACTCGCGAAGGATGTCATGGGCAGGGGCCAATGACCATGAGGCCGGTCATTTCGACACGGAGGCTGTCTGCATCTCCTCCAACGAGTAGAACTAGGATAGTATGTGGCTTAATTTTACGTTGCATGATGTAGTATGAAAAGAAATAGATGGTGAAACTTGAGGTTTGTGGTTGCAGCAGCAGACAAATAAAGGGTGACTATGCCCTGTTCACGGATGTGCGCGGATGTGTCCGCGAACATATCAGGGGTCACTTTTAAAATGTGTGATTGTAGATGTTGTAACATTTTTTTGGCAAAAATAATTCAGATCTATTATCAAAGTTCATCAAAGAAAGAGTTCCTTATTTGACACTATCTTAAATGTTGTTTCCCTATTTGACACCGAAAACTTTTTCTTTCCTATCTAACATCGACTTTAATTTTTTTGCCCTTTATGACACTTTCATCCGTTTTGAGCCTGAACGGTGTTAAATGTCACTTGAAAAGACCATTTTACCCCTTATGTGGTATGTGAGCAAAGTTTGTGCATGGAGCTTGTGTGGCGGCGGCTCGCACATTCGGTGTGCTGGCAGGGCGCGTATCTTGTGCAGCTCGCGCGCGTGGTGTGCAGCCGGTGACAGACAACCAACGGGTGGGACAACGAGGCGTGTGGGGCCAAAGATGTTAGAGGCACGGAACGGCTGGGAGAAAAACGTTTGGCAACCGAGAGGGCGCGCGATGGCCAGCAGAGTCACCGGCTTGCGTCCGACTTGTGGTCCGCGGTCGGAGAAACCGGCTCATCCGGGCCGGTTGGATGCATATGCATGCTCTACACAAAGGCCAACAGGGCCATGGTGCGGCACGGTAGAAGGGCATGGCGGGCATCCTTGGTCGCATGTCCTGCATCCCAGCGCGGCAACCTGAGCCTGCGTCATGCACGTCCTCGCGACAATAGCAAGGCAGCACTTGTACACGCCGTACACAAGAGCTAACAATATGTGATCACTTGATTGATTTTCTTTTAAAGTTGACTCACGCACCTAGCAACCGAACCGGATGGGATAAACACAAGCAGCTAGTCAGCTACGTAGCATATATACAACAAACAAGCTGGCTGGACATGTCTTATTTTCCATTATTAGCATCTATTAAATTTTTGGTCACATACTATATGAGGGGCAAGGAGGTCTTTTCATGTGCCGTTTAACACCGTTAAGGCTTAAAATGGACGAAAGTGTTATAAAGGGCACAAAATTTAGACTCGATGTTATATAGGGAAGAAAATATTTTTCAGTGTCAAATAGGAAAAGAAAATTTAAGACAGTGTTAAATAAGGAATTCTCTCTTCATCAAAAGTACAAAATATCTCAAACAAAATAAAAATTATATCGAGATTCCAAGACCACCTAGCAACCACTACTGCCGCTAGAATGAGCCGTCGACGCGTCGCTGTCGCTGCTCCCCTATTGGAGCCGGCCTGATCTTGTCGATCACATTCAGGAATCCTTCATGCACGTGACCCTAAGGACCAGCGTCATTGTGCCGCAGTCGTCGTTGTCGAACCCTTGCATAGATCTGAAGTACCTAAGACCAAATCTCACCACATAACAAGAAACCCTAACCTCACCCCCCCCCCCCCTCCCAAGGAGACAACATGAATCTACCCAGAGCTCCATCGACCACGTCCGGACGAACCAACAAACTCGATGAGGATCAGAGACCGGAAGACAAACTCGAAGAAGTAGTGTCGCCATCCGCCCGAGCGCCGCACCTGCGAGGACAAAAAGCCCCTAACCTAAACTACTAACCGAAGTGGTGGCACTGTGATTCCCCTCCAGCCACCGGTTGCCGGAGCGGCAGGAGAGGGGAGGAAAATCCACGAGATCGTCGATGAAATCTGGTGGGGAGAGTTTGCTCTAACCGTCTAGAGATAGGGAGCAAAATGAAATTAAGTTTTGGTGAGCTTTCAACAGAATTGAATCTTGATGCTCTTTTGTGTGGAAAAGGCGGATCACTTTCCCGGCACTTCATCTTCACGGTACACACATCCACATTTACATATTAGTATAAACAATTGTGAGTAAAATTAGTAAATTTGATTACAAATAAATCAGGTGAGGGACAAAAAAGAGCCACACCCGGTGTTGGCGAACGCGCCTACACAAAAAGCATAATAGTCGATTATCTAAACTACGTAACTTCTTATGTTTTTCTTTAAGCAGAGGCAAAAGATTTGCCTAATCTACCAGGTAAAAGAAGAATGACTATATAAAGAAAGTAAGAGGAGAATAGAGTGTGTGTTACAAGCCCCAAATTACAGCAAGATTACTCCTCCGTTATTACAAGCTCCAAATCTACGCGACTTTCTATGTGATTACACCCTTACAAGAAGGGTTGGACGCACTTTGCTGTGCCGTTAGTGTTATTTGGTTTCGTAAAAAAATTACTCACTCTATTTCAAATTATAAGGTGTGTTACTTTTTTAAAAAGTCAAACCTTTTAAGTTTGATCAAATTTATAAAGAAATGTATCAAAATCCATAATATCAAATCAGTATGATTAGATTCATCATGGAATGAATTTTCATACTTTTTTTGTTTAATATTATGGATATCGATATTTTTTTGCTCTGAACTTGGTCGAAGTTAAAGAAATTGATGGAATATTTAATTTGGCGGGTGGGAAAGATGATGCAGTGTGTTTTACTTTTATTTAAAATGTGTGAGTTGATAGGCTTTTCGTGGTGTGGTTCTTTGTTATCCGTTAACTATCATATATTTATGTGGGAAAATTGTTCTGTCGGTGGTTTTATGTCCTATATTGGTGTTATAATATCACATGGTGGCTCTCCTTTTATTGTAGGTGGTTGGAGGGTGCGCAAGATTGATATGTTTTTATAGGCCGGTTGCTGCTGATTGATTTGAGAAATTGTTGGCCTGATCATACTCGTAAACCAAATCCATAATTAAATACCTTAATCAAAGAAAAGAGCATTAGAACTAGGGAGCATAGGGAATTAAAATAATTTAATGGGAGTGCTACTTGAGAAATTGTCAACCCAGTCAAAATGGGATGACCCAATTTTAAATTGAAGACCTCAATTAATTGTGACGCCTTAAAAGTTAGAAAGCGTAATGTATAATATTAAATAATTGAATGAAGGAGTTTTGAGAAATTGTTGGCCTGATCAAAATCGGGTGATCTAATTTCAATTGGTGACCTCAATTAAATGTGGGCTCTTTAAAACTAGGGAGCATAGTGTAATAACTAGAAGAATTGGGCGCGCTTTGCTACGCCTTTGTTATCGTTAAGTTTATTCAATAAATAATCACTCTGTTTCAAAATATATGGTGTATTGCTTTTTTTCAAAAGTCAAACCTTTTAAGTTCAATAAAATTTGTAGACAAATATATCAAAATCCATAATATCAAATCAGTGTTTGTAAATTCATCATGAAATGAGTTTCCACACTTTTGTGTTTAATATTATGGATGTCGATATTTTTGCTCTGAACCTGGTCAAAGTTGAAGAAATTTGACTTTCTACAAAACTAATACCCCTTATATTTTGGAACTGATGAAATATTTAGATTGGCGGGTGGTGGAGATAATAGAGTGTGTTTATTTTTTATTCTTAATACGTTGATTTGGTTGGTCTTTCGTGGTGTGATTCTGAGTTGTCCGTTAACCAATCTATATTTATGTGGAGAAATTTCAGTGTCGGCGGTCGCATGTACTACTATATTAGTGGTACAATATCACATGTGGCGCCTGTTTTTTCAGGTGGTGGGATGGTGTGCGGGACTCATATGTTTTTATTATAGGCCAGTTGTTGCTGATTGATTTGAAAAATCGTTGGCCCAGTCAAAATAGTAAACCAAATTCAAAGAGGAATACCTCAATTGAACGAAAGAGTTTCAAAATTAGGAAATATAATGAATTAAAAATTTAATGAGAGAGGTTGAGAAAGTGTTGACCTGGTCAAAATCGTTTGACCTAATTATAAATTGAATAATTCAATTATTGTGGGGCCTTAAAAATTAGGAAGCATAATGTATAGTATAAAAGAATTGAATGAAAGAGTTTTAAAAAATTGTTGACTCAATTCTAATTGAAGACCTCAATTGACTATGGACTCTTTAAAACTAGGGAGCTTAGTGTTATAGAGGATACATCATAAAAGGTTTTAGCAATGTAAAAAAAGATTTTAGTATATTTTTTGACCAGGTGATCAAATTTATTTCCTTTCCTGCAAGAAAAACTATTTCCCCACAAAAAAGGGTGGTCAGCTTTATCTAAGCGCTTATACATATACATCCTCTCTATCAAAGTATAAGATGTTTTCACAAAAAATAAAATAAAATAATAAACTGCAAAAAGGTATTATATTTTGATATAAAGGTAGTGTAACGTTCAGAGATGCGCAGCAGCTAGCACCATGCTGGGCCCGACCTGGCCAAACAAAGGATGAGGCGCTCGCGGAATTGGATAGCCGACGGGTTGGCCGTAAACCGGGAGCGCCCACACCACAGCCATCGCCAACAAAACGGAGTGCACGGTGACAGACACTGCACTCAAGCACATGCTCCTACGTCTACGTGTTATCCTACGCAGGAACACGCTCCCCGCCAACCCCGATGGATCGATGATCCATGCCTCCTCTTATCCGCTGCAGGGACCTGTGCTCTGCCGCACCCGCACCGACCGCCGGTACCAAAACCAAACCACGGTATTGCTTGCTTCCCACCGTATCAGGTCGTCTTCCTGCCCGGCCGCACGCTGGTTGCGCGGTTTCCTGCAACCTATAAATCCGGCCGGATCACCTTGCTCTGCCCATCTCATCTCACTCACATCCACGCTCCACTTATACACTAGCTACTTCGCTTCCTTCGGATCTCGTGTCACCAATATCTCCGGCGAAGATGTCGACGGTGACCCGTGCCTACCTCGACCAGAGGCTCGCCGCCGCCAAGCGCTGCTCCAAAGGTAACGGTTCCGGCCTTAGGCCAGGACAGCTCTGCTCGTATATCCCATTCATTGCAGCTTTATGTGTCTGCTGAAACTTAGAACGAACAATGAATGCCTTTTCGGGAAAGAAAAGGGCCACATATTTTTTTTAGGATCTTCGATTAACATTCCTGCGTTGATCTGAAACTGCAGAGGCTGCTATGGCGGGAGTCAAGGCCGCGGCGGTCGCCACCGTCGCTGCCGCAGTGCCCACCGTAAGTAGCCAGCTAGCCATTCAGTTCCAGAGTTCATAGCACAGCTCATGAATCAATGCGTTACATGTCATTTCAGCTGGCGAGCGTGAGGATGCTGCCGTGGGTGAGGGCGCACCTGAACCCCACAGGACAGGCGCTCATCATCTCCACGGTCGCCGGGATGGCCTACTTCATCGTCGCCGACAAGACCATCCTCTCCATGGCCAGGAAGCACTCGCACGAGATGGCGCCAGAGCACCTGAAGAACACCTCCTTCCACTAATTAGCCTATAGTAGATCCATTATTAGTATAGTGTGTAATAAACCGTGTCTGCTGAAGCCTGAAAGATGGTATAATGTTGAGCGAGAGGGGCGATCAGGCGAGGTGATGGTATAATTAACTGATGATGTATGTAATAATGTGGTCATGTTCTCCATCTTGTCATCTTTCCAGGGATCGTGAATTAATAACCAGCTCTTGTACAACTTTGCTTCAAGTACACTCACTCATGACTCATGACTCATCTCACTTTTTTCTTGTTTGCGATTACAGTTTGACACGCGTCAGAGCATTGCTAAAGACCGAGATAGTACTGTAATGTTCAGGCAGCCTTATCTGAGATCAGGCGAGGCTTGCAGACAGCTCAGTTCATGGTGTAGTACTGCGCTTATCTGATGAAGTGATCATGTATCCAGCCGGTAATCTTGAATTAATAATGACTTGCATTTGTACAACTCTGCTTCACCTGCAATCACTCGTCTTACATTTAAATGTTTGTTGGTGATTATCGTTTGAAATGGGGCACTGGCAGAGCATGCACAAGACCGAAATAGCACTGCATCCTTTGACCCCCTGCTCCTCCCCTGTTCTGTGATGGGCGTCAGGATCATATGCCACCCCACTTTGTTAAATCTTTTGCGGACCGGGCTGCGGGAGGCAGGTGGCTGTGTAGGGTGGCCGGAGTAATCTTTCACTTCAAATGCTGTGTACTACTTTTTTGAACATTTGTAATGATAAATGTGAGTTTAAATCGCCACTTCCATATAGTAACCTACATTTAGTGTTTTCTTCCACTTTTTAGTTGAAAAATACTCCGTCCGTTTCTAAATATAAGCTCTTTTAGAGATCTCAATACACAGTATGTACGGATGTATATAGACATAATTTAGAGTGTAAATTCACTCATTTTGCTTTTATATGTAGTCAGTATTGAAATATCAAAAAGGGCTTATATTTAGGAACAGAGGGAGTAATAATAAATAAAAGTTGTCAAAAAGTTAAATTTGGCACAGTGTCCTAATATTGGTACATGAACTTGTCGTGGAAATATCACGATTTCTCGAAAAGTGGAAAAATCATTTGATTAGAAATGCCCCCCTTTTGGCACGGCATCCGAATATTGGTACAAGCTTAACAGTTTTGAACTTAAGGTAGATTTTGTCAAAATAGGTCAAAATGTCTCCAAAAATATATTTTTTAGAAATTCATGTAATTCCAGAGCACAAACATTCAACCATTTGAACTACATTATTCACCAAACGGAAATACAACACATCAACTCCAGCGTATTAATAGGGATCCCCATACATTACCACAACAACAAATCCCTACATTTTCCGCTTACTCCTTGTACTTGTGTTCTCGGGGAATGTAGAAGAGTAATACAATGAAAGTGGCACAGTCTTTCTTCTCTCCATGCAATTGATTTCCCACTCTTGCTCATATGCATTCCACTATGATGAAGCAGGTTGACGTTGCTCGCTTGACAACAGAGTAGGGCAGGTGTGTGAGTCGGTGTTAACCTTGGCCTGAAATGGACAAAAATTATGATATCATAAGGAGAACAACATTAATAAGATATCAAAATACCCACTATACATAGGGGATTACCTAAAATTGGTGATTATATTTCATTGCAGGTGCATGCAATCGCCATTTACAACATTTTTGTTTACCTACAATGCACCCTAAGCATTTGGTTAATCTTTTTTAGTGATAAACTCAAACTCCCGTCTATAGGCATAAGTTGCAAGTGCATATCTGCAGTCCTCCACGAAATCAATGATAGTCCCCGCTTTGATATCAGAGTCGCCCTGTCAAAGGAGATCACAGATCTATCATCTTCTTCCAGACCGTGAGCTATCACAGCCTATTCCTTGTCCTCGCCAGTCAAATAGCTAGCCGCATACACATGTGGATAAGTTTTCTCATAATTAGTGATTAAAGCTTACAAAATCTAATCGTTAACAGCATGAAACACCATCCACACAGTCCTCATAGACACGTGTCTACCAAACATCAACAACAAACAATCATCATCGGCTACATCAATAAATTTCTCTAGTGGCATAGTGCCTTATCAGGTAAATGCTCGTTGGGATGATAGTGATACTTCTCCTTAATCGTCTCCTTCTGAGTTACTACAATAGCGTCTATAAGCAATTGATAGTGAAACCCGCCAATAATTGCCAAGCTACCACCGGGCAAGCGATGGGTGTGACACCCATGCAGAATCATCAACAACATCATGAAGTTGTTTGGAGGTACAATCCAACGCAAAGTAGCAAAGCATGACCGCGATATTCACATAGAGAAAAGGTGAACCATCAAAAAGGTACAAGATAATGGTGGATTTCTTACCCGCCCCCATGGGCGGAACAACGCTTTCACTGGGCTGCAGAGGCCCAGGCCGTCGTAAAGATCCATCTGAGTGGAGGTCATGAGAACAACTAGGCAGAGGCGGCAGTGGCGGTGGCTGCGGAACAGTGGGAGAACGCGACTGGAAGTGGTGGGAAGAAGATGGCCCCAACCCGCCAAAATTTAGGAACGTGCCACTATCGATGGCCGACCACAGACGAAGACATCAGGTTGGCAGAATGGAGATAATGGCCTCAACTGCGTTCCCCCACATCGGCTGGAATGGTCAAAGAGGCTCCTTATCAATATTGGTGGCACGATTGTCGGTGTCAAAACCGGCAGATCTCGGGTAGGGGGTCCCGAACTGCGCGTCTAAGGATCGAAGGTAACAGGAGGCAGGGGGACACGATGTTTACCCAGGTTCGGGCCCTCTTGATGGAGGTAAATCCCTATGTCCTGCTTGATTGACTTTGATGAGTATAGTGGTTACAAGAGTTGATCTACCACGAGATTGTAATGGATAAACCCTAGATGTCTAGCATGTATGATTATGATTGCCTCTACGGACTAAACCCTTTGGTTTATATAGACACTGAAGGGGGCTAGGGTTGGTACAAAGTCGGTTTACAGAGAAAGGAATCTTCATGTCCGAACGCCAAGATTGCCTTCCACGCTAAGGAGAGTCCCATCCAGACACGGGGGGTAGCTTTCTATCTTGTATCTTCACGGCCCACCAGTCCGGCCCACGTCACAAAGCCCGGACGCCCGGGGACCCCCTAATCCAGGACTCCCTCAGTAGCCCCTGAACCAGGCTTCAATGACGATGTGTCCGACGCGCAGATTGTCTTCGGCAATGCAGGGCGGGTTCCTCCTCCGAATACTCCAAAGTATTTGATCAAAAGAACTATATCCGGCTCTGAGAAATAGTTACAACCCTGGACCACAAAGTCAAAATACTTTAAACAAAAATAGGTTATGTCCCCTGACAACTTTTCGGCGAGGCATTGAATCCCGGCCTTATTATTATTTTGAATCATTTTTTCTGCCTCATGTTTCACGTTTCAAGACGCAACTCCCAGCGACACGTCTTGTCAAAGCAAAGATCGTGTCCCCTTATTGCGGGATTTTAATCAATGAGGGTTTGGGTAATCCAACCATGCCATCCGCCCGTCCCCTTGGGAATAGGCAAATTTTAAGGCTTGTGCGGGGTCGCTTGACATTCGTTGCCTTTATAAAGGGATAAGGACCCATCTTTTACCCCGCGCCTTCTCCTTCCTCAGCCTTCCCATCTTTAAGCTCCAACGCCCAAGTCTCAATCCTTCTCCATTGCCACCACGCTCTCGGACCATGTCCGGATCCGGTTTGCAAGGCAAGTGGGTGTCCTCCTCCGTGATGAAGAAGGATATCCAGGGACTCCGGGAGGCGAGGTACTTAACCGCAGAAATCGCACATAGACTACCGATGAAGGGGAAGTTATCCCTACTTCAGAGCCAGGTGAAAGGGTAATGTTCATCCCCCACTTCCGCTGCGGGTTAGGGTTTCCCCTTCACCTCTTTGTTCGCGGCCTCATGTTTTACTACGGGCTAGATTTTCACGATCTGGCCCCGAATTCCTTCCTCCATACCTCGGTGTTCATCATCATGTGCGAGGCGTTTCTCCGCATCCCCCCACACTTCGGCGTATGGCTCAAGACCTTCAACGTGAAGCCAAAGGTGGTCGACGAGGAGCACGCGGATTGCGGCGGAGCCATGGTGAGCAAGCTTCCTCATGCTATCTGGCCTAAAGGGGCCTTTGTCGATGCCATCAAGACATGGCAGCAGGAGTGGTTCTATATCACCGAACCCCGTGGCACCAAGTGGGCGGCCACTCCTGCATTCAGATCCGGACCCCCTCTGCTCCTCGCTTCATGGACCAACAAGGGTCCAGACTGGGGATCGACCGATGAAGTGCTGATGCTGCAAAAGCACATCAAAAGTATCATAGAGAAGAACACCCGCCTCACTGACGTGATTCAGGTGATGCTCATCCGCCGAACCCTTCCCTACCAGTGATGGCCTCTCCGTTTATGGGAGTTTAATCCGGAAGGGACGCAAACTCTGCAACAATTCTTTGGCACGACGCATAAAGAGATCTGGAAATTGCTCTTTAAATCTCAAAAGTCATGGCCGGAGACGTCCGAAGACATTGGTCTTGACTGCAACCATCCGGCCCTCGGGTAAGGGTTAAGCTTCCGCTTCTATCTTGGTTTGTTAATCCAGGGGATATACCAACCATTCCATCCTTTAAACAGGTCTAGACAAAGAAGGCGGAGCGGATCAGGTGTCCGGGCCTTCTTCCCGAAGGCTCAGCCGACTCCCTCCTAATGAGGATGCTGGTCCCAGCGCCATACTAGGTGCCGGTAAAGAAGGATAGGAAGAAGTGGAACAAGGAGGCCGAAAGTGGCCTCCACCACGAAGGTACCTTAGACGCTATGTCCGGAGGGACCGAGGCTCCCTCCTCTCACGAGGGAGATGAAAATGAGGACGAGGAGGAGGAAGAAGAAGATGACCCTTCTCTCGAAGGGAAAAAGAGGGCAGCCTCTGTTGACCCGGAGGCGAGGGCGTCCAAAAGGGGAAAGTTATCCCTTTCGGATGACTTGGATTCAGACATCGAGGATATCCCCAAGCCCCGTCCCCGGACCAAGCCCCTTGCCGAATCGTAAGTACCTGAGGACGCTTTACACACATCCACTTTTTTACGAATTATGAGAATAATATTAAATCATGTGTTTCAGTCCAGCCCGCGATCTCCCTCAACAATCCTCCTCGTCAGGGGATTTGCCGCCGGAGATCATGGAGAGCGAGACGCCTCCGCAATTTTCCTCGCCCCCTAGGGCGGATGACATCAAGGTGTCATCCCAGAGGATTTCTCTGGATCGTCGAGAGGTGCAGGGGACCATCAGCACGGCACCAGAGGGTAATAACTTGGCCGTTGAGGACACGCGGGGCGCGACCCTCGTGAAGACCGGGGATGGGGGCCCTGGATTGTTCGGCCCCCAGCCGAATACCGCTCCGGAGACGGATCCATAGTCGAGTGAGCGCCCCCCTTCAAAGGAGGCGCCGAACATGCTGAGGGACGGACTGCGAAGTGCGTCCGTCTCGGAGGAGCACCGTACCTTGATGGGTACGGTGGCTGGGAAGGTTTAGTCCTCTAAAAGCGGGCTGCATGGAGCCTTTATGAGCCTGCTAACAGGCTTCAAGGTATGCGATGTAATGTCTTCAGCCACTTTCCTATGGAAAATATGCCTGTATATGGATAGTAGCCCGTGAGACTCTGGTCGGCCTAGGAAGAAAGGCGAACATAGGATCTATATATATCTGCTGGAAATAACATACTTATTTGGCTAGAAAAACAGGCTTCACTGTTAGCGGCAACCGCCCAGGCCGCGGAGGTTTCCGAACTGAAACGGCAACTGAAGCAGGCCGATGAGGACATCATCTTTATTAACAAGCGGCTCGACGAGGAACAAGGTATGCTGCGAACATCCCATTTGTGCCTATATGAATGTGCGAATGCCAAGTTGGAATTTGGACTTTGTTATGTGTGAAATTACAGATGGTGCTGCTAAGATCGAGACCCTCAGGGGTGAACTTGCTCGGGCTAAGGAGCAGGCGAGAGTGAGCAATGGGGCTGCTGATAAAGCGGTTGCAGATTTGAAGGCCAAATAGGCCACCCGGAGCCAGGTCGAGGAGCGGGTATCTGTAGTAGACAAGAGCTCAAGGACACCACCCGTAAGTGCAAGTCCGTCAAGGAGGAGAATAAAGCCAAGGCGACCGAGCTCGCCAAGGCCCTTTAGGAGGCCAAAGAGGCATGGTCTGAATCTAGGGCGGCTCATGAGGAGATCTGGCAGGCCGGACAGATATCGGCTGGTAAGACCTTTCTTTTACAGACCGAGTTTGGCAATCAGATATATGCCTTGCTTAATCGACTATGATGTTCTCCAGAGGCTTTTGCGGATCTTTCGAAGAGTGCCGCCAACGCCGCGCAATTCTCCAGAAGCTGTTTCGTTCACAGTTCGCGGCGCAGGAGCGCCCAGCGTTGCTGAACGACCAGATGGCGCAATGGGCCGAGCTGCATAAGATATCCGGAGCGGCTATGAAGGACGTCATAGTTCGGCTATGGCCCGCCGATCCCATTCCGAACAGTTATTTCGGCCTAGTGCGGTGACTTGTCGATGCAGTGCCCTGAATTGACGCAATCAAGCGGTAGGTGTGCATAGAAGGTGCACGGATGGCCTTCGCCCGCGTCAAGATGCACTGGGCGAAGATGTAGGCTACCTAAGTGGCTGTCGAGAGCCCTCCCGGAGGCAAGAACCACCGCATGCCGGAGCGCTATTTAGAGGATGTCCTAGAGGGTGCCCGCTTGATAGAAGGTCAATGTTCAAAAGACATTATGTTCGAACAAATGTACCCAAATTGTCCGGACTTTTTATTATATAAGAAGGCTTTTGTAGTATATTTGTGCCTTTGTCCGAAAGTTCTTCCCTCCTGTGCGGCCATTTTATATTCTAGAGAGTTTTCTAGTCATCGGCTTTAGCCCCCACGTAGATACGACGAGGGTGTTCGGAATAGCACATGATCACACTTCACCCAACATCTTGGTCCGTGAAGGAGGTGTCAGTGCGGCGAACTAGGCAATCGGATTATGTGGCTTTACCACTCTCAGTTAGCCATAGGAGTTTGACAATGGGGCTAGAAGATAGCCCCTGGTGTGTACGCGGCTATCCGGATGTGGATGCGTTATGTCTGTGACTGGAAAAGCGGTCCAAGTGGCTGACCAGCTCTCGCCGCATCATGACAGTCAGTTTTCGACTTTCTCTACTGAGGTGCTTGACCGGACGAACCAGAAACAGGATCGCAGTAGTTCTCCCTTTACTACCCTAGCCGAACAAATGGAACGTAAGGTAGCAAACACAGGAGCCGGGCAACCCAACTATTGACAAAATACACGATTCAGAGCCGATGCATATAATGCCAAGCTCGGGACGCCGAATTGTGCTATAAAGTTATTCGAGCTTTTGTTTGGCGACACGTGGGTGGCCATATAGAGCCCCTGGCAATTTGTGCCGAGGTGAGTGAGACAACTGGGGTGACGGTATACCGTCTATGAATAAAGGTGATACCGAATAAAAATTGTTTTCACTGAAATCTGATTGTTACGTCAAAACGTGATCTTACAGAGAGAACCATAATCACCAAGGCCATTTTACATGCCAGGGGTCTAAGGAGAAGGGGAAAAGTTCCATACAGGTTTTTGAACAAAGGTTTGGTCTACAAAATCCTTTGGACCTCATGTCACACGTTTGTGCAACTTTCTCCTTAGAGAGAGAGATTCCTTGAGAGGAATGGTCTTCGGGTATTTGGAACCGGGCTCCAAAAGAGGCCTTGTAGGTCCGTATGATGAATAGATTTCAATTCACCCGTGGTAAAAGAGAAGAAATAATTGAGGAAAAGGGGAAGTCCATATACGGTCCAACCGTACTATTGGCCTATCCGTATTGTGCCTCCGCCGATGCCCAAGGTATTTTAAGTGCATAATTATGCACGCGCGGTGCGAAGTTCGTGGATGTGTGCGGCGACCAGCGGAGGCGAAACTGCTGGTCCAGCTCTGGAATTACTGGGCTGTCAGCAGGCAGAACTGGCCGGTCTTGTTTAATGAATGTCGGCGGCTTGGCGGCCGATGAGGTGTGCGGCTTGACCAGGCCGCTCTGTACTTCGGCCGCAATGGCCGTAGTATGATCCTCAGTACGAAGGGAGCGTTTCGTGTTTCCATTGATTGTAAGGACGCCACGTGGGCCGGGCATCTTGAGATTTAAGTAAGCGTAGTGCGGGACCATGTTAAAACGGGCGAAAGTGGTTCGTCCGAGCAGTGCGTGATATCCACTGCGGAAGGGGACGATATCGAAGATCAAGTCTTCACTTCGGAAGTTGTCCGGTGAACCGAATAAGAATTCCAATGTTACTGAGCCCGTACAGCGGGCCTCTACACCGGATATTACTCCTTTAAAGGTAGTTTAAGTGGGCTTGATTCTTGACGAATCAATGCCCATTTTGCGGGCGGTGTCATGATAAAGCTGGTTGAGACTGCTGTTGCTGTCCATGAGGACTCGCGTAAGGTGGAATTCATCTATGATTGGATCACGGACCTGAGCTTCCGAACGTCCATGACGGATACTTGTTGGGTGGTCCTTTCGATCGAAGGTGATCGAACAAGCCGACTGTCGTGGAATTGTCATGGCAGATGTCCTTAGTGTCAGGACTTAGTCGCGAGGCCAACGCAGCTATGTGGTAGCTTGAGAGGGGTTGAGCAGGACGAGAGACGCGATGTTTTACCCAGGTTCGGCCCCTCACGGTGGAGGTAAAAGCCTACATCCTGCTTCATTGATATTGATGATGATGATCACGGTTACAAGAGTGCTCTATCTTGAGAGCTATTGTCTAAACCTAACTTGTCCAACTTGTGGAACTTGTGAATCTTGTTCCTTTTGGGGTGTCCTTCCCCTCCTTATATATGTTGGAGGGGTGGGTTACATGTAGAGTCCTATTAGGATTAGGACTAGTCTATCTCTAATACAAACCGGATACAAGTCCAGGTTTTAACTCTTTGTAAGATAAATGTTCCTCATGCCTTTCCTCTTAAACCGGCCCACCATTAACATAAACCGGCCTTCTGGGCCTTGGACCTTGTCATTCATCTGACCCGTCCGCCGGGTCACAAGTGTGTCATAATATTCCGGCGGGTTGCTTGTAAACCGCCAGGTCAGGGCAGGTCGCCAGTGAATCGCCAAGTGTAAACCGGGTCTTAAGTAAACCGCCAAGTCCAGCCGGGTCACCAATGAGTCTTCAGGCTCGTGAATCGTCATACCTGTGAACCGCTAGACACGTAAATCGCCAATCCTCTGGCGATTTACCAATGAAACGCCTAGTCCGGCCGGGTTATACTTCCGGCCGGTTTACACCGCGGGGTATATCCCCGACATTAGCCCCCAAGTTTAGCTTGGATTTATCCATGGTAAACTTATGCTGCAAAATAAACACAAGAACAAATTTGACAGGTTATGCTCTGGGTTAAGAATTCTTGTAAACCGGTACCTGATGATCCTTAAGTCCTTGTCATTTCCTCCTTCTAGAAAATCCGGGTTAACAAGCCAGCTTCATACTCAATTTGTTGATATTGGTTTCTCACAGAGAAACATTGTGAAGAATAATCCACTTGAGTCAGCTTCCAAAGCGCCGGTTTAAGAAATATGGGTCTTGAAATACTTATCTGATATTCAGCCAGTTTGAAGATGTAAAACTTGCCGGTTTAATATGACCAAACTGGCCGGTTTATAAATATTGATGGCACCGGATCATAATTGTTGTCGACACCGGGTCATATAATTGATCTTCCTGATTTGCTCAAAACTGATAAAATGAAGATGTTCCTTCTTTATATGCATAATACATGTAGTCCCCAAGTCTTAAGAGGAGAGCATAGTGATAACTTAAGACTTGCTCCAATAAGTGTTTCAACCTTGAAGAAATCCGGTTTGTTCATCTCAATCATATAAACTGAATACTCCATATATGTAGCCCCCAAGTGCCGGGTTGTCATGCTTGCAGCAACATGGGACTTGTAATTGCTTATAAAAACTTCAATTAGTGTAACCCCCAAGGGCCGGGTCATTATGCAATAATGAGCAGGAACTTTGTAAATATAATTATGTAGATTTTAGCAGTGATGTGTAGCCCCCAAGGGCCGGCTTAGTAAGATAATATTGAACCGGGACTTGATATATACTTCAATGAAAATAACATCTTATAGTGTGGCTTCCATCGTAGGGCTTGAACCCACGTCCACAAGGTGAAGAACGTTGTGCTTTACCAACTGAGCAATGGATCCTTCAATATTATGGACGAAAACTTGTGTACCTTGAATTGTTGACAGAAGCAATTGGTAGCCCCCAAGGGTCGACTCATTATAATATGATGAGTCGGGTCTTCAATAAGACTAGTAAAAATGACTTTGCATTAGCCCCCAAGTGTCATGGTGCATGCTTGCAGCGACATGAGACTTGCATGTAATCTCAATTTGAATAATGTAGCCCCCAAGTGCCGGGTTGTAAGCCTGCAGCGACTCGGGACTATTCCTTCCATTGTAGAATAAATCATATCCTTTGATAAAATAATAGCCATTGCGCTAAAGCGACTTTGAAAACTCGATAATACCGGTTATTAATAACCATAAAAATCCAGCCATGTTGGCTATTCAAGATAATATAATATGGTGAAAACCTTATTCATTCAATATCATAATGAAAATTCAGCCAAGTTTGGCTATTTGAATAATATAACCCAATGATTTGTAAGCAGATGATTCCAATGGCGCAATCCAAATATATATATATATACCGGCGACTTATAGTCCAAATCTAGGCCGGTTTAACAATCCTGTTTCTGCATACAACAAGGTTAAAGTGTCCTGGCGGTTTACCGCCGAAAGGGTCATAATGCCCAACATATAACCCGGGTTTATAACCAAGGCTGCACTTAAGAATAATCAAATATAAAATATATCATACCTGTGACATTGAATCACATCATTGGTTTTACCAACTTTTTGTAGTAAGGGTGATAATCCCAATCTCGAGTACTGATAACTCTTTCCATATTGTGCCGGTTTATGATAAAACTGTACCGGGTTATGATAGACACCGGATTATCCATATATAATACTGATCACTTGTAGTCAACCAGACCAGGTTAATAATCGCTGGATTATAACTGATCATGTACTGACAACTTGTAGTTGATAGCCGAACCAGGTTGATGAACACCGGTTTACTCCATAATAAAATGGTAACAGAAAATCAAACCGGGCAGATAGTCTCCGGATTAAGATTTAACCGTGTTCCGTCAATTTGATAGTCGAACCGGTTTGAGAATTTGTGGGTTTAAAAACACAACAAAAGAAATATTTATCAAAAGCCAAGAGTCAACCAAAGGCAAAGATAAAACCATTTGCAAAAAAGAGGTTGTTTAGGCCGATCAAGTGGCATTACCATGGTCGGACACGACCAAGCCCCAGTAGGCGTAGCTATGGTTCAAGTCAGCCAGGTCCCCAAATGATGCATTGACATTATGCCGATCAAGAAGCGTGGCAATGGTTCGGGTTCGACCAAGCCCCCAAGTGATTCTGTGGCCTTAGGCCGATCAAGAGGCGTGACTATGGTTCAGACGTGACCACAAGTCCCTAAGTGATGCATTGGCATTACGCCGATCAAGAGGTGTAGCGATGGTTCGGGTTCGACCAAAGCCCCCAAGTGATGCTGTGGCACTAGGCCGATCAAGAGGCATGACTATGGTTCAGACGTGACCACAAGTCCCCAAGTGATGTTGTGGCTTTCCGCCTACCAAATGGTGTTGCTATGGTTCGGACGCGACCAAAGGCCCCCAAGTGATATTGTGGCATTGCGCCGATCAAGAGGTGTGACTATGGTTCGGATACGACCAAAGCCCCCAAGTGATCAAGAATATGATAAGCCAATAAGGCATGCTACCCATGTTTGAACCGCGCATCATGGCAGCAGGTCCTCTTTGGCACCTTTTAACTTTTTGCAAGAGATAAATCCTTCTTGAACCGGATGTTAAACCGGATATTGAGAGCTTCAAAGCTTCGTGGAAGACATCTTTCCCTTGAACCGGATTGTAAACCAGAATACTTTTTGATGACCCGGAAATTTTCTGACAGCCTCTTAAACTCGAACTTGCGAGAAGTTAATTCCTTTTTGAACCGGAAATTCTTAAACCAGATTTGAGAGCTTCAAAGCTTCGTGATTTAATTTTTCCTACATTGAAGAACTTGCAAGACAAAGTAATGGCTCCTCTTTTTTAAAAGAAAGCAATATATAATATAAAAATATACCGGATGGATTTCACCTGATGCGTCAGGTCAGAGATTATCACCGCGGAGTTGATGATCACCGGGTGAAGCTGAAATTACTCACAGGTGAGTCGGCCGCGGGAGCTAAGCAGATGAGTCAGCCCGGTGTTGTAAACCGGCGCGGACGAGCAAATTGTCCTCCACGTTGTAGACCGACGCGGACGCGTGAACCGGCCGCGAGGATGGACGGGCGAGTTGTCCGTGTCGTTGTGAACCGGTGCGGCCGCGAGAGACGGCCACGACGTTGTAAACCGGCGCGGGAGTTCATCGAGTAACGACGACCACCTGTGCCAAAATATGTTGGCGTGCCTCCATCTCCGAGGTATAATATCATTTTCTGTCATAAATAATTTCCCTGCATAAACAATATTGCACATCAAGGCAAAGATAAACTTGTTCTTTGACAAAAACAACATGTGCTCATAAATCAAACTTGGATGGATATCACTTGATTTTTTATCAGACAGACAGAGACAAAGCAGTGCTTCCACGGCTCTTGGTAGAGGTGACGGCTCAGGCAATAGAAAAAAAACAAAGCCGGGCAGCTCAAGCCAAAGAATACGTAACGGTGACAACGATTTGGAAACGCGGCAGCGCAACAGCTTGAGCAATAGAAGCAGAGACGAGCCGGGGGCCACGGGTGAGCTAGCGCTGGAGTCCAACCGCTCACGCGCACTGGCCGGTTGACGGCGCAGACAAACCGAGCGGGTCGAGGCGCTGCCGCAGCCAGCAGAGACGGAGACCGTGGAGATGTCAGAATCGGAGTCCAATCCGGGTCTTCCTCCACATCGTGGTTGGTTTGATCAATCCGTGTCCGGGCCGTCGCTGGTCTGGAGACCCACGTTGATCTGATCTTGTATCTGTAGTAGTCCTTGATCTCTGTGTTGGGATTAGTACACGCCTTGACATGATGGCTGTCCGATTCACTTTTCTGATTGCCACCAATTTTGACTTTTCTCTCTTGACGTGATGTGCACTAGTCGATGTGCTGGTATACATCATTTGTGCGAGCATAACAGTGGGTCGCTTCCAATAACTGTGGATTTCCTTCGGTTGTTTTGCGATCAAAAAGATCTAAAAACAATGGACGCAACAACTTACACAGATGCTTCCAAACATGCTATTTTCATTGCAAACTTCTCCCGTGTCTCCTGTTACAGATAGAAGTTGGTGCGAACTTTGGCGGGTCAACAGATGCGGCCGACGCGCAGTCGGTAGAGAAGGCATCCGAGGCGGGTCAGTGCGGCGGCTTGCGGCAAGGTCTCGTAAGCAGCAATGACAGAGTCCGAGTTGTTTTTTCCTTTTTTGTGCCGGAAGTACTAATTTTACTTGATTGCTTACCAAAAGCTGGCTCAGCACATAACAAGGGAAACGGCAGGTTCCGTGTGTCAGAATCAGACTATGGATTCGATTCCTCATTTTTCTTTTTTATCTAGCGGATCAGTTTACCAGTGGTAGTGCAAGTTGACCCGGACTGATATGACGCGGTGTACAGCGGCTCCAGTAGGTCCTTTGTCTGCCTCGGCAACACACATCGCGTTGATGGAGCACAGAACACCAAGCTCTAATTTTCTTTGGAACTTCAAACTTATACTGCCAGCTTCCAAAGTCAATAAAGATTCTAATTATCAACCAATGAATTCGCCGGCCTTGTTCAAGATTATCCCCTGTAATTGTTTCGTGATGGTTCTTCTTCCATCTAACCAGCGCAGACTTCTTGATCCTTAAAAAGATCACTCCAAGAACTCAACACCACCATGCGCAGGCCCCACGGTGGACGCCAACTGTCGTGGAATTGTCACGGCATATGTCCTTAGTGTCAGGACTTAGTCGCGAGGCCAACGCAGCTATGTGGTAGCTTGAGAGGGGTTGAGCAGGACGAGAGACGCGATGTTTTACCCAGGTTCGGCCCCTCACGGTGGAGGTAAAAGCCTACATCCTGCTTCATTGATATTGATGATGATGATCACGGTTACAAGAGTGCTCTATCTTCAGAGCTATTGTCTAAACCTAACTTGTCCAACTTGTGGAACTTGTGAATCTTGTCCCTTTTGGGGAGCCCTGCCCCTCCTTATATATGTTGGAGGGGCGGGTTACATGTAGAGTCCTATTAGGATTGGGACTAGTCTATCTCTAATACAAACCGGATACAAGTCCAGGTTTTAACTCCTTGTAAGATAAATGTTCCTCATGCCTTTCCTCTTAAACCGGCCCACCATTAACATAAACCGGCCTTCTGGGCCTTGGGCCTTGTCATTCATCTGACCCGTCCGCCGGGTCACAAGTGTGTCATAATGTTTCGGCGGGTTGCTTGTAAACCGCCAGGTCAGGGCAGGTCACCAGTGAATCGCTAAGTGTAAACCGGGTCTCAAGTAAACCGCCAAGTCCAGCCGGGTCACCAATGAGTCTTCAGGCTCGTGAATCGTCATACCTGTGAATCGCCAGACACGTAAATCGCCAATCCTCTGGCGGTTTACCAATGAAACGCCTAGTCCGGCCGGGTTATACTTCCGGCCGGTTTACACCGCGGGGTATATCCCCGACACCGACCATGGGTTGAATTTTAGGGCAATCGGCACGACAACGTGGACGTCCCTTAACGTGCGCTTTCGCTCCAGCCTTGGGGATATGTATGACATATATCATATTCACCGTTTTTACCTCGCGAGGAAATTTCTTCTATCTTCCCGCGTTCGGTGGGCGAGGCTCTTCATCATCGTCCTCGTTGGGCGGACCTTTCCCTTTATGTTCGACGTTAAGCTTGCCAGCCTGCTTAAAGACCCAACAGTTTATGTTGGTATGATTGGCAGGCTTATCGGGGGTGTCATGGATCTGGCATGGCCGATTGAGTATTATGTCCAAGCTAGATGGACCATCTCTGTTTTCTTTGAATGGCTTCTTCCGTTGACCGGATTTAGAGCCGCTGAATCCAACGTTGACCGCTGTGTCTTCGGTATTTTTGTTGTTGATTCGAAGCTTGTGCTTGTTGCATCGCGGTTTGCCGTTGCCGTCCTAGCTTCAGAGGTGCCGGGGTCGCTGGTGCTATTACTTCTGCGGGCTAGCCAGCTGTCTTCTCCCGTGCAAAAGCGGGTCATTAGTGTGGTAAGGGCTGCCATGGACTTTGGTTTTACTTGGCCGAGGTGCCGGGCGAGCCATTCATCGCGGAAGTTGTGTTTAAAGGCCGCGAGGGCTTTGGCATCCGGACAGTTAACGATTTGGTTCTTTTTAATTAAGAACCTTGTCCGGATTTTCCGGGCTGACTCTCCTGGTTGCTGGACTATGTGACTGAGGTCATTGGCGTCCGGGGGCCGTACATAGGTACCCTGGAAGTTGTCTCTAAAGGCATCTGGCAGATCTTCCCAGGTGCCAATAGAATTCTCTGGGAGGCTGTTTAACCAGTGTCGAGATGGTCCCTTTATTTGGAGCGGGAGGTACTTGATGGCATGTAGATCGTCACCGCGAGCCATGTGAATATGGAGAAGAAAGTCTTCTATCCAGACTGTGCGATCTGTCATGTCGTCGTATGATTCAATGTTAACGGGTTTAAACCCTTCTGGGAACTGATGCTCCATTACTTTGTCGGTGAAGCATAGGGGGTGTGCGGCGCCTCTGTACTAGGCAATGTCCGGACGCAGTTCGAATGAAGTCTGTATGCGATTTTCGGCCCGAGTGAGGTGGTGCTTGTCGCGCCAGGCTTGACGGCCGTCCTCTCGTGCTGGGCACGTCCCCTTGATCCATAGATTGATCTGGTTTGACTGGCTCTATTGTCCAGGTCCTGTCGTAGGTCGTCTATATATTCTGGAGCCACCGTTCCCCTGCTTTTCTGGCGAGGTGGTGCGGGCTAGTGCTCGGCTTGAGTTGTCATTCTGTCCTGGCCACGCGACAGTCAGTTAGGTCTGTTAGCAGCATTATGCGTTGGTGGTATGGGCTCTCTAGGGCCTAATCGTTAAATTGTGGCAGTAGCTTGCGCTTCGGGTAGCTCTTTGGGGGTGTGAGGCCGTATTCCTCGGCTGCCAGGATGTTAGTTCATTTGTCATTGAGCAAATCCTGATCAGCTTGAAGCTGTTGCTACTTCTTTTTCAGGCTTCTCATAGTGGCGATTAGCCGGCGCTTAAAGCGCTCTTGTTCGAGGGGTTCCTCTAGCACGATGAAGTCTTCGTCTCCGAGGCTCACATCCTCTTCGGAGATGGGTAGGTAATTACTATCCTTCGAGTCCTCGTTCCCGACAGGATCGTCGGGGTCTATTTGCCCATCCTCCCAAGCATCTGCTACCTCTTGAGCATGCGCTGGTTTTCCCTTAAAGAGGAAAGGGTGATGCAGCAAAGTAGCGTAAGTATTTCCCTCATATAAGTCGCACAAACAATCAAGAACCTTGCAACCAACGCGATAAAGGGGTTGTCAATCCCTTCACGACCACTTGCAAAACTGAGATCTGATAAAGATAATAAGATAAATATTTTTGGTATTTTTGTTGTATAGATTGAAAAGTAAAGATTGCAAAATAAAAAAAATACTAAACTAGAATTGTAGGTCGAAAACTTATATGATACAAAATAGACCCGGGGGCCATAGGTTTCACTAGTGGCTTCTCTCATGATAGCATGTATTACGATGGGTGAACAAATTACTTCCGAGCAATTGATAGAAAAGCGCATAGTTATGAGAATATCTAGGCATGATTATGAAATATAGGCATCACGTCCGTGTTAAGTAGACCGAAATGATTCTGCATCTACTAATATTACTCCCACTAGTAGAAAACAGGGCTTTGGTCCAGGCCGGGTCAGCCCATTAGTCCCGGTTCAGTCCAGAACCGGGACCAATGACCCACGTGGCCCGGCCGGCCCCCTGGGCTCACGGTTGGTGGGACGAACCGAGACCAATGGGCCTCGCTCCTGGCCCACCACCATTGGTCCCGGTTGGTGGCTTGAACCAGGACCAAAGGCTCCCATTTAGTCCCGGTTCATGCCACCAACCGGGACCAATGAGGTGCCTATATATACCCCCTCGCGTAAGAGCAGAGCACACTGCTCTGTTTTTTCTGGCCGAGGGGGAGAGGGCTTGGTGGTGCTCTAGCTCACCTCCTATGCACACAAGGTGTTCGATGGAATGCCCGAGCCACACTACTTAAGCTTTCTCCTCTCCAAGCTCGATCTCCAAGCTCCATTTTCCACAATATTTGTCTAGGTTTAGCGGTCCGTCACGCCCCGTCCCCGTCTTCACCGCCGTCGATCACCCGTGCCGAGCTCATCGCCGGCACCACCGTGGTGAGCCTCTTGTTCTTATCTTCTTTCTGAATGGAAAAATATTCTTACTTGTATGTTTACATAGATACTTGTATTATTTTCTTACTTTTATTATTGCATCTTATATAGTGCGATGGTTTTGGTATCCGCCCCCGTCGGCCCTCGTCCTGTCTATGATTCGGATGTGGTATATATATTATCTTTATAACTATTGGTTCATTTATTGTTTATGAAAATTATGCCGACCAACGTGACATAGATTTTATTTATGTAGGATGTATGTGAATAGGAAATGCCAACCGACCCTATTGTCGAGAGGTTAAATTTAGTTGAAGAAGAAAACAATTTTTTGAAGGAAAAAATAAAAAAATTGAGGAGTAGAAGATGATATTGGAGTTGCATGTTGCGGATGTCGTGGATGATCACAAGATCAAGATGGATGCAATGCGCTTGAAGATTAGAAAGATTAGAAAATATGCCATTCATACCGAGGCTTGGTATCATTATGCCGTTGGATCAATTGTTACCTTGGTTGCGATTATGATCGTATTTGTTTTCGCATTGAAATGTTTTACATAGTTTCAATGTATGGTTTAATTAATTAGATGCTCTGGAGAGCTATATGTTGTTAGATGAGAACTATGTATGCACTTTGGTTTTAATGTGATGATGAACTTCTATTAATTTGGACACTTAATTATATATAATGCACGCAGATGAACCGGCAATGGATGTACGGTGACAGACACACCTGCGAGTACATTAAGGGCGTGCATGAGTTTCTCGATGCGGCTGAGGCAAACAAGAAGAATGGTTTTATGTGTTGTCCATGCACTGAATGTGGGAATACGAGGTCTTACTCTAACCGGAAAATCCTTCACTCCCACCTGCTTTACAAGGGTTTCATGTCACACTATAATGTTTGGGCGAGGCACAGAGAAATAGGGGTTATGATGGAAGACAGCGAAGAAGAAGAGTACGATGACAACTATGTGCCCCCTGAATACGGTGATGCTGCAATGGGGGGAGCTGGTGAAGATCAAGAGGAACCATATGATGTGCCCAATGATGCTGCAACGGGTGAAGCTGCTGAAGATCAAGAGGAACCAGACGATGTGCCCAATGATGATGATCTCCACCGGGTCATTGTCGATGCAAGTACGCAATGCGAAAGTCAAAAGGAGAAGCTGAAGTTCCCTCGCAAGTTAGAGGATCACAAAAAAGGGTTGTAGCCCAATTGCGAAGATGGCAACACAAAGCTCGGTACCGTACTGGAATTGCTGCAGTGGAAGGGAGAGAATGCTGTGGCTGACAAAGGATTTGAGAAGCTACTGAAAATATTGAAGAAGAAGCTTCCAAAGGATAACGAATTGCCCGACAGTACATACGCAGCAAAGAAGGTCGTATGGCCTCTAGGATTGGAGGTGGAGAAGATACATGCATGCCCTAATGACTGCATCGTCTACCGCGGTGCATCCAAGGATCTGAACGCATGCCCGGTATGCGGTGCATTGCGGTATAAGATCAGACGAGATGACCCTGGTGATGTTGACGACGGGCCCCCCAGGAAGAGGGTTCCTGCGAAGGTGATGTGGTATGATCCTATAATACCATGGTTGAATCGTCTGTTCAGAAACGAAGAGCATGCCAAGTTGATGCGATGGCACAATGAGAACCGAAAGAAAGATGGGAAGTCGAGAGCACCCGCTAACGGGTCGTAGTGGAGAAAAATTGAGAGAAAGTACTAGGATGAGTTTGCAAAGGACCCAAGGAATGTATGGTTTGCTTTAAGCGCGGATGGCATTAATCCTTTCGGGGAGCAGAGCAGCAATCACAGCACCTGGCCTGTGACTCTATGTATGTATAACCTTCCTCCTTGGATGTGCATGAAGCGGAAGTTCATTATGATGCCAGTTCTCATCCAAGGCCCTAAGCAACCCGGCAACGACATTGATGTGTACCTAAGGCCATTAGTTGAAGAACTTTTACAGCTGTGGAATGGAAACGGTGTACGTACGTGGGATGAGCACAGACAGGAGGAATTTAACCTAAAGGCGTTGCTGTTCGTGACCATCAACGATTGGCCCGCTCTCAGTAACCTTTCAGGACAGACAAACAAAGGATACCACGCATGCACGCACTGTTTAGATGACACTGAAAGTATATACCTGGACAAATGCAGGAAGAATGTGTACCTGGGCCATCGTCGATTTCTTCCGACCAACCATCAATGTCGAAAGAAAGGCAAGCATTTCAAAGGCGAGGCAGATCACCGGAAGAAGCCCGCCATGCGTACCGGTGATCACGTACTTGCTATGGTCAATGATTTACACGTAATCTTTGGAAAGGGTCCCGGCGGACTAGCTGTTCCGAATGACGCTGAGGGACACGCACCCATGTGGAAGAAGAAATCTATATTTTGGGACCTACCCTACTGGAAAGACCTAGAGGTCCGCTCTTCAATCGACGTGATGCACGTGACGAAGAACCTTTGCGTGAACCTGCTAGGCTTCTTGGGCGTGTATGGGAAGACAAAAGATACACATGAGGCACGGGAGGACCTGCAACGTTTGCACGAAAAAGACAGCATGCCTCCGAAGCAGTATAAAGGTCCTGCCAGCTACGCTCTTACAAAAGAAGAGAAAGAAATCTTCTTTGAATGCCTGCTCAGTATGAAGGTCACGACTGGCTTCTCGTCGAATATAAAGGGAATAATAAATATGTCAAAGAAAAAGTTTCAGAACCTAAAGTCTCATGACTGCCACGTGATTATGACGCAACTGCTTCCGGTTGCATTGAGGGCGCTTGTACCAGAAAACGTCCGATTAGCCATTGTGAAGCTATGTGCATTCCTCAATGCAATCTCTCAGAAGGTGATCGATCCAGAAATCGTACCAAGGCTAAGGAGTGATGTGTCGCAATGTCTTGTCAGTTTCGAGCTGGTGTTCCCACCATCCTTCTTCAATATCATGACGCGCGTCCTAGTTCATCTAGTCGACGAGATTGTCATCCTAGGGCCTGTATTTCTACACAATATGTTCCCCTTTGAGAGGTTCATGGGAGTCCTAAAGAAATATGTCCGTAACCGCACTAGGCCGGAACGAAGCATCTCCATGGGCCATCAAACAGAGGATGTTATCGGGTTTTGTGTTGACTTCATTCCCGGCCTTAAGAAGATAGGTCTCCCTAAATCGCGGTATGAGGGGAGACTGACTGGAAAAGGCACTCTTGGAAGTGACTCAATAATATGCAGGGACTGATATTCTTGGTCTCAAGCACACTACACAATTCTACAGAACTCTACGTTGGTGACCCTGTATGTCGATGAACACAAGAACAGTCTGCGCTCCAAACACCCGGAGCAGTGCGACGACTGGATTACATGTGAACACATCAGGACTTTCAGCAGTTGGTTGGAAACACATCTCATAGGTGACAACACTGTTTGTGATGAGTTGTACTTGTTGTCCAGGGGACCATCTTTGACTGTATTGACTTACAAAGGATACGAGATAAATGGGAATACATTTTACACGATCGCCCAAGATCAAAAGAGCACCAACCAAAACAGCGGTGTCCGCTATGATGCAGCAACCGAGAGCGGAAATGACACATATTATGGTTACATAGTGGACATATGGGAACTTGACTACGGACCTGATTTTAAGGTCCCTTTGTTTAAGTGCAAATGGGTCAATCTGTCAGGCAGCGGGGTACAGGTAGACCCACAGTACCGAATGACAACAGTGGATCTGAAAAATCTTGGGTACACTGACGAACCGTTCGTCCTAGCCAATGATGTGGCACAGGTTATCTATGTGAAGGACATGTCTACCAAACCAAGAAAAAAAAAGATAAGGAAGCGAATACATCATACGATGAGCCAAAGCGCCACATAGTTCTTTCAGGAAAAAGGGACATCCTGGGAGTGGACAGCAAGACAGACATGTCTGAAGATTATGAAAAGTTTCATGAAATTCCTCCGTTCAATGTCAAGGCTGACCCAAGCATCCTGATAAACAATGAAGATTATCCATGGTTACGGCGCAATAAGCAAATGACACAAGCGAAGAAAAAGTGAAGACTTTCTCCCGCAACTATTATGACGATACCATGCCAACTTTGTAACACACGAGTATGCTATGCCAACTTTTTCAGAGTTCATTTGAAAACTATGAATTTAGGTCGAATTTTCTCTATAGGTGCATCTATGTTCATTTTTTAGTAAAGTTAATCACAAACTTGTGATTCACACAAATTTCAAAGTATTCAAATTTTAACTATTCAAATTTGAAAACTAATGGCACTAACAAAAATTTTATAATTTTTCTAAAACTAATGGCACTAACAGAAAGTTTATAATTTTGGTGACCTAAAAGCAAAAAGAAATAAAAAATAAAGCAAAAAACAAAAGAAAATAAATAATGTAGAAAACAAACAAAAAATCTGGAAAACAAAAAAAATAGCAACAATAAGTATTTTTTTGTAAATAGAAACAAAATAAAATAACTAAAGCAACAAAGAAAACAAAAAAACTAAAAAAGTGTTTTCAAATTTGAAAACTAATGGCACTAACAGAAAGTTTATAATTTTTCTAAAACTAAAAGCAAAAAGAATAAAAAAATAAAGCAAAAAACAAAAGAAAATAAATAATGCAGAAAACAAAACAAAAAAACTGGAAAAATGGCAACAATAAGTATTTTGTTGTAAGTAGAAACAAAATAAAATAAATAAAGCAACAAAGAAAACAAAAAAAATAAAAAAAGTGTTTTCAAATTTGAAAACTAATGGCATTAACAAAAAGTTTATAATTTTTCTAAAACTAAAAGCATAAAGAATTAAAAAATAAAGCAAAAAACAAAAGAAAATAAAATAAATAAAGCAACAAAAAAACAAAAAAGTGCCACCTACTAGGCCCCCATGGCTTGAATACGACTAGAAACCCATCCAAGGGCCAGGATTCAGGCCCGCAGGAGGCCCAGTAGGCCCACATGCATAGCAGTGTCAATTAGGCCCGTAAGCCTGCAATGGAGAGAAGCTCGAGAGGGGTGCGGCAGTGGGGCTTATAAACCACTGCGCACCCCTCTCAACTAGCAAGGTGGGAATAAACTTTCGACGCCGCAGCAGCACAAGGCCTTTGGTCCCGTTTGGTAGCACCAACCGGGACTAAAGGGGGCATTGGTCACGGTTCGTAGCACAAACCGTGAACAGTGCCCCCCTTTAGTCCCGGTTGGTGCTACCAACCAAGACCAAATGCTGCCGCTTCCCGCCCTTTGGGCTGCTGAAAAGAGGCCTTCGGTCTCGATTGGTGGCACCAACCGGGACTTAAGGGGGGCATTGGTCACGGTTTGTGCCACGAACCGTGACCAATGCCTTTGCTATATAATTAGCACTTGTGAAAATTTCCATTCAGTTCGTCTTCCCCGCCCGACGCCGCCAGGCTGCCCCTCTGCGCCTCGCCGTCGCCGTCGTCGCCCCTGCCTCCAACGTCGTCCCGCGCCGCCCAGACGCCGTCGCCACCCCGCGCCGCCCCAACTCCGTCGCCGCGCGCCACCCCGCGTCGTCGCGGTCACCTCCCCGTGCCGCCCCGACGCCGTCGCCGCCCTGCGTCGCGCCCCTACACCGTCGCCGCCACGCGTCGCCACCCCGACGCCATCGCCGCCCCGCCTCTGCCTCGCCGTCGTCGCCCCGCGCCACCGTCGCCTCTCGCTTTGGTCAGGGCCGGCACCGCCCCCCTCTTCCCCCCCCCCCGTTTTTAATTTTTTTTGCAAATTCATATATGTTTTTTCCTGATTATATGTATATGTATAGTATATGTATGTGTGTATATGTATGCAAAAGATAGATTAACAGAAAAAATAGTATTTTTTCTGTTCATAGATTTTTTTGGTGATATTGATTATTGTGAATATGCAAATGTTTGCATATTCATATGAACAATGAATTAGGCAAAACCTTTACTTTTTACTAAAATTTCTATTTGAACATTATTTAAAAAAACAATCAATACTACTTCATGTATTTTTAAGAAGGAAGAAGAAGAAAAAGAATGAGAGGAAAAAGGAAATAAGAAGAGGAAAAAGGAGAAGAAGAGGGGAGAGGAAGACGAGGAGAAATAAATAAGAAGAAGAAAAAAGAAGAAAAAGAAGAGGGGAAGAAGAAAGGAATAGAGGAGAAGAAGAGAAAAATAGAATATATATTCTATTTTCTCTTTTCTCCTCTATTCCTTTCTTCTTCTCCTCTTTTTTTTTCTTTGACACGTGGGGGGGTCGATATACCCCCTCCCGATAACTTCAACACGAGGGGGGGTCGATATACCCCCTCCCTGATAATATTATTTTCCCATGTACGTATGTTGTATCGATATAAACTCCCGATAAGTTCAACATGAGGGGGGGTCGATATATATACCCCCTCCCCGATAATATTATTTTCTCGCATGTACGTATGTCGTGTCGATATAAACTCCTAATAACTTCAACATGTGGGGTGGGGTCGATATACCCCCTCCCAAAAACTTCAACAAGTGGGGGGGTCGATATACCCCCTCCCGATAACTTCAACACGAGGGGGGGTCGAACATGAGAGGAAGAAGAGGATAAAAGAAGAAGAGGAAGAAGAAAAAAAAAGAGGAGAAGAAAGAATAGAGGAGTTCTTCTCCTCTATTCTTTCTTCTCCTCTTTTTTTTCTTCTTCTTCCTCTTTTTTTTATCGGGAACGAGGGTCGTCGACGGTCGCCAAGCGATAGAGGAAACCCTAAATAGCAAGTATCGTCGATGTGAGATACATGTGGCCGTCGGTGTCGGACAGTACATCCATGCCCACGTCACTTGTGGGATGTGGATGTAGTGTCCGACACTGACGGCCACATGTATCTCACACCCACGATACTTGCTATTTAGGGTTTCCTCTACCGTTCGGCGACCCTCGACGACCCTCGTTTCCGATAAAAAAAGAGGAAGAAGAAGAAAAAAAGAGGAGAAGAAAGATTTCTTCTTCTCTTTTTTCTTCTTCTTCTTCCTCTTTATTTTATCAGGAACGAGGGTCGTCGAGGGTCAGGGTCGCCGAGCGATAGAGGAAACCCTAAATAGCATGTATCGTCGATGTGAGATACATGTGGCCGTCGGTGTCAGACAGTACATCCACGTCCCACAAGTGACGCGGGCTTCGACGCCCACGTCACTTGTGGGACGTGGATGTAGTGTCCGACACCGATGGCCACATGTATCTCACACCCACGATACTTGCTATTTAGGGTTTCCTCTACCGCTCGGTAACCCTCGACAACCCTCGTTCCCGATAAAAAAAGAGGAAGAAGAAGAAAAAAAGAGGAGAAGAAAGAATAGAGGAGTTCTTACTCCTCTATTCTTTCTTCTCCTCTTTTATTTCTTCTTCCTTTTCTTTTTTTATCCTTGAAGCGTTGTCGAGGACACCCCAAACCCTAGAGAAGCAGCGTCGAGGCCACCCCAAACCCTAGAGAAGCAGCGTCGAGGCCACTAATTAATATTAGTTCTACGTTTGCCACTAATATATCCATCTGTCATGTTTGAATAATAATTGCCATGTTGTAAATATTTGCTATGGACACCGCCCGAGACAAAGTACAAGAAGAGTTGTTGGGGGACATAATCGCACGAGGAAGTGATGTCGTCTGCTCGTTGTTTCTCAATGACACCGATGGTCTGGAAGCAGCTGGCTATGATGATGGCTCCGGTGACCTAATGCCGGTGCAAGAAGGAGACCGTGAGGACGGCTTCGGTGACCCAATGCCGGTGCAAGAAGGAGACCGTGATGACGTCTCTTGTGACCGAACCGAGTCCAGCCAGGTATATATATTAGTTAAGCTTCTGCTGACTAGCTAATTGATGCATTCATTGTTTTGGTATGTACACATATTAATTAAGTCTTTGTTCTTTTTTCTAGCCCTCCGGAATCGAGCACAACTTCGGTAAAGAGACGAGGCCCGAAGAAAAAGTTGAGCTCGGATGAAAAGTTTGAGATCATAGCAATCTCGCCCGACGGCCAACCGATTGAACCCCTCCGGACAAAGAGCGCATTTGTTGCTTAGTGCGGGGTTTTGGTTAGGGACAAGATCCCGATCAGGATCCAGCAATGGTTAAAGCCGGTTATAGAAGACCCTGAGGTGTCTTATGTCAATGATATGCAGAAAAATGATCTTTGGACTGAGCTGAAGTCAAATTTCACCCTACCACCGGCGGATGATCCAGAGAAGCCAGTTAAAGAGCAATTAATCAAGTCTTTTGCTCTTAAGAGGATGGCAGAACTATTCAGGAGGTGGAAGAAAGAGCTGAATAAGTTTGTCGAAAATAAAGAGACACCATAATTCAAGGGCAGATATGAGAAGGTCAGAGATCACTGGCCCGCATTTGTGGCCCAGAAGACATCGGAAAAGAGTAAGAAGATGTCGGCGACAAACAAGCAAAATGCTGAGAAGAAGAAGCATCACCATCACACGGGGCCAGGTGGCTACCTCGTAGCCCGGCCTAAGTGGGCCAAGACTGAGAATGATCTGGTTGATAAAGGGATCGAACCAGAGACAATTAACTGGCCAGACCGTTGCTGGACTTGGTTCTTTAGGGCTGGCGGAACCTTGGACCCTGTATCAGGGAAGTGCACTTGGACGAACGATCAAATGGACATACCAATCAAGAAGCTTCAGCAGTATATCGAAGCAGCGCAACAAGGGACGTTCTTTCCAGACAGAGAGAACGACGAGCTCACAATGGCCCTCGGGAATCCTGAGCACCCTGGACGGACACGAGGCACGCCAGGCTCCTTTCCGTGGAAGGTTGGGTTTCCGGACGCAGGCGGTTACAAATGCCAGGAGAGGAGGAAAAAAGTGCAGCAGACCCAAATGCAGGCGCTGCAAGCAAGGGTACAAGCGATAGAGGAACGAGAAGCAAATCACAGCAAACGAACCGCCGAAGCTTCCCCCGAAGCTACCCCGCCATCTCAGCGGAGAAGCAGCGTGGCTTCCACCGAGCTGCTTCAGCCGGAGCATGTCTTGACGGCTCCTACCAGCTCTCGCATGGATGCTATCACGGAATCTCAAAATTGCCACCTTATGACGCAATGGATGAATTTGAAGGTCAAGGCGGCTGTTGGCTCTGTTTATCCTACTAAACCCGGCGCAACTTTTCACTGCCGGCCGATTCCAGAAGGATATGCTAGGGTGATGGTGGATGAAATAACGGAGGGATTTGAGGACCTCCAGCTTGACCACCCTACCGGTGAAGGGGAGACTAGGCTGGGTTCTGCTCTGAAGACTCCATGCCTATGGCGGAATGAGCTCATCAACCTTCCAAACTGGACGCCTCCGCCTCCTCGTCCTCCTCCGGCGAGTTAGTTCACTCCGCCTCCTCCACCGCCTCCTTCTCCGGCGAGTCAGGGCACTCCGCCTCCTCCACCGCCTCCTCCTCCGGCGAGTGACGATCAGGGCACTCGGCCGGCTCCTCCGGCGCGTGGCGGCACTCTGCCTCCTTCTCCGCCTGTGCCGACGCGCCCGAGCAGCTAGCCTCCTCCTTCTCCGCCTCGTCAGCAAGGGTGGAAGAGACCTGCCACCACTTCGGCTGCTCCGGCGCGTCGTAGTCCTTCTCCTCTGCCTCGTAAGCAAGTTAAGAAGACAACCGCTCCGTCTGCTCTGCCGGCGTCTAGCAGTATAGCCAGAGGCGGGAGGACATACAGATTCGGTCCTTCTCTGAAGACTCCAGAGAAGTTACCATACGAGAGGACCCCGAAGGAGAATGCCGAGATCCGCGAGAAGAAGTGAGGAACTTCTTTGAAGGGGTGAAAGCAAAGGAACATCCACCTCCAGAGGAGAAGATAGATCCGGTGAAAGCAAAGCGTTCTCTGGCTGCCCTAACAAAACCACCCAAGTCTCCGCCGAAAGGAAACTATGAGCGCATTATTGGAAAGGAATTTGTCGAAGCGGAGCGGTCGGGAAGTACTGTCAGTGATCAAAGGCTGAAAGAACGACAAGCTGGGAAACAAATTGCACAGCTCGGCGAACAAGCGAATCAATCGTGCCCCCCGCTCGGGGTGCCTAGCGAGATCATCGCTAATGATCCGAGGATGGTGCCCGATTATAGCAATCTTGGAGATTACCTGCCCGACAATGTACATTATGATTTCATGGAGGTGCAGATACAAAGATACGAGTAAGGGAAGCCTCTCGTCAAAGATGAAAGATCTCGATCAACGATGATGCGAAGATTGCATGATTGGTACTTGAAAATCTGCAGAGTCTGGGGGGAGGAGTACTTTGTATGTGAGAGTTAAAACGGAGCATGACCTCGTTGGAATTGATCTATTGTCTGTTCCATTTGAGGAGTTCTTTTAGTTTTTCAATCAATTGGCCCTCGATAAAGCAACGGTCACCTGCTACTGTCTGTAAGTAGTACTACTTCTGTCATTAAGTCTCTCTATATAGCTCAACTCTTTCATTGCATGTATTTATAATTATCCTCACTATATTATGCAGATTGAAGATAGCCGAATTGAAGAAAAGACAAGTCGGTGATATTGGGTTCATTAACACATATCTGATAGATGAAACTGAGGTTAAATTTCATCCCGCAGATACCGAGGCCAACTTGCTACGATCGTTGGTAATAAATGAAAACAACGATATAATACTATTTCCTTACAACTTCAAGTGAGTGTTACTGTCTTGTGCGTATTCGGTTTCCCTTATATATTAGTCAAGGTTATAGTAATGTAATAGATGAGTTATGCATGCGTGTGCAGTTTCCACTATATTCTTCTAGAGATTAAGCTTGAGCAGGGACTATTAACCGTCTTAGACTCAAGACGAAAAGATCCCCAGGACTATGCGGACATGACTCAAATGCTCGAGAAGTAAGTTAAAATGATCATTATCCACCACATCAGCAACTTTGTTCATTTCCTGATATATCAAGTAATTGTTTTCTTTGTCTGGCAGGGTTTGGAAAAAATTCACCAAAAAAGCTCCGGGACTCCCGAAGAAGCTGCAATTTAGACACCCGAAAGTAAGTACTATAGTAGCATGTTCCGCGCATCTCCAGTTGATTCAAGCGCTAGTTTCATCAATACCATTTGGCATTCTTGCTTATCAGTTTGATTGACCTCTATTTCTTGTAAAGTGGTTGTGGCAGGAACAAGGGAATAATTTCTGTGGATACTACATTTGCGAGTCCATCCGCCACACGACCTGTGAGCGGGGCTACTCCGACGAACAATATGAAGTGCGTAAATAACAATATTCACAATTTTATTTTATTACCATCATTTGTGTTGAGTTTCATTCATTCATATAAATATATATATATATATATATGTATTGACCTCCTTCTTCAAATTAGATGTTTCGGAAGTGGGATGAACTCCTAGCACCAGCTCGCATGCGAGCAATTCAAGAGGCACTACTAGGAAAACGGCTATAGATGAAATGAACACTAATGGCGCACCACGTGTGTAGTGCGCCATTAGAATATAGAAATGGCGCACCACATACAGGTATGCCATTAGTAATATATTACTAATGGCGCACCTGATGTGCGGTGCGCCATTAGAAGTTTTGAAAAAAAACAAAATTTGTTACTAATGGCGCACCGTGGGTGTGGTGCGCCATTACTAGTTGACATAGTAATGGCACACCACACCCACGGTGCGCCATTAGAAGTTTTGAAAAAAAAGTAAAAAAAATAAAAAAAAATGTTAGTAATAGCGCACCAGAGGACAGTGCGCCATTACTAGTTTTTAACATTTTGAAAATCCTCAAAAACCTGACAGAAAAAAGATACGGGGCTTTTAAGATCTGGAGAGGCAAAAAAATTCAAACTTACTAATGGCGCACCCGCCCATGGTGCGCCATTAGTATCTTCCCGCCTTCAAAATTCAAAATAAGTCAAAAAAATAAAAAAAAAAGTTACTAATGGTGCACTTGCCCATGGTGCGCCATTAGTATCTTCCCGCCTTCAAAATTCAAACTAAGTCAAAAAAATAAAAAATAAAGTTACTAATGGCGCACCTGCCCATGGTGCGCCATTAGTATCTTCCCGCCTTCAAAATTCAAAATAAATCAAAAAAATAAAAAAAGTTACTAATGGTGCACCTGCCCATGGGCACGCCATTACTATGTCGTATATATGGCTGGGCGCACCTCCTCCACTCCACCTCTCCTCCACTCCATCTCCTCCTCTCTTCCACTCCATCTCCTCCTCTCCTCCACTCCATCTTCCCTTCTCTCCTCCACCATACTACCCTCCTCCTCTCCGGCGACCTCCTCCTCCTCCTCTCCGCCGACCTCCTCCTCCTCCTCTCCGGCGACCTCCTCCTCTCCGGCGACCTCCTCCTCCTCTCCGGCGACCTCCTCCTCCTCTCCGGCGACCTCCTCCTCCTCTCCGGGGACCTCCTCCTCCCTCCTCTCCTCTCCTCCCCTCCCCTCCCCTCATGGTTTCTCCTCCCTTCTCTCCGGTGAGCTCCTCCTCCCTCCTCTCCTCCCATTCCCGCATGGTTTCTCCTTCCTCCTCTTTGATGCTTCGGTGAACTCCTCTCCGGCGACCTCCTCCTCCTCTCCGGCGATGTAGGCGAGCGCCTCTCCGGTGACCTCCTCCTCCTCCTCTCCGGCGAACTCCTCTCTGGCAAAAGAACACGGTAAAAGAACGTACAAGATCCAAAAACAGGAACAAAATTTGAAATAATATCGTGCCAAAAAACGAGCAAAAAAGAGCAAAAATGGGCAAAAAAATCACGATCCAGATCCAAATTCAAAATTCAAAAATAGCAATGGCGCACGGTGGTGGTTAGACGGTGCGCCACTACTATTTTCCTGCCTTCAAAATTCAAAAATACTAATGGCGCACCGTGGCCTATACTAATGGCGCACCAGTGGCCTATACTAATGGCGCACCGTGGCCTATACTAATGGCGCACCAGTGGTGCGCCATTAGTATACCAGATACTAATGGCGCACCAGTGGTGCGCCATTAGTAAAAAATACTAGTGGCGTGATACTAATGGCGCACCAGTGATGCGCCATTAGTAGGCAAAACTGGTGCGCCATTAGTAGCCATTTTCCTAGTAGTGAGGAATTGGCGGCATTCTTTTTTGACCACGTGATCATTGAAGACGGAGAATACTATGTGGACCATGAGTCCGTATGTTAGGAGATTATATTTGTACGAGATAATTATTGTATATATGTAGCCGGTAGTGTCGGATAGATATACGAGAACTTGTTGTTCGACCAATCTCTCGGAGAAGGAGAGGTGGTCGATATCACTTCTCTCTGTATGCATATATGTTCATGACGATCTTCTGTTTCCTTCGTTTGCTTACTAGCTAGCTAGCATGTCTAGTCCTCTCTATACGTATGTATAGTACGTAGCATCGACCAAGCACGGAGATAAGAGAGGACACTTCTCTCTATTAATTATAGCTAGCTAACACAATATATGAAACACCTAAATTAACCCCCAAAACCCCCAACCCCCCCCCTTTCAAAAAAACAAAAACCCCAGCCACAGAAATGCTGACGCGTGGATGCCTATTGGTCCTGGTTGGTGTCACCAACCGGGACCAAAGGGTCTCCTGCTTGGGCTCCGCGCACAGGCCACGTGGAGGCCCATCTGTCCCGGTTCTGGATTGATCCGGGACTAAAGGGACAGGGCATTAGTACCGAACCTTTATTCTTGGTTCAGGAACCGGGACAAAAGGCCCTTATGAACCGGGACAACATGCCCTTTTTCTACTAGTGTCCACACATCAACCGCTATCCAGCATGCATCTAGAGTATTAAGTTCATAAGAACAGAGTAATGCTTTAGGCAAGATGACATGATGTAGAGGGATAAACTCAAGCAATATAATAGAAACCCCATCTTTTAATCCTCAATGGGTACAATACAATACGTGCCTTGCTGCCCCTATTGTCACTAGGAAAGGACACCGCAAGATTGAACCCAAAGCTAAGCACTTCTCTCATTGCAAGAAAGATCAATCTAGTAGGCCAAACTAAACCGATTATTCAAAGAGACATGCAAAGATATCAAATCATGCATATAAGAATTCAGAGAAGAACCAAATATTGTTCATAGATAAACTTGATCATAAATCCACAATTCATCGGATCTCGGCAAAGACACCGCAAAAGAATATTACGTCGAATAGATATCCAAGAACATCAAGGAGAACTTTGTATTGAGAACCAAAGAGAGAGAAGAAGCCATCTAGCTAATAACTATGGACCCAAAGGTCTGTGGTAAGCTACTCACACATCATGGGAGAGGCTATGGTGTTGATGTACAAGCCCTTTGTGATCGATTCCCCCTCCGGCAGATTGCCGGAAAAGGCCCCAGATGGGATCTCACGGGTACAGAAGTTTGCGGCAGTGGAAAAGTGGTTTCGTGGCTCCCTTGGATGTTTTTAGGGTATAAGAGTATATATCTGCGAAGGAAGTACGTCGGTGGAGCTACGAGGGGCCCACGAGGGTGGGGGCACGCCCTCCTGCCTCGTGGCCGCCTCGTTGCGTCTCTGACTTCCACTCCAAGTCTCCTGGATTGCGTTAGTGCCAAGAAAGATCCTCACGAAGGTTTTGTTCCGCTTGGATTCCATTTGATATTCCTTTTCTGCGAAACACTGAAATAGGTAAAAAAACAAAAATTGGCACTGGTCCTTCGGTTAATCGCTTAGTCCCAAAAATAATATAAAAGAGCATATTAAAGCCCATTAAACATCCAAAAAAGATAATATTATACCATGAACAATCAAAAATTATAGATACGTTGGAGACATATCAGCATCCTGTTCGGATGTTGGCTCTACAGGGGCTTCGGGGTATTCAGCGTTCTCCGGAGTGTTATTCTCTTCGGTGCCAGTATTGCCATCTTTTTTGCAACACAATTTTGTGCGGTGCAGCTGACGTCGATGTTTTGGAGGTGCTTCAGCAAGCTTTTCCTCAACCGGATTCTCCTTGCCGTCGTCGCCATCCTCTTTGGGTGTGCCCACCATGTACACGTTGTATGTGGAGGTGGCCGTCCATCGTTCGATAAATGGAGGGTTTTGGCCTTGTTCGTCTCCGGCATCGTCGTCCATACCGTCGATGTCTTCGGAGGCGTAATTCAACATGTCGGTTAAGTCTTAGACAGTGGCTATGAAGTGGGTGGTGAGTGGGACGCAAAATTGCCCGCTCTCAGCCCCTAGTCTAGGCTAGGCGTAAGTCGGAATTGATCCTTCCGTAATGGCGACTGATCGCATGAAGTCCAGGGCCTCGTTTAAAGGTGAGGGTTGGACAGAGAAACGAGAGCCCATGGGGTTTTCCGGAATCGGAGTCTCCTAGCGGCGCCCGCTTGGCACGAACCTCGAGAGTTCGGACCTAGAGTCCGGCGAAGTGTCCAATGCTTCTCCGGTAGCAAACTCCATAAGTGCAGAGAGTCCGGCTGGCTCTAGACTCCCGTCTTCGGACCTGTCGGACTGCTCTGGATCTAAAGTCAGAGCGATAATTAGGGACGCGAACCCCTCGAAGATCAAATCTCCTCGGATATTAGCCACATAGTTTAAGTTCCCGAAACTGATCTAATGAGCAGGGGCATAGCTGTCGATCCGCTCGAGGTGGCCAATTGAGTTGGCACGTAGTGCGACGCCGCCGAATACGAAAATTTGGCCCGGGGGTGATAACCCACAAGTATAAGGGATCGCAACAGTTTTCAAGGGTAGAGTATTCAACCCAAATTTATTGATTCGACACAAGGGGAGCCAAAGAATATTGTCAAGTATTAGCAGCTGAGTTGTCAATTCAACCACACCTGGAAACTTAATATCTACAGCAAAGTGTTTAGTAGCAAAGTAATATGATAGTAGTGGTAATGGTGGCAAAAGGTAACAGTAGCAAAAGTAATGTTTTTGGTATTTTGTAGTGATGATAGCAATAACAACGGAAAAGTAAATAAGCGAGGAACAATATGTGGAAAGCTCGTAGGCAATGGATCAGTGATGGAGAATTATGCCGGATGCGGTTCATCATGTAACAATCATAACCTAGGGTGACACAGAACTAGCTCCAGTTCATTGATATAATGTAGGCATGTATTCCGAATATAGTCATACGTGCTTATGGAAAAGAACTTGCATGACATCTTTTGTCCTACCCTCCCGTGGCAGCGGGGTCCTTACGGAAACTAAGGGATATTAAGGCCTCCTTTTAATAGAGTACCAGAACAAAGCATTAACACATAGTGAATACATGAACTCCTCAAACTACGGTCATCACCGGTAAGTATCCTGATTATTGTCACTTTGGGGTTAACGGATCATAACACATAATAGGTGACTATAGACTTGCAAGATAGGATCAAGAACTCTAATATATTGATGAAAACATAATAGGTTCAGATCTGAAATCATGACACTCGGGCCCTAGTGACAAGCATTAAGCATAGCAAATCTATAGCAACATCAATCTCAGAACATAGTGGATACTAGGGATCAAAACCTAACAAAACTAACTTGATTACATGATAGATCCCATCCAACCCATCACCGTCCAGCAAGCCTACGATGGAATTACTCACGCACGGCGGTGAGCATCATGAAATTGGTGATGGAGGATGGTTGATGATGACGATGGCGACGGATTCCCCTCTCCAGAGCCCCGAACGGACTATAGATCAACCCTCCCAAGAGGTTTTAGGGCTTGGCGTTGGCTCCGTATCGTAAAACGTGATGATTTCTTCTCTCTGGTTTTTTATCCCCGAAAGCAAATATAAAGAGTTGGTCTTGAGGTCGGAGGAGCTCTAGGGGGCCCACAAGGTAGGGGTGCGCCCTAGGGGGGCAGGCGCGCCCCCACCCTCGTGGACAGGTAGTGGGCCCCCTGGCCTTCATCTTTTGCAAGGATTTTTTATATTTTCCGAAAAGGTGTTCCGTGAAGTTTCAGTTCATTCCGAGAACTTTTGTTTCTGCACATAAATAACACCATAGCAATTCTGCGGAAAACATCGTCAGTACGGGTTAGTTCCATTCAAATCATGCAAGTTAGAGTCCAAAACAAGGGCAAAAGTGTTTGGAAAAGTAGATACGACGGAGGCGTATCAACTCCCCCAAGCTTAAACATTTGCTTGTCCTCAAGCAATTCAGTTGACAAACTGAAAGTGATAAAGAAAAACTTTTACAAACTCTGTTTGCTCTTGTTGCTATAAATATGTAAAGCCAGCATTCAAGTTTTAAGCAAAGATTATGCCTAACCACATTCACAATAACGCTTAGGTCTCAAGTTTACTCATATCAATGGCATAATCAACTAGCGAGCAATAATAATAAATCTCAGATGACAACACTTTCTCAAAACAATCATAATATGATATAACAGGATGGTATCTCGCTAGCCCTTTCTGAGACCGCAAAACATAAATGCAGAGCACCTTTAAAGATCAAGGACTGACTAGACATTGTAATTCATGGTAAAAGAGATCCAGTCAAGTCATACTCAATGTAAACTAACTGATAGCAGTGATCTCCAACTGGTGCTTTCAATAAGAGGATGATGACTCATCATAAAAGTAAATAGATAGGCCCTTCGCAGAGGGAAGCGGGGATTTGTAGAGGTGCCAGAGCTCGGTTTTGAAATAGAGGTGAATAATATTTTGAGCGGTATACTTTCATTGTTAACATAACAACCAAGAGATGGCGATATCTTCCATGCTACACACATTATAGGTGGTTCCCAAACAGAATGGTAAAGTTTATACTCCCCCTTCCACCAACAAGCATCAATCCATGGCTTGCTCGAAACAACGAGTGCCTCCAACTAACAAGATTGCCAGGGGGAGTTTTGTTTGCAACTATTTTGATTTAGTTTGCATAAAGCATGGGACTGGGCATCCCGGTGACCAGCCACTTTCTCGTGAGTGAGGAGCGGAGTCCACTCCTCTTGAGAATAACCCACCTAACATGGAAGATATGGACAGCCCTAGTTGATACATGAGCTATTTGATCATACAAAACAGGATATTTATTTGAAGGTTTAGAGTTTGGCACATATAAATTTACCTGGAACGGCAGGTAGATACCGTATATAGGTAGGTATGGTGGACTCATATGGAATAACTTTGGGGTTTATGGAGTTGGATGCACAAGCAGTATTCCCGCTTAGTACATGTGAAGGCTAGCAAAAGACTGGGAAGCGACCAGCTAGAGAGCGACAACAGTCATGAACATGCGTGAACATGCGCCAAGTCAAGTCACTTAAATCATTTAGAGGAGGATACCACCCTATCATACCACATCACAACCATTTTAATAGCATGTTGGCATGCAAGGTAAACCATTATAACTCATAGCTAATCAAGCATGGCACAAGAAACTACGATCTCTAGTTGTCAATGCAAACATGTTTATTCATAATGGGCTGAATCGGGAACGATGAACTAATCATATTTACAAATACAAAAGAGGTCGAGTTCATACCTGCTTTTCTCATCTCAGTCAGTCCATCATATATCGTCATAATTTCCTTTCACTTGCACGACCGAACGATGTGAATAATAATAATAGTGTGCATGCATTGGACTAAGCTGGAATCTGCAAGCATTCAACAAACAGGAGAAGACAAGGCGATATGGGCTATTTTATCAGATCAACAATGATGCATATAAGAGCCACTTCAACAATTTAATCATGGTCTTCTCCTATCAAACTCAAAGAAAAGAAATAAAACTATTTACACGGGAAAGCTCCCAACAAGCAGAAGAAGAACATGAAATCTTTTTGGGTTTTCTTTTTAATTGCTACTACAAGCATGGAAAGTAAACTAATTAAAAGCTACAACTATTTTTTTTGGTTTTTCTTAAGGTTTATTAAACACACAAGAAGAAAGCATAAAAAGGAAATAAACTAACATGGATGATACAATGAAAAAGTATGAGCACCGACATCTAGCAATGAGTGTGTGAACATAAATGTACTGTCGGTGGGAAATACATACTCCCCCAAGCTTAGACTTTTGGCCTAAGTTGGTCTATGGCCACGGCTGGCCTGGCGGATATCCATAATAGTAGTTGGGGTCGTACTGAGATGAAGAGGACTCTGACTACCACTAGTTGGCAATCATTTACGGATCCCAATGGTTATTAGACCGTCGTGGAGGGTCAACTTGTGGTTTCGGCTCTGGCTCTGTGGCTGATGTAGGGTTCCGATAGGCATGAATAGCCTCTAACGGAACAAGGTACTGGCCTGGAGATAAATTAAACAAGGAAGGAGCAGGCAGGGTAATAGTCTCAGGATGATGTTTATCAAAGAACAATTTGTATTTAAGCTCTCCTTCCCTATTCTTAACAATAAAATCATGTGCCACCATACTCTTTAATCTAAATAAACACGAGGCAACGATTTTTCTTCCTTCTCATAATGCCTAATAGGTATGTTAAAATGTGCAGCTAGGCGTGAAGCATAGATGCCTCCAAAGATGGGGCCCTTTGTACGGTTCAGACTTAACCGTTTAGCAATAATAGCACCCATACTAACAGAGTTATCACTGAATAAACCGTGAATAATAATATCAGGAACACTAAGGTTTCCACAGTTTCCGCGACCAATTAAGCAACGACTAGCAAATAGTGAAAAGTAGCGTAAAACAGGAAAATGTATGCTAGTGATTCATGCATCGGAAACCTTCCTCGTTTCCCCTACAGTGATGGTATCATTAAACCCATCCACATCCTTGCGATGTGGTTCCTCTGTCTTGCCCTCGAGAGGGACCAAACAAACCCGACAAAAATCATAAAGTGACATCTCCTTATGCTCATCATATAAATAAAACTCCGCCGTAGGTGGTGAGCTCCTAGAATGGAAATCAAAGTTTTGCACAAAGATATTTGTGAGTAAGAGATACTGATCGCATTGGTCGTGGAGGAAAGCGGTGAGGCCTGCATTTTCAGCCAATTCATAAAATCCTTCATAAATCCCGGCTGCTCTCAAGAATTCATCGAAAGGCCATTCACACGGCCGAACCTCCGTGGTGTGAGGCAGATTATACTTGGGCTTCTGTGCCTTTTCCTTCGAGCTTCGGCTCGATGAGCCCCTCAAAAGTTTCTTCATTATTTTCTGAAAAAATCTGAAATTTTTAGTAACTTCAAAATAAAAGTAAACCAAACTCAATAATATTGATAGCAACTACTCATACAAGTGCCTAGAGCCTATATCATGCATCAAAACTACTTGTAACCATATAAATTTGACATGCAAGCTCAAGAACATGGTCACCTAGACAGCATAAATTTGCAATGAATAAAGCACTAGAACAAAAACTAATTGGACCAATGGAGGAGTCACATACCAAGGAACAATCTCCCCAAGCAGTTTTGTGAGAGATGCTTTGAGCAAGGAGATCGAAAATGGCAGCGAAACGAGCTTGGACTCGGGTTTGAGCTGGTTATTCGTGTTTGTGGGAGGAAGAAGGAGTGTGTGGGTGAAGGGATAAGTGGAGGAGGGCCACTGTGGGCCCACGAGGCAGGGGGGTGCGCCCAGGGGGGTAGGGCGCGCCCTCCACCCTGATGGCCAGGTGGATGACCCCCTGCTGTGTTCTCAGTGCCAAATATTCTCAAATATTCCAGAAAAAATCATATTTAAATTTCAGGGCATTTGGAGAACTTTTATTTTCGGGGTATTTTTATATTGCACGGATAATTCAGATAACAGACAGAAAATACTATTTTTATTTTATTTAATATAAATTGTTGGAAATATGCCCTAGAGGCAATAATAAAATGGTTATTATTATATTTCTTTGTTCATGATAATTTTCAATTGTTCATGCTATAATTGTGTTATCCGGAAATCGTAATACATGTGTGAATACATAGACCACAACACGTCCCTAGTGAACCTCTAGTTGACTAGCTCGTTGATCAAAAGATAGTCATGGTTTCCTGACTATGGACATTGGATGTCATTGATAACGGGGTCACATCATTAGGAGAATGATATGATGGACAAGGCCCAATCCTAAGCTTAGCTCAAAGATCGTGTAGTTCGTTTGCTGTAGCTTTTCTGAATGTCAAGTATCATTTCCTTAGACCATGAGATTGTGCAACTCCCGGATACCGTAGGAGTGCCTTGGGTGTGCCAAACGTCACAACGTAACTGGGTGACTATAAAGGTACATTACATGTATCTCCGAAAGTATATGTTGGGTTGGCACGAATCGAGATTGGGATTTGTCACTCCGTATGACGGAGAGGTATCTCTGGGCCCACTCGGTAATGCATCATCATAATGAGCTCAATGTGATCAAGTGGTTGATCACGGGATCATGCATTACGGTACGAGTAAAGTGACTTGCCGGTAACGAGACTGAACAAGGTATTGGGATACCGACGATCGAGTCTCGGGCAAGTAACGTACCGATTGACAAAGGGAATTGTATACTGATTGATTGAATCCTCGACATCGTGGAGCTTGCGGGAGCCAACATGGGTATCCAGATCCCGCTGTTGGTTATTGACCGGAGAGGCTTCTCGGTCATGTCTGCATGTCTCCCGAACCCGTAGGGTCTACACATTTAAGGTTCGGTGACGCTAGGGTTGTAGAGATATTAGCACATGGTAACCCAAAAGTTGTTCGGAGTCCCGGATGAGATCCCGGACGTCACGAGGAGTTCCGGAATGGTCCAGAGGTAAAGATTCATATATAGGAAGTCCAGTTTCGGCCATCGGGAAGGTTTCGGGGGTCACCGGTATTGTACCGGGACCATCGGAAGGGTCCCGGGGGTCCACCGGGTGGGGACACCTATCTCGGAGGGCCCCATGGGCTGAAGTGGGAGGGGAACCAGCCCCTAGTGGTCTGGTGCGCCCCCCTTGGGCCTCCCCCTGCGCCTAGGGTTGGAAACCCTAGGGGTGGGGGGCGCCACCCTTGCCTTGGGGGGCAAGGCACCCCCTTTGGCCGCCGCCCCCCTAGGAGATTGGATCTCCTAGGGTCGGTGGCCCCCTAGGCACCCTATATATAGTGGGGGAGGGAGGGCTGCGCACCGAAGCCCCTGGCCTCTCCCTCTCCCTCCCGTGACACTCCTCCGTCTCCCTGCGCTTGGCGAAGCCCTGCCGAGATCACCGTTGCTTCCACCACCACGTCGTCGTGCTGCTGGATCTTCATCAACCTCTCCTTCCCCCTTGCTGGATCAAGAAGGAGGAGACATCTCCCAACTGTACGTGTGTTGAACACGGAGTTGCTGTCCGTTCGGCACTTGGTCTTCGGTGATTTGGATCACGTCGAGTACGACTCTATCAACCCCGTTCTCTTGAACGCATCCGCGCGCGATCTACAAGGGTATGTAGATGCACTCCTCTCTCCCTCGTTGCTAGATGACTCCATAGATTGATCTTGGTGATGCGTAGAAAATTTTAAAATTCGGCTACGTTCCCCAATAGTGGCATCATGAGCTAGGTCTATGTGTAGTTACTATGCACGAGTAGAACACAAAGTAGTTGTGGGCGTCGATATTGTCAATTATCTTGCCGTTACTAGTCTTATCTTGATTCGGCGGTATTGTGGGATGAAGTGGCCCAGACCAACCTTACACGTACGCTTACGTGAGACCGGTTCCACCGACTGACATGCACTAGTTGCATAAGGTGGCTGGCGGGGATCTGTCTCTCCCACTTTAGTCGGATCAGATTCGATGAACAGGGTCCTCTTGAAGGGTAAATTGAAATTGGCAATTCACGTTGTGGTTTTGGCTTAGGTAAGAAACGTTCTTGCTAGAAACCTATAGCAGCCACGTAAAAACTTGCAACAACAATTAGTGGACGTCTAACTTGTTTTTGCAGCAAGTGTTTTGTGATGTGATATGGCCGGAGGATGTGATGAATGATATATGTGATGTATGAGATGATCATGTTATTGTAATAGGAATCACGACTTGCATGTCGATGAGTATGACAACCGGCAGGAGCCATAGGAGTTGTCTTTATTTATTTATGACCTGCGTGTCAACATAAACATCATGTAATTACTTTAGTTTATTGCTAAAGCGTTAGCCATAGTAGTAGAAGTAATAGATGATGAGACAACTTCAGGAAGACACGATGATGGAGATCATGATGATGGAGATCATGATGATGGAGATCATGGTGTCATGCCGGTGACAGCGATGATCATGGAGCCCCGAAGATGGAGATCAAAAGGAGCAAATGATATTGGCCATATCATTTAACTGTTCGATTGCATGTGATGTTTATCATGTTTTACATCTTATTTGCTTAGAACAACGGTAGCTTAAATAAGATGATCCCTCGTAATAATTTCAAGAAAGTGTTCCCCCTAATTGTGCACCGTTGCGAAGGTTCGTTGTTTCGAAGCACCACATGATGATCGGGTGTGACAGATTCTAACATTCGAATACAATGGGTGTAAGCCAGATTTACACACGCAATACACTTAGGTTGACTTGACGAGCCTAGCATGTACAGACATGGCCTCGGAACACAGAAGACCGAAAGGTCGAGCATGAGTCGTATAGAAGATATGATCAACATGAAGATGTTCACCGATGTTGACTAGTCCGTCTCACGTGATGATCGGACACGGCCTAGTTAACTCGGATCATGTTATACTTAGATGACTGGAGGGATGTCTATCTGAGTGGGAGTTCATTGAATAATTTGATTAGATGAACTTAATTATCATGAACTTAGTCTAAAATCTTTACAATATGTCTTGTAGATCAAATGGCTAACGTTGTCCTCAACTTCAACACGTTCCTAGAGAAAACCAAGCTGAAAGACGATGGCAGCAACTATACGGACTGGGTCCGGAACCTGGGAATCATCCTCATAGCTGCCAAGAAAGATTATGTCCTAGAAGCGCCGCTAGGTGATGCACCCGTCCCACAGAACCAAGACGTTATGAACGCTTGGCAGTCACGTGCTGATGATTACTCTCTCGTTCAGTGCGGCATGCTTTACAGCTTAGAACCGGGGCTCCAAAAGTGTTTTGAGAGACACGGAGCATATGAGATGTTCGAAGAGCTAAAAATGGTTTTTCAAGCTCATGCCCGGGTCGAGAGATATGAAGTCTCCGACAAGTTCTTCAGCTGTAAGATGGAGGAAACTAGTTCTGTCAGTGAGCACATACTCAAAATGTCTGGGTTGCATAACCGCTTGACTCAGCTGGGAGTTAATCTCCCGGATGACGCGGTCATTGACAGAATCCTTCAATCGCTTCCACTGAGCTACAAGAACATTGTGATGAACTTCAATATGCAGGGGATGGAAAAGACCATTCCTGAGGTATATTCAATGCTGAAATCAGCAGAGGTAGAAGTCAAAAAGGAACATCAAGTGTTGATGGTGAATAAAACCACTAAGTTCAAGAAAGGCAAGGGTAAGAAGAACTTCAAGAAGGACGGCAAGGGAGTTGCCGCGCCCGATAAGCAAGCTGCCGGGAAGAAGCCAAAGAATGGACCCAAGCCCAAGACTGAGTGTTTTTATTGCAAGGGAAGTGGTCACTGGAAGCGGAACTGCCCCAAATACTTAGCGGACAAGAAGGCTGGCAACACTAAAGGTATATGTGATATACATGTAATTGATGTGTACCTTACCAGTACTCGTAGTAGCTCCTGGGTATTTGATACCGGTGCGGTTGGTCACATTTGTAACTCAAAGCAGGAGCTGCGGAATAAGCGGAGACTGGCGAAGGACGAGGTGACGATGCGCGTCGGTAATGGTTCCAAGGTCGATGTGATCGCCGTCGGCACGCTGCCTCTACATTTACCTACGGGATTAGTTTTAAACCTCAATAATTGTTATTTAGTGCCAGCTTTGCGCATGAACATTGTATCAAGATCTCGTTTAATTCGAGATGGCTACTCATTTAAATCCGAGAATAATGGTTGTTCTATTTATATGAGAGATATGTTTTATGGTCATGCCCCAATGGTGAATGGTTTATTCTTAATGAATCTCGAGCGTAATGCTACACATATTCATACTGTTAATACCAAAAGATGTAAGGTTGATAATGATAGTCCCACATACTTGTGGTACTGCCACCTTGGTCACATAGGTGTCAAACGCATGAAGAAGCTCCATGCAGATGGACTTTTAGAGTCTCTTGATTACGAATCATGGGTAAGATGACCAAGACTCCGTTCTCAGGAACAATGGAGTGAGCAACCAACTTATTGGAAATCATACATACTGATGTGTGCGGTCCAATGAGTGTTGAGGCTCGTGGTGGCTATCGTTATGTTCTCACCCTCACTGATGACTTGAGTAGATATGGGTATGTCTACTTAATGAAACACTAGTCTGAGACCTTTGAAAAGTTCAAGGAATTTCAGAGTGAGGTTGAGAATCAACGTGATAGGAAAATCAAGTTCTTGCGATCAGATCATGGGGGAGAATACTTGAGTCACGAATTTGGCACACACTTAAGAAAATGTGGAATAGTTTCACAACTCACGCCGCCTAGAACACCTTAGCGTAATGGTGTGTCCGAACGTCGTAATCGCACTCTATTGGACATGGTGCGATCTATGATGTCTCTTACTGATTTACCACTGTCATTTTGGGGCTATGCTTTAGAGACTGCCGCATTCACTTTAAATAGGGCTCTGTCGAAATCCGTTGAGACGACACCGTATGAATTATTGTTTGGGAAGAAACCTAAGCTGTCATTTCTAAAAGTTTGGGATGCGATGCTTATGTCAAGAAACTTCAACCTGAAAAGCTCGAACCCTAGTCGGAAAAATGCGTCTTCATAGGATACCCTAAAGAAACTGTTGGGTATACCTTCTACCTCAGATCCGAGGGCAGGATCATTGTTGCCAAGAATGGGTCCTTTCTAGAGAAAGAGTTTCTCTCGAAAGAAATAAGTGGGAGGAAAGTAGAACTTGATGAAGTATTACCTCTTGAACCGGTAAGTGGCGCAGCTCAAGAAAATGTTCCTGAGGTGCCTGCACCGACTAGAGAGGAAGTTGATGATGATGATCATGAAACTTCAGATGAAGTTGCTACTGAACTTCGTAGGTCCACAAGGACACGTTCCGCACCAAAGTGGTACGGCAACCCTGTCTTGGAAATCAGGTTGTTAGACAACGGTGAACCTTCGGACTATGAAGAAGCGATGGCGGGCCCGGATTCCGACAAATGGCTGGAAGCCATGAAATCCGAGATAGGATCCATGTATGAAAACGAAGTATGGACTTTGACTGACTTGCCCGATGATCGGCGAGCCATAGAAAATAAATGGATCTTTAATCAGAAGACAGACGCGGATGGTAATGTGACCATCTATAAAGCTCGGCTTGTCGCTAAGGGTTATCGACAAGTTCAAGGGGTTGACTATGATGAGACTTTCTCACCCGTAGCAAAGCTGAAGTCCGTCCGAATCATGTTAGCAATTGCCGCATTCTATGATTATGAGATATGGCAAATGGACGTCAAAACGGCATTCCTTGATGGTTTCCTTAAGGAAGAATTGTATATGATGCAGCCGGAAGGTTTTGTCGATCCTAAGAATGCTGACAAGGTGTGCAAGCTCCAACGCTCGATTTATGGGCTGGTGCAAGCATCTCGGAGTTGGAACATTCGTTTTGATGAGATGATCAAAGCGTTTGGGTTTATGCAGACTTATGGAGAAGCATGCATTTACAAGAAAGTGAGTGGGAGCTCTGTAGCATTTCTCATATTGTATGTGGATGACATACTGTTGATGGGAAATGATATAGAATTCTTACAAAGCATAAAGGCTTACTTGAACAAGTGTTTTTCAATGAAGGACCTTGGAGAAGCTGCTTATATATTAGGCATCAAGATCTATAGAGATAGATCGAGACGCCTCATTGGTCTTTCACAGAGTACGTACCTTGACAAGATATTGAAGAGGTTCAAAATGGATCAGTCAAAGAAGGGGTTCTTGCCTGTATTGCAAGGTACGAGATTGAGCACGGCTCAATGCCTGACCACGGCAGAAGATAGAGAAAAGATGAGTGTCGTCCCCTATGCCTCGGCCATAGGGTCTATCATGTATGCTATATTGTGTACCAGACCTGATGTAAACCTTGCCATAAGTTTGGTAGGAAGGTACCAAAGTAATCCCGGCATCGAACACTGGACAGCGGTCAAGAATATCCTGAAGTACCTGAAAAGGACTAAGGAAATGTTTCTCGTTTATGGAGGTGACGAAGAGCTCATCGTAAAGGGTTACATCGATGCTAGCTTCGACACAGATCTGGATGACTCTAAGTCACAAATCGTTGAATGGTGGGGCAGTAAGCGGGTGCAGTTGCAAGCAAAGCGTTGTGGCGGGATCTACATGTGAAGCGGAGTACATGGCAGCCTCGGAGGCAGCACAAGAAGCAGTCTGGGTGAAGGAGATCATTACCGACCTAGGAGTCATACCCAATGCGTCGGGCTCGATGACTCTCTTCTGTGACAACACTGGAGCTATTGCCCTTGCCAAGGAGCCCAGGTTTCACAGGAAGACCAGGCATATCAAGTGTCGCTTCAACTCCATTCGTGAAAGTGTTCAAAATGGAGACATAGATATTTGTAAAGTACATACGGGCCTGAATGTAGCAGATCCATTGACTAAACCTCTCCCTAGAACAAAACATGATCAACACCAGAACTGCATGGGTGTTCGATTCATCACAATGTAACTAGAATATTGACTCTAGTGCAAGTGGGAGACTGTTGGAAATGTGCCCTAGAGGCAATAATAAAATGGTTATTATTATATTTCTTTGTTCATGATAATTGTCTATTGTTCATGCAATAATTGTGTTATCCGGAAATCGTAATACATGTGTGAATACATAGACCACAACATGTCCCTAGTGAGCCTCTAGTTGACTAGCTCGTTGATCAAAAGATAGTCATGGTTTCCTGACTATGGACATTGGATGTCATTGATAACGGGATCACATCATTAGGAGAATGATGTGATGGACAAGACCCAATCCTAAGCTTAGCTCAAAGATCGTGTAGTTCGTTTGCTGTAGCTTTTCTGAATGTCAAGTATCATTTCCTTAGACCATGAGATTGTGCAACTCCCGGATACCGTAGGAGTGCCTTGGGTGTGCCAAACGTCACAACGTAACTGGGTGACTATAAAGGTACATTACAGGTATCTCCGAAAGTATTTGTTGGGTTGGCACAAATCGAGACTGGGATTTGTCACTCCGTATGACGAGAGGTATCTCTGGGCCCACTCGGTAATGCATCATCATAATGAGCTCAATGTGATCAAGTGGTTGATCACGAGATCATGCATTACGGTACGAGTAAAGTGACTTGCCAGTAACAAGACTGAACAAGGTATTGGGATACCGACGATCGAGTCTCGGGCAAGTAACGTACCGATTAACAAAGGGAATTGTATACGGATTGATTGAATCCTCGACATCGTGGTTCATCCGATTAGATCATCGTGGATCTTGTGGGAGCCAACATGGGTATCCAGATCCCGCTGTTGGTTATTGACCGGAGAGGCTTCTCAGTCATGTCTGCATGTCTCCCGAACCCGTAGGGTCTACACACTTAAGGTTCCGTGACGCTAGGGTTGTAGAGATATTAGCACACGGTAACCCGAAAGTTGTTCGGAGTCCCGGATGAGATCCCGGACGTCACGAGGAGTTCCAGAATGGTCCGGAGGTAAAGATTCATATATAGGAAGTCCAGTTTCGGCCATCGGGAAGGGTTCGGGGGTCACCTGTATTGTACCGGGACCACCGGAAGGGTCCCGGGGGTCCACCTGGTGGGGCCACCTATCTCGGAGGGCCCCATGGGCTGAAGTGGGAGGGGAACCAGCCCCTAGTGGGCTGGTGTGCCCCCCTTGGGCCTCCCCCTGCGCCTAGGGTTGGAAACCCTAGGGGTGGGGGGCGCCACCCTTGCCTTGGGGGGCAAGGCACCCCCTTTGGCCACCGCCCCCTAGGAGATTGGATCTCCTAGGGCCGGCGCCCCCCCCTAGGCACCCTATATATAGTGGGGGGAGGGAGGGCTGCGCACCGAAGCCCCTGGCCTCTCCCTCTCCCTCCCGTGACACTCATTCGTCTCCCTGCGCTTGGCGAAGCCCTGCCGAGATCACCGTTGCTTCCACCACCACGCTGTCGTGCTGCTGGATCTTCATCAGCCTCTCCTTCCCCCTTGCTGTATCAAGAAGGAGGAGACGTCTCCCAACCGTACGTGTGTTGAACACGGAGGTGCTATCCGTTCCGCACTTGGTCATCGGTGATTTGGATCACGTCGAGTACAACTCCATAGACCCCGTTCTCTTGAACGCTTCCGCGCGTGATCTACAAGGGTATGTAGATGCACTCCTCTCTCCCTCGTTGCTAGATGACTCCATAGATTGATCTTGGTGATGCGTAGAAAATTTTAAAATTCTGCTACGTTCCCCAACATAAATAACAGAAAGTAAAAGGAGGGTACAGTAGGTTGTGCCTTCTAGTTTCATCCATCTCATGCTCATCAAAAGGAATCCACTAACAAGGTTGATCAGGTCTTGTTAACGAACTCATTCCGAATAACATGGAACCGGAGATATTTCGAATAACACTATGTTACCTCAATAGGGATATGCACATCCCCAATAATAAGAATATCATATTTCTTCTTGACAGTAGGAAGAGGAAATTCAAAACCTCCAAATATAATCGATGGAATATTTCCAATAGAATTGATACTGTGGACTTGAGGTTGTTTCCTCGGAAAGTGTACCGTATGCTCATTACCATTAACATGAAAAGTGACATTGCCTTTAGTGCAATCAATAACAGCCCCTGGAGTGTTCAAGAAAGGTCTTCCAAGAATAATAGACATACTATCGTCCTCGGGAATATCAAGAATAACAAAGTCCGTTAAAATAGTAACGTTTGCAACTACAACAGGCACATCCTCACAAATACCGACATGTATAGCAGTTGATTTATCAGCCATTTGCAAAGATATTTCAGTAGGTGTCAACTTATTCAAATCAAGTCTACGATATAAAGAGAGAGGCATAACACTAACACCGGCTCCAAGATCACATAAAGCAGTTTTAACATAGTTTCTTTTAATGAAGCATGGTATAGTGGGTACACTGGGATCTCCTAGTTTCTTTGGTATTCCGCCCCTAAAAGTATAATTATCAAGCATGGTGGAAATTTCATCTTTCGGTATCTTTCTTTTATTTGTAACAATATCTTTCATATACTTAGCATAAGGATTCATTTTGAGCATATCAGTTAATCGCATACGCAAAAAGATAGGTCTAATCATTTCAGCAAAGCGCTCAAAATCCTCATCATCCTTTTTCTTGGATGGTTTGGGAGGAAAAGGTATGGGTTTCTGAACCCAAGGCTCTCTTTCCTTACCGTGTTTCCTTGCAACAAAGTCTTTCTTATCATAACGTTGATTCTTTGATTGTGGGTTATCAAGATCAACAGCAGGTTCAATTTCTATATCATTATTATTACTAGGTTGAGCATCATCATGAACATTATCATTAACATTATCACTAGTTTCAGGTTCATTACCAAATTGTGTTTCAGCATCAGAAATAGAAATATCATTTGGATTCTCGGGTGTTTCAGTAACAGGTTTACTAGAAGCATGCAAAGTCCTGTCATTTTTCTTTCTCTTCCTTTTAGAAGGACTAGGTGCATCTACATTATTTCTCTGAGAGTCTTGCTCAATTCTCTTAGGATGGCCTTCAGGATACAAAGGTTCCTGAGTCATTTTATCACCTCTAGTCATAACTCTAACAGCATTATCATTCTTCTTACTATTCAATTCATTGAGCAAATCATTTTGAGCTTTAAGTACTTGTTCTACTTGAGTGGTAACCATAGAAGCATGTTTACTAATAAGTTTAAGTTCACCTTTTACATTATCCATATAATCACCCAAGTGTTCAAGCATATTTGAATTGTATTTCAATTGTCTACCAAAATAAGCATTAAAATCTTCTTGCTTAGCCGTAAATTTATCAAACTCATCTAAGCAAGGGCTAGCAAATTTAGTAAATGGGATTTCAGCTTTAATACCTTTTTCTTTCATAGATTTCTTTGCCTCTTGCATATCTTCAGGACTGAGAAATAGAATACCCCTATTCTTCGGAGTTGGTTTAGGAATAGGCTCAGGAGTTGGTTCTGGAACTGGTTCAGGAAGTGTCCAATTATTATCATTTGCCAACATATTATTCAATAAAATTTCAGCTTCATCCGGCGTTCTTTTCATGAAAACAGAACCACCACAACTATCCAGGTAATCTCTGGAAGCATCGGTTAGTCCATTATAAAAGATATCAAGTATTTCATTTTTCTTAAGAGGATGATCAGGCAAAGCATTAAGTAATTGGAGAAGCCTCCCCCAAGATTGTGGGAGACTCTCTTCTTCAATTTGCACAAAGTTATATATATCCCTTAAAGCAGCTTGTTTCTTATGAGCAGGGAAATATTTAGCAGAGAAGTAATAAATCATATCCTGGGGACTACGCACACAACCAGGATCAAGAGAATGAAACCATATCTTAGCATCACCCTTTAATGAGAACGGAAATATTTTAAGGATATAAAAGTAACGAGTTCTCTCATCATTGGTGAACAGGGTAGCTATATCATTTAATTTAGTAAGATGTGCCACAACAGTTTTAGATTCACAGCCATGAAAAGGATCAGATTCAACCAAAGTAATTATACCAGGATCAATAGAGAATTCATAATCCTTATCGGTAACATAGATAGGTGAAGTAGCAAAAGCAGGGCCAGGTTTCATTCTAGCATTTAGAGATTGCTTATTCCATTTAGCTAATAACCTCTGAAGTTCGTATCAATCTTTGCAAGCTAAAATAGCTAAAGAAGCTTCTTTATCAAAAACATAACCCTTAGGAATAACAGACAAGTCTTCGTCATTACTTTCATCAGTATTATCAGATTCAATATTTTCATTCTCTCTAGCCCTAGCAAGCTGTTCATCAAGAAATTCATCAAGTGGCACAGTAGTATCAAGCATAGAAGTAGTTTCATCATAAGTATCATGCATAGCAGAAGTGGCATCATCAATAACATGCGACATATCAGAACGAATAGCAGAAGCAGGTTTGGGTGTCGCAAGTTTACTCAAAACAGAAGGTGAATCAAGTGCAGAGCTTGATGTCAGTTCCTTACCTCCCCTCGTAGTTGAGGGATAGATCTTGGTTTTAGGATATCTCAATTTCTTCATAATGATAAGCAGATATAAATCCCAAGTGACTCAAAGAATAGAGTTATGCTCCCCGGCAACGGTGCTAGAAAATAGTCTTGATAACCCACAAGTATAGGGGATCGCAACAGTTTTCGAGGGTAGAGTATTCAACCCAAATTTATTGATTCGACACAAGGGGAGCCAAAGAATATTCTCAAGTATTAGCAGCTGTGTTGTCAATTCAACCACACCTGGAAACTTAATATCTGCAGCAAAGTGTTTAGTAGAAAAGTAATATGATAGTAGTGGTAACGGTGGCAAAAGGTAACAGTAGCAAAAGTAATGTTTTTGGTATTTTGTAGTGATGATAGCAATAACAATGGAAAAGTAAATAAGCGAAGAACAATATGTGGAAAGCTCGTAGGCAATGGATCAGTGATGGAGAATTGTGTCGGATGCGGTTCATCATGTAACAATCATAACCTAGGGTGACAAAGAACTAGCTCCAGTTCATTGATATAATGTAGGCATGTATTCCGAATATAGTCATACGTGCTTATCACTACAGGAATCAGCTACTTTGCCATCTGCCACGGCAGACGGCAAAGGCATGGATGGCTGACGTCAAAGGTCTTTGCCGTCTGTCGCGGACGGCAAAAGGGGACGGCAAAGTAAGGTTCGGCAAAGAGCTACTTTGCCGTCTGCTTCGGGCGGCTGACGACAAAGGGGCCTTTGCCATCAGCAGCGGATGGCAAAGAGTGCAGACGGCAATAAATGCGCTGTTAATCCGTTAGGTGGTTAACGGCAGGCCTTTGCCGTCCAGTGCTGACGGCAAACTTCGGAAGGCCTTTGTCGTCAGCCACTGCAGGCAAACTGACCAAATTGGTCAGCCTCCTTGGAAGCACAGTTGCCTGCCACGTGGCCTCTTTGTTGTCGGCTGCTGATGGCAAAGAGCCCTTTGCCGTCGGTGGCACACGGCAAAGAGCCTGCATATTGTCTCATTTTTTCTGTTTTTTTTAATCCAACAATTTACACAGCAAATATATATGACATATATAGATATATTTAACAGCAAACATATCACATATCCAGCACATAATTCCATATACATATTACATAGCAAAGTTTCATCAACATAGCAAGTTCCATCAAGTTCCATCCATACACATTGTTCCATATACATATTACATAGCAAAGTTTCATCAACATAGCAAGTTCTATCATAGCAAGCTAGATACAATGCAAAGTTTTAGTAAAGAAAAAGCAAGGACTCCACCATAGCAAGCTAGCTTCCATGAAGTGAGTGAAATCTGCAAAATGGTAAATAAGAAAGTTAGAAATAGGTTAATAGAACAAGAAGAAGACTAGAACAAGAAGTATATGTCATTTATGAGCTAACTTAGGTGAAATGGATCATATATGAGCTAACTAAGTTGAAATGGGTTGTTTATGAGCTAACTTAGTTGAAATGGATCATTTATGAGCTAACTTAGTTGAAATAGGTCGTTTATGAGCTAACTAAGGTGAAGGGCATCGTTTTTGTGCTAACTAAGGTGAAATGGATCGTTTTTGAGCTAACTAAGGTGAAATGGATCGTTTTTGAGCTAACTAAGGTGAAATGGATCGTTTTTGAGCTAACTAAGGTGAAATGGATCGTTTTTTAGCTAACTTAGGTGAAATGGATCATTTATGAGCTAACTTAGGTGAAATGGATCATTTATGAGCTAACTTAGTTGAAATGGGTCGTTTATGAGCTAACTAAGGTGAAATGGATCGTTTTTGAGCTAACTAAGGTGAAATGGATCGTTTTTAGCTAACTTAGGTGAAATGAGTCATTTTAGAGCTAACTTAGGTAAAATGGATCGTTTATGAGCTAACTAAGTTAATTATGCAATTTTTGACATAAGTAAGCTAAGTACATATCGTTTTAGAGCTAACCTAGGTAAAATGGATGGTTTATGAGGTCAGTAAGCTTATTAAGTCATTTTGGAGGAAAAGAAGCTAACTCTAGGTCATTATGGTAAGCATATTGGAGGAAATAAAGCTAAGTCTAGGTCTTTATGCATTTGTTAAGCAAAACACTAGAGAAACTTACCGTGATCACGGAGGTGTAGGAGCGGGCTGGCTCGCGCCGGTAGCTGGAGAAGGATCGTGCGATGCGTTTCTGGAGTTAAGCTGCACCAAAGATCATTTCCAATGCCTCGTTAGCATTATGACACTCAAATGTTAAGACTAGCAAGTAATGTCCATTCAAATTAAACTCACCGTGCTCCCAGGAGCAATCACTGGCATCGGCGGAGCGGTCTGACCGGAGTTCTCGCACACAGACTCCACATTTGATTTTCACAACAGTCATACTAGTTAGTAATGAGACTCAAATGTTAAGACTAGCAAGTAATCTGCAGAAGAAACTTCCCACAAGGAGCTTGTACATGGCCCTTGCCTGCATGTCATTCCGTGCCCTCTCCTCCTCCAACATCTTTGTCGTCCTCTCCTCCAACTCCTGCTGCCTCTCCGCCGCCTTCGCCAGAAGTTTCTCTGTTCTATCTCTCTCACTCTGTATAGCAGCCTGCAACACCACTCACATGACCATTTGTAATCATTGATGGAAGCGCACACAATGTAATGGAGAAAGATAGCTGAGTACGTATAACTAACCTTGGAGGCGAGTTGGACTGTCGTTCACGAGGCCTTATCTCAGGAGCGGAGCTCGACTGGTGTGCCTTGATCTCCGGGAGAGTGCTAGGACAACGGATAAGTCCATCTCCCATGGCTATGGAGCCATGGGACCTCCCGCCACCAGATATCATCAGCAGCTCTGTATCAATGGGACCCTGGCTCGGGTTAAAGTCCTCCCCTTTCCTCGCCTTCCCCTGATCTCTATATTGCACGAGCTTGTCGTGGGCGGAGATGTTGGTGAAGTTCTTTCGATCATCAAGGTCAGACGCAGAGAATGCCTTGACTTTCTTGTAAGGGCCAGTGTGGGCCATGGCATACAGGTCGTACACCTCTGGCACCTTGTCCGCCTTATTGTAGCGTGCCTGAAAGAGAGAAACAAAGTAAATTAGTAATTAAAGGGCTAAAGCTAGCATGATGAATGAATTGCATGAATCATGAAACAAACCACATACCCAGTTCCGCCCGTACTGAAATAAGTTGGAGCTGCCTTGGTGGTGTGGCACACCTTCCATTTGGGCATGTTTGTCCTTGGCCTCTTTGTGGGTGGCCAGCCATTGTTTTGAGCACCACGCATTGACCAACACCTCCCAACAATCCATCCGATCCGCACACCATCTCGGAGGGGCCTAAGTTAGCAAATAGAAACTTGAGTGCTACGGCTATGAATTACTAAATGAAGGAAGTAAGTACAGGCCCTTAAGAATTACCTTCATGTACTTATCCTTACTCAAGAACTTATCGCGGCACTCCTGCTTGGGCTTCTTGATACCACGCCCGGCGTAGTAGTCTCGAACAGCCTGCACCCGAACCTCATGCCGTAAGTTCTGAAGCAGGCGCTTGCACTCCTTGTGGATAACATCTGCCGCCTCCTCCTCGTATCCCTCCTCACAACTGTAGAATGTCTGCAATCAAATGAGACAATATTGATTAGTACAATTAATAACTAGCTAGTTGAAGATTTTTAATTGTGTAAAGGAGCAATTACCCAGAACTTTCTGATCACCACGTCTGCCCTCGTCTTGCACAAGACACCGTCGATAATCTCACCCGGCGGGGCCGGGGCAGCCAAGTAGTGCTCCCAAGTCAATCCAACCTCTGGAAGCCGACCCTCACCAGGCAACGTGACAAACCCCGGGATGTTTTGCCAAATCAGAACTCCAAGGACGGAGTTGGGCCGGCGGACACTTTCATGGTGGTCCCAACCCCTGCAGCATGACAAGGCCAACACATCAGTTATTTGAAGAAACGTGAATGCAAAAGGTACAAAAAGATTAAATGCACTTACCTCTCCCCATCAGGGAAAATAAACCACCTCTACTCGCGGGAGCCGTGTAGCACCACACTGGTAGATGTTGCCCCCTCCTCCCCCTCCTCATCAGTCGGCTCCCCTCCATCATCAGCATGGCCACTCGGCTCCCCGCCATCATCAGCATGGCCACTCGGCTCCTCAGGCTGACCCGACCAGTTACCCCATCCAGATGTGTGCTCCTCCGAGGTCTTGTGGGCTGAAGGCCCGTCGACCCGAGGCTCGTGGGCCGAAGACCCGTGGACCAGAGGCTCGTGGACCGGAGTCCGTGCAGCCTCCTCCTTAGACGAGTCCACCCTAGCAGTCACGTGCTCGGGTGAAACAGCTGGGGGCGGCGGCGAGGAAGGAGTCGTAAGAGTCACCCTACCTCCTCTCTCGCGACCACGTGCTCCACCTCCTCACTTCTTCTTACCTCGTCCACTGCTGGGCACCGCGGTCGACAAAGAAGGGCCCGGCGGTGTCGCCATACTGTCCAGCAATGCTCGGCGGAGAGGTGCATGTGGAATGGAAGACCTCGGCGTGCTCTCGACCAGCGCCCACCATCTTTCAACACCTGCCATGACAAAGAATAAACGAAATTAGTACAACATAAAAAAAAAATACCGACATGAATAATAATATGTCTATCACTTAAGTGTATCATCATCAAGTACAACATAAAAAATTGAATACCTGACACTACTAATAATCTCGATCAGTATCATCAATAAATGCATAATCATCATCATCACTATAATCAATGATGGGCTCATAGGGTTCATTGGCATCAACATGTGCAAGGCCACCTTGACGTAATCGGTCAAGCATTGACAGGTCATCCGCAGCAGTAACCTCTTCTTGTTCCGACTCTTCTTGTTCCTCCTCTGGGGTGATGTCGGATTCATTGTCGCTGTCTACTTCAATGTTTTGGGGTGAAGTATAGCGGTTCTTGAAACGCTTTTTAGAAAGACATGTCTCTTGGAAGAATTCTCCTTCATATGTGTCTGGGTTAATGTGAGGTTCATAATCCTCTTCCTTTGGGGGAGAAAGTCTAGCACGTGGCGGCACTTCATAAACGACATCCCAACCTTTCAGATTTGGATTAGTTTGGCAGGCCCACAGTAGATAGAATACTTGGGTCGCCTGTTGAGCCGTAATATAGACATCAGGAACATCTAAATGGGTGCTTTGGTTGATTTCAACTAGCCCTATATGTTCATGAGTCCTTCTAGTCTCCTTCGGCTGAAACCAATAACATTTGAAGACTACGACATTCGGTGGGTTTTCATCATAGAACAGAAGTTCATAAATTGCTTCAACTCTCCCATATACTCGGTACCTCCTTCGCCGATAGCAGATACACAACAATTTGTACACTTTCGGTCGGCCATAGATAGCTCTTTGCCATAGGTACAAAAGCGATACCCGTTGATGTCGTACTTGTCAAATGAACGGACCTTATAGTCAAAACCATTAGCAACTTGTCTCAATTCGGCGTCCATAGACTCTGAATTAGCCTACAAGTTTAATATGAAAGGATTGTTGCATTACGCACAAATTAGCGAATGAAATGAAATTGTCTAATAGAAATTACCGTTTGTTTTAACCAAGAGATGAAACCGGGATAGCCGCCTCCTTGCTTTGCGAGAAGCTCATACTCTTCGACGGAATCCTTTTGGATCTCCGCTCCATACGAGAATATGGCGACATATCGACTGTATGACATATCCAGGAATAAGAGCAGTTCAAAGGAAATAGAAGTTGCGAAACAATGTACCGAGAACTTACCCGTTGTATGGCCGCACTTCTATCAGGTTGTTGAAGATATACAATGAAATGGTCCGCCATTCTTCGTTATCCAAAGATACTGGATGTGAAACACTAGCTGGTGCGAGATTCCCTTTGAATAGGCTGAGGTTGGATCCACCCTTTTTAGGGTTGTCAGCATTGTACCGAGGCTTCGGATTATGCAAATGACGATTTTTGGCTTCGTAGTGCGTTGTTACGAAGTTTGCCGCCTCCTCTGTGATGAATGCCTCAGCCATCGATGCTTCAATTCTACGTTTATTTTTACATTTTTCTCGAAGCGTCTTCTGCATCCTCTCAGTTGGGTAGCACCAACGATTTTCCACGGGCCCCCCAATCTTGCCTCGGTCGGTAGATGCAAAATCAAATGCTGCATTGGATTAAAGAAGCCCGATGGAAAGATCTTCTCTAACTTGCAGATCAACTCCGGCGCCAACTCTTCCATTTCTTCTAGCACGCCAAGCGATAGTTCTTTCGCACAAAGAACACGGAAGAAATAGATGAGTTCTGCCAGTACTAGCCATTCATCCTCAGGGATGAAGCCACGCAACATCACCGGCATTACCCGCTCAATCCATATGTGCCAATCATGACTCTTGAGACCAAATATCTTCAGTTTATCAAGATTTGCTCCCCTCTTTAGATTCGCTGCATACCCATCGGGGAACATCAACTGCTGTTGCACCCACAAGATAATTTCCCTCATAGCTGGCCTTCCAAGATTGAACCATGCCTTTGGCTTCGTCCAGTTCTGCTTTCGTTTCGGTTCTTTCATATTTTGTAACGGCCTATCACATAGCGCCTCCAGATCGACTCTAGCCTTAGTATTATCCTTTCACTTCCCATCTATGCCAAACAATGTACCAAAAGGTGCCTCGGCGATATTCTTCTCAGTGTGCACCATGTCGATGTTGTGTGGGCAAAGGAGGTCTTTGAAGTAAGGCAGATCCCATAAGCATGTTTTGTGAGTCCACGCGTGCTTAGTATTATACCCCTTGAAGTACCCTGGACGCTGTGGATCTGGCTCGAGAGCGTTTAACTGATCCAGGGTCTGTTGGCCTGTCAATGCAGGTGGTGTAGAATTTTTGACAACTCTACCCCTGATGAAGTTCTTCTTGTCTTTCCTGAACTTATGGCGAGGATCCATGAACTGTCTATGCATGTCGAAGCAAGAAAACTTGTGACCGGCCTAAAGCCAACGAAACTCAAGAGCTCCCTTGCATGTGGGGCACGGGAACCTTCCATGCACACACCAGCCAACGAATAGCGCATACGCCGGCAAGTCATGCGTAGAGTACATGTACCAGACACGGATTATGAAGTTCCGTTTGCTAAAGGCGTCGTATGTCTTGAACCCATTATACCAGGCTTCTTGCAATTCGTCCTTAAGCGGCTGCATGTACACATTCATATTTTTCCCCGGATAGTTGGGCCCAGGAATTATCAACGTCAGGAAAATGTTCTTTCTTTGCATAATCTGTCCGGGGGGAGATTGAGTGGAAAGACAAATATGGGCCAACAACTGTACTGGGCTGCCGTCATACCAAACACACTGAACCGATCCGTGCTAATGCCGACTCAAGGATGCCTTGGATCTGCCGCTTTGTCAACATGTAATTCATCAAACTTTTTCCACGCAACACCATCCGATGTGTGTACCATCATCAGATTCCCATCTGCATCTAGTTCGGTTCTTTTGCCTGTTTTGTGCCATGTCATCTGTCTGGCCGTCTCTTCGACCATGAAAATACATTGAAGTCTTGGTACGATTGGCATATACCGAAGAACACTAACGGGGATTTTGGTCTGTGTCTTCTCACTCATACCGTTGTCTACCACAATATACCTGGAAGACTTGCAAATGGGACAATAGTTCAAGTCCGCATAGTCAAGCCTAAATAAGGCACATCCTTTCTCACAGGCATGTATCTTCTCATAGGGCATCTTTAGTGCACGGAGGATTTTGTCCAACTGGTACAGGTTTGCAGGCACTACATGGCCTTTGGGTAGAAAGCGTCCAAATACTGTCATAATTGCGTCACAGCATTCTCTGCCCAAGTTGAACTGAGCCTTCAGAGCCATTACTTGTGAGATGGCATCCAACTAACAAAGCTCAGTGTGCTCGTGGAGCGGACGTTTTGAAGACTCCAACATTTCATTGAAGGCCTTTGCAGATTCCTCCATCTCCTCGTCCGGATCCCGAGCATCATCATAGTCTTGCACCATGTTTTCCATCCCGGTACCATGCTCGTCGGTGCGACGACGATCCACCTCAGCTCGATCACGTTGGGCAGACTCGCCATGAAATGTCCACACCGTATAATCGGGCGTAAAACCACTCTTCTGCAGGTGTTTGCCCATCTCAGCCTCTGTCTTCTTTTCCCAATTGCCGCACCGGAAGCAGGGGCACCAGGTTTTCTTCAGGCCATTTGCAAATGCGGCTTGCACAAACCCCTTGGTTTTTGTGAACCATTCAGCGCTCCATTTGTTCTGACCAGTGTGACCGGTATACATCCACGCATGGTCACTCATCTTGACTTTCAGAGCTACTTGACACACAACAATTATATATGTAATTCACCATGTATATATTCATGATCTACTTTGTCAATTTTATTACGTCCATGCAACCTACACTCTAATAGGTAATGATAGGTCCTAATACCACCCGTGTATGTGTAGATTGGGTTCATTTTCCCATTCTATGCTCCGGATCCGATGCAAAATTTCGGCAGCACCTCCCCGCTGTTCTCCTGATACACGTATTTGCAATAAACAGAGAGGATGTGTACCCGGAGAACAACAGGGGAGGCACTGACGAAATTTATGTGTCGGATCCGGAGCAAAGCATATGGGAAAACGAACCCAATCTACACATACTCGGGCTGTCCATGGATAGCGTTGGACAATTCGAAAGAATCAAGGTTATAAATATATAAATGCATGCATATTTATAACTATGACACTTTCGAACGGGAGACACATATTGGTTACGCATACTGATGATTCAAGACACATATATAGCTAGCTATCAAGTTTCATCAGAATAGATCAAATAATTAATGGGGGAGGAGGACATGTCATTTGTGCTCACCCACGAACGAAGGGGCAGAGCTCGTCAAACGCACGGCGAGGTCGTCGAACACCAAACCTCGCAGCGATGAAACAACTGCACATTTAAAACTACCCGATCAACACAATTAGATATGATGTTTTTCATAAAAAAATCGAAAAATATATGACCTAACTAATAATTCACAAATATATGAACCCGTCGGCCTCTGCAAGGCCAAAGAACACCTTTTTGGGAGGTGTCGGGGGTCGGGGTGTCGTGTCGGTGTCGGGGTGCCGTGTCAGGGTCGGGGTGCTGTTTCGGGGTCGGGGTGTCGTGTCGGTGTCGGGGTAGTGTCGTGTCGGGGCAGGGTGCTGTTTCGGGGTCGGGGTGTGGTGTCGGGGTCGGGGTGTCGGGTCAGGCTCGAGGTCAGGGTGTCGGGTCAGGCTCGAGGTCGATCGGGGTGTCAGGGTCGGGGTCGGGGTCTCAGGGTCGGGGTGTCGGGTCGGGGTGCCGGGTCAGGTTTGGGGTGCCGTGTCGGTGTCGGGGTCGGGGTGTCGGGTCAGGCTCGGGGTCGGGGTGTCGGGGTCGGGGTCGGGGTCGGGTTCTCGGGTTCGGGGTGTCGGGTCTCGGGGTGCCGGGTCGGGGTCGGGGTGCCGTGTCGGTGTCGGGGTCGGGGTCGGGGCGTCGGGGTCAGGGTCTCGGGGTCAGGGTGTCGTGTGGGGGTGCCGGGTCGGGGTCGGGGTACCGTGTCGGGTCGGGTTTTTTTCCTCATTTTTCCTTTTTCTTCTTATTCCTCTTCTTCCTTTTCTTCCTTTTTTTCCTTCTTCTTCTTCTTCTTCTTCTTCTTTTTCCTCCTTTCCTTTTTCCTCTTCTTCTCCTCCTCTCCTCTTTTTTCTTCTTCTTCTTCCTCTTCTTCTTTTTTCTTCTCCTCCTCCTCTTCTTCTTCTTCCTTTCCTTTTTCCTCTTCTTCTTCTCCTCCTCCCCTCTTTTTCTCTTCTTCTTCTTTCCTAAAACTAAACTAAACCTAAACCTAAAACTAAAAAAACAAAAAAAGGAAAAAACTAAATCTAAACCTAAAACTAAACTAAAACTAAACCTATAAACCTAAAACTAAACCTAAAACTAAAACTAAATCTAAATCTAAACTAAACATAAACCTAAAACTAAAAAAACAGAAAAAGGAAAAAAAAGGAGGCAGAGCTCACCTGGGGTGGAGGAGGGGGGCGGGGCGGCCTGGGGCGGCGGCGTCGGGCGGCAGTGGCGACGGGGCTGGGCCAGGCCGGGGCGGGGGGGCCGGGGCACCGGGAAGCGGCGGCGACCAGACGGCAGGGTGGCGGGGCCGATGGGGCGGGGGGCGGTGGGGCGCCGAGCGGCAGTGGCGACGGGGCGGGGGGGCGGCGCGCAGGGTGGTGGGGTGACGGGGTGGCGGCGAGTGCTGGGGGCGGCGGCGCGCGTGTGAAGAAGAGAAAGAGAGGGGGGGGCGGGGTGGGGCGCGGCCGTTACCGTTAGAGGGGCCCCTCCCTCTTTGCCGTCTGCCCCCCTTTGTCGTCCCTTATTTTCTCTTTGCCGTCTGCTAGCGGACGGCAAAGAGGGGGGAGTTAGGATTTTTTAAGCAGCTCGTCAGTGGGGCCCCCTCCCTCTTTGTCGTCCGCTAGCCGACGACAAAGAACTGGCTGATGGCAAATTAGGTCTTTGCCATCAGCCAGTTCTTTGCCATCTGCTTTTTGGTAGCTGATGGCAAAGAGCTTCTTTGCCGTCCGCTAGCTGACGGCAAAGAGCTGGCAGATGGCAAAGTACCTGATTCCAGTAGTGTATGGAAAAGAACTTGCATGACATCTTTTGTCCTACCCTCCCGTGGCAGCAGGGTCCTTACGAAAACTAAGGGATATTAAGGCATCCTTTTAATAGAGTACCGAAATAAAGCATTAACACATAGTGAATACATGAACTCCTCAAACTACGGTCATCACCTGTAAGTATCCCGATTATTGTCACTTCGGGGTTAACGGATCATAACACATAATAGGTGACTATAGACTTGCAAGATAGGATCAAGAACTCTTATATATTGATGAAAACATAATAGGTTCATATCTGAAATCATGGCACTCGGGCCCTAGTGACAATCATTAAGCATAGCAAAGTCATAGCAACATCAATCTTAGAACATAGTGGATACTAGGGATCAAACCCTAACAAAACTAACTCGATTACATGATAGATACCATCCAACCCATCACCGTCCAGCAAGCCTACGATGGAATTACTCACGCACGGCGGTGAGCATCATGAAATTGGTGATGGAGGATGGTTGATGATGACGATGGCGACGGATTCCCCTCTCCGGAGCCCCGAACGGACTCCAGATCAGCCCTCCTAAGAGGTTTTAGGGCTTGGCGGCGGCTTCGTATCGTAAAACGTGATGATTTCTTCTCTATGATTTTTTCTCCCCGAAAGCAAATATATAGAGTTGGTCTTGAGGTCGGAGGAGCTCCAGGGGGCCCACGAGGTAGGGGGCGCGCCCCCACCCTCGTGGACAGGTGGTGGGCCCCCTGGCCTTCATCTTTTGCAAGGATTTTTTATATTTTCCGAAAAGGTGTTCCGTGATGTTTCAGGTCATTCTGAGAACTTTTGTTTCTGCACATTAATAGCACCATAGCAATTCTGCTGAAAACAGCGTCAGTCTGGGTTAGTTCCATTCAAATCATGCAAGTTAGAGTCCAAAACAAGGGCAAAAGTGTTTGGAAAAGTAGATACGACGGAGGCGTATTAGGGGGCCATCGAATCCTTTATCGACAGCACAGAGGAACTCTCAATGAAAGCCCCAATGTCGGTGTCAAAACCGGCAGATCTCGGGTAGGGGGTCCCGAACTATGCGTCTAAGGATCAAAGGTAACAGGAGGCAGGGGACACGATGTTTACCCAGGTTCGGCCCTCTTGATGGAGGTAAAACCCTACGTCCTGCTTGATTGACTTTGATGAGTATAGGGGTTAAAAGAGTTGATCTACCACGAGATTTTAATGGCTAAATCCTAGATGTCTAGCATGTATGATTATGATTACCTCTACAGACTAAACCACCCGGTTTATATAGACACCGAAGGGGGCTAGGGTTGGTATAAATTCGGTTTACAGAGAAATGAATCTTCATATCCAAACGCCAAGCTTGCCTTCCACGCCAAAGAGTGTCCCATCCGGATACGGGGGGAAGCTTTCTATCTTGTATCATCACGGCCTACCAGTCCGGCCCACGTCACATAGCCCGGACGCCCAGGGACCCCCTAATCCAGGACTCCCTCAACGATGTCAAAGTGGAAAAATGGAAATTATGGCCTCAACAGTGTGCCGCCACATAGCCGGAAGGGTCAATCGAGTCTTCTCGTCGCTGTGGTTGACATGAAGAAGGTGAGTCCCAGATGGAATGAGATGGTGGGTGGGGCATACATCCAATTCCTTTGGAATCGCTAGTGGCGTGGACTAAAATACAGAAGTTTGAGTGACAAGACTCGAATATGCAACTTTGGCAGCGATACAGACCGATTTCCATAAATATAATATTAAAAAAATCCTTGATTGGTTTGATAACATTAATTGGAAATGTATATGTTAATATTACTTTCCTATAAACTAGATCAAAGTGTAATCAGACGAAACTAATATACACTCTATTTCTTTCCTATATCATGACCATGGCTATTGATGATTTCTCTATACTACTCATGACATTTAATACGATTTATTGGCATTTATTTGGATAAGGACAACCCTTTGTTGTGGGTCGGATAAGGATAAGCTTGATGCAAAAGAGACTGAAACATGTCGTTTAATGACATTAATTGGATAGGGACAAGCTTAATGCAACCACATCTATATAAGATCGACCCAATGGTACCAGTCATGACCACAAAAAACATATTGATTGTCAGACTATTGCATAACTACATATTCTCAGTTGTTCTGTGTTCTTAGGCAATGGCAAAAAATAACATCTTCCAAGTGATCATTGTTTTTCTCATGGTGCAAGTCTGCTTGCTCATGATGATGGCAGCACCGGCAGCACATGCAGCTGCTAGACCAGTGGGGTACAATCCAGTGTGCTGCCCTAGGAACATTTACTGTTGCGGGTTCGGTGGCGCATTGGCCAGTGCACCTGCGCCATCCATTGAGCCTTGATGTGTGGTTCTATTCTCCTCGAGGTAGTAAGCTCGACATTAAATGATATATGTAGTTTTATTGTTTCATGGGTTACCTATTCCCGAATATGTGTGATGCTACTTTCAAGAAGATATTGTACTAGCTACTTACCTAATAAAATGGGAGGAGATTGTTATATATATTGTATTAAATATACTACAAAGAGATTTAAATTTATGTTTAGTTTAGTCCTTTTGGAAACAAGATTACTTGGCCGCATTGATTTATGGCAAAAAAAGTGGCGAGGTGTGTGCCTTTGGGAATTTCTGTTTTATTGTTTTGTTGGTCCTCCATTTGTCGAGATTGTGCGGGTCGTGGCAACATGCTTTATTTTTCATAAAGGTCACAACTTTTTATAGCATTTATTGAGTGATGGAGTACATCACCAATTAGTAGAGACCAACTACTGTTGGCAATGCTTGTTTATGAATCAAGGGATCCACACTCTCTTCCTTTTTTGAAAGAAGGCCAAGGCCATGTATTAAAATTGTCTAACCCTTACAACACCACCCTTACAAAAGAAGAAAAATAGAAAACATATACTGGGTTATATCAAGGGTGTCTTCCTTTCGGACTTCTATGGCGTGAGCAAAGCTCGATGTGGCCTTTGGATTTCCAGAACAACCTTGGTAAATCATTCTCTACATTTTTCAAGTGAGTGCTCAATTCCTCAAAAAATAGTCAAATAAATAGTATATGAATACAATTTTTTATTCTTTGATAGAGCACGAAGGGATTGTTTGACGTGAATCCTATATGTGTAATCTATCTATTAATCTATTTCTGTACTAATTAGAGACTCCGTCGATATTCGCACAATTAATCACAAATACGAACTGCTCATCTGGTGGGACCGAATTATTACGGTGCAGATATTTTAAAATTTTGTCACATTAATAAAGATTAAACAGTAATTATAAGCCACCCATCTGGTGGGACTAAGTTATTATCGCGTAGATCAACATAAATAGTCCTTGGCCAGAAGTTTGCTCCATTCTAGTAAATCCAAATAATAATCACTCAAAGCTCTGATGTAAAAATAGAACACTAAAAAATTACGATTCATTCTCTAGTCACAACAATTCAAAAAAAAAACTCCCATCTCAATATAGGCACTACACAGTCTCTTCCTCTCCCCATGGTCATGGTCGTTGGCGGAGGCCTTCCTCAACGGTATGGCTGAACTCGATCTGCGGGTGAGGTCAAGACAACGTCTTCGGTCCTAGGGGCTTGGTATAGGGTCTTACATAAGGAAAATAGACGAAAAATGAAATGAAGGCATAGAACCCATAGACAAAGAGAAGCGAAGTCTGTGTCCCAAGCTACTCACTATGCGCACACGGTTTCGACACTAGATGTTGTTTGTTATTACCAACCATTTGTAGGCGGTTTGATTGTTCTAACTAAACCCGGGCAAACGTCGGGCCGGGCTTGTAAAAGCCCGACCTTCATTTCTCAAGCCCAACCCAGCCAAAGCCCAAAATACTCTATGTTTTCAAGCCCGAGCCCAGCCCAAAATCAAGCTCGAAAGCCCGGCTCGAACTTTGTTTTTAGTGTACTCACGTGCAAGCTTGGCCCAAATCCCTGAAGCTCGTCCTAAAATACAGATAAAGAGAAGCTCGAGCCTGGCCCGAACTATCTTCCGGGCTGTAAAAGAAGGCCCAAGCCTAGCCCAAATGTTAAGCCTGGCCGGGCCCGACCTGTTCATGCCCGGGCTTAGTTCTAACCACCACCAGTGTCGGCCTCTGCATCACGCGATGCATACAGTCATTTATTAAAAAGTATCAGGTCTCAAAGTATGAGTAACATCTCAAGTTGCCAAACAAGAACCAGAAATCAAACAAATAGCCACAACTAGCAAAATAGGACTGGGCCTAAACACATATCTTATTAATGGACCGCCATCTAAATAGGTTGTATGTACCCCGTGCTACCGTCTCTCATTGGTTGCATCCAAAATCCATAAGACCCCCCTCCTATCACACGGTGTGGTAATGACCACTTAGGGATCCGGCTAGTCGCCCTGGTAGATAACCTGCAAAAAGCTTGTGATATTTGTCCTATTAAAAACACAATCATTCTGATAGTTCCAAATAGCACAAATTAATGCACAAACTAATTCATCCCGTAGTATTGGGCTCAACCCTACCTAGCCAGTTACCAAACAAATTGGTGATAATATTAAGAGGAGGTATGTTCAATGACACATGTATTGTTCATCACGATAAGTTGGATATGGGGCAAGTGAGAGACAAATGTTGACTCGTTTCACCATGATCACAAAACTACACCGATTACTCCCCTCCCACCTACATTTTCGGCGAACTCTAATAGATACCCTACAAAGTAGAGGAGGATTTGTCCGAGCAAAGTTTTGTGGAGTATATTTTGAAGGAAATATGCCCTAGAGGCAATAATAAAGTTGTAATTTATATTTCCTTGTATCACGATAAAAGCTTATTATTCATACTAGAATTGTATTAACCGGAAACTTGATACATGTGTGGATACATAGACAAAACACAATGTCCCTAGTAAGCCTCTACTAGACTAGCTCGCTAATCAAAGATGGTTAAGTTTTCTAACCATAGACATGTGTTGTCATTTGATGAGCGGGATCACAACATTAAGAGAATGATGTGATGGACAAGACCTATCTACTAGCTTAGCATAATGATCATTAAGTTTTATTGCTATTGCTTTCTTCATGACTTATACATATTGCTTTGACTATGAGATTATGCAACTCCCGAATACCGGAGGAATACCTTGTGTGCTATCAAACGTCACAAGTAACTGGGTGATTATAAAGATGCTCTACCGGTATCTCCTAAGGTTTTTGTTGGGTTGGCATAGATCGAGATTAGGATTTGTCACTCCGAGTATCGGAGAGGTATCTCTAGGCCCTCTCGGTAATGCACATCATAATAAGCCTTGCAAGCAATGTGACTAATTAGTTAGTTACAGGATGATGCATTATGGCACGAGTAAAGAGACTTGCCGGTTACAAGATTGAACTAGGTTTGAAGATACCGACGACCGAATCTCGGGCAAGTAACACACCGATGACAAAGGGAATAACGTATGTTGTCATTACGGTACGACTGATAAAGATCTTCGTAGAATATGTGGGAACCAATATGAGCATCCAGGTTCCACTGTTGGTTATTGACCAGAGAGGTGTCTCGGTCATGTCTACATAGTTCTCGAACCTGTGGGGTCCGCACGCTTAACGTTCGATGACGATTTTGTATTATATGAGTTATGTGATTTGGTGACTGAATGGTGTTCGGAGTCTCGGATAAGATCACAGACATGATGATGAGTCTTGAAATGGTCGAGAGGTAAAGATTCATATATTGGATGACGATATTTGGACACCGTAAGTGTTCCAGGGGTACCGGGTGCATATCGGGTCACCGGAAGGGGTTCCGAGCAACCCCCCGGCAACTACATGGGCCTTAATGGGCCAAGAGGGGGATGGACAAGACCCTAAGGTGTTGGTGCGCCCCTCTCATATGGGCAGGCTAAATTGGAGTAGAAAAGGGGAAGGAGGAAAGGAAAAAGGGAATAGGATTCCCCCTCCCCCCTCTTCCCTTCCTACACCGAATAGGAATAGGAAAGGGGGGAGGCCGAATTGGGAGGACCCCAAGTAGGATTCCTCCTACTTGGGGTGCCCCCTTGGCTGCCTCTCCTCCCCTCCAACCTATATATATGATGGGGGAGCACTGCTAGAATGCATACCAACAATTTTTAGCTGTGTGCGGCGCCCCCCCTCCATAGTTTACGCCTCCGGTCATATCTTCGTTGTGCTTAGGCGAAGCCCTGTGCGGATCACTTGACCATCACCGTCACCATGCCGTCGTGCTGACAGAACTCTCCCTCGACACATTCCTGGATCAAGAGTTCGAGGGACGTCATCGAGCTAAACGTGTGCAAAACTCGGAGGTGTCGTACGTTCGGTGCTTGATCGGTCGGAACGAGAAGTTTGACTACATCAACCGCGTTGTCAAATGCTTCTGCTTTTGGTCTACGATGGTATGTGGACACACTCTCCCCCTCTCATTGCTACGAATCTCCTAGATAGATCTTGCGTGAGCGTAGGAAAATTTTAAATTGCATGCTACGTTCCCCAACAGTGGTATCCGAGCCAGGTCTATGCGTAGATGATATGCACGAGTAGAACACAAAGAGTTGTGGGAGGTGATCATCATACTGCTTACCACCAATGTCTTATTTTGATTCGCCGGTATTGTTGGATTAAGCAGCCCGGACCAACCTTACATGACCAGTTTCATGAGACCGGTTCCACCGACACACATGCAACTAGTTTTGCATAATGGTGGCTGGTAGGTGTCTGTTTCTCCAACTTTAGTTGAAAAGAATTTGACTGCGGCCGGTTCTTGTTGAAGGTAAAAACATCAAACTTGATAAATCACCGTTGTGGTTTTTGATGGGTAGGTAAGAACGGTTCTTGCTAGAAGCCCGCAGCAGCCACGTAAAACTTGCAACAACAAAGTAGAGGATGTCTAACTTGTTTTTGCAAGGCATGTTGTGATGTGATATGGTCAAGACATGATGTGATATACGTTATTGTATGAGATGATCATGTTTTGTAAAAGTCACTGGCAACCGGCAGGAGCCTTATGGTTGTCTCTTTGTTGTATGAAATGCAAACGCCATGTAATTGCTTTACTTTATCACTATGTGTTAGCGATAGTTGTAGAAGCAATAGTTGGCGAGACGACCACGACGCTACGATGGAGATCAAGGTGTCAAGCCGGTGACGATGGAGATCATGATGGTGCTTTGGAGATGGAGATCAAAGGCACAAGATGATGATGGACATATCATGTCACATATTTTGATTGCATGTGATGTTTATCTTTTATGCATCTTATTTTGCTTAGTATGACGGTAGCATTATAAGATGACCCCTCACTAAAATTTCAAGGTATAAGTGTTCTCCCTGAGTATGCACCGTTGCGACAGTTCGTCGTGCCGAGACACCATGTGATGATCGGGGGTGATAAGCTCTATGTTCACATACAACGGGTGCAACATAGTTTTGCATATGCGGAATACTCGGTTTAAACTTGACGAGCCTAGCATGTACAGACATGGCCTCGGAACACTAGAGACCAAAAGGTCGAACGTGAATCATATGGTAGATATGATCAACATAAAGATGTTCACCATTGAAAACTACTCCATCTCACGTGATGATCGGACATGGTTTAGTTGATATGGATCATGTGATCATTTAGATGACTTGAGGGATGTCAATCTAAGTGGGATTTCTTAAGTAATATGATTAATTGAACTTAATTTATCATGAACTTAGTCCTGATAGTATTTCCATATCTATGTTATAGATCAATAGCTCGCATATAGCTCCCTTGTTATATTTTTGATATGTTCCTAGAGAAAACAAAGTTGAAAGATGATAGTAGCAATGATGCGGACTGGGTCCGTGATCTGAGGATTATCCTCATTGTTGCATAGAAGAATTATGTCCTTGATGCACCGCTAGGTGACAAACCTATTGCAGGAGCAGATGCAGACGTTATGAATGTTTGACAATCTCAGTATGAGGACTACTTGATAGTTTAGTGCACCATGCTTTACGGCTTAGAACTGGGACATCAAAAATGTTTTGAATGCCATGGAGCATATGAGATGTTCCAAGAGCTGAAAAATGATATTTCAGACTCATGCCCGTGTAAAGAGGTATGAGACCTCTGACAAGTACTTTGGCTACAAGATGGAGGAAAATGGCTCAGCCAGTGAGCATGTACTCAGAATGTCTAGGTAGTACAATCGCTTGAATCAAGTGGGAGTTAATCTTCCAGATAAGGATAGTGATTGACAGAGTTATCTAGTCACTATCACCAAGCTACTAGAACTTCGTGATAAACTATAATATGCAAGGGATGACGAAAACGATTCCCAGGCTCTTCGCGGTGCTGAAATCGGCGAAGGTAGAAATCAAGAAAAAGCATCAAGTGTTGAAGGTTGAAAAGACCACTAGTTTCAAGAAAAAGGGCAAAGAAAAACAAAGGGAACTTCAAGAAGAATGACAAGCAAGTTTCCACTCCCGTGAAGAAGCCCAAAGCTAGACCTAAGCCTGAAACTGAGTGCTTCGACTGCAAACGGAATGGTCACTGGAAGAGGAACAACCACAAATACTTGGCGGATAAGAAGATGGCAAAGTGAACAAAGGTATATTTGATATGCATGTTATTGATGTGTATTTTACTAGTATTCATAGTAACCCCAGGGTATTTGATACTGGTTCAGTTGCTAAGATTATTAACTCGAAACAGGAATTACAGAATGAATAGAGAGTAGTTAAGGGCGAGGTGACGATGTGTGTTGGAAGTGATTCCAACGTTGATAAGATCACCATCGCACACTCCCTCTACCTTCGGGATTAGTGTTGGACCTAAATAAATGTTATTTGGTGTTTGTGTTGAGTATGAATATGATTGGATCATGTTTACTGCAATACGGTTATTCATATAAGTCAGAGAATAATTGTTGTTCTATTTACATGAATAAAACCTTCTATGGTCATACACCCAATGTAAATGGTTTATTGAATCTTGATCGTAGTGATACACATATTCGTAATATTGATGCCAAAGATGCAAACTTGATAATGATAGTGCAACATATTTGTGGCACTGCTGTTTAGGTATTGGTGCAAAGCACATGAAGAAACTCCATGCAGATGGGCTTTTGGAATCACTTGATTATGAATCATTTGATACTTGCGAACCATGCCTCATGGGAAAGATGATTAAATCTCCGTTCTCCGGAACAATGGAGCAAGCCAATGACTTGTTGGAAATAATACATACTGATGTATGTGGTCCAGTGAGTGTTGAGCCACGCGGCGGGTGTCATTATTTTCTGACCGTCACAGATGATTTGAGCAGATATGGGTATATCTACTTGATGAAACACAAGTCCGAAACATTTGAAAAGTTCAAAGAATTTTAGAGTGAAGTGGAGAATCATCGTAACAAGAAAATGAAGTTTCTACGATCTGACCATGGAAGCAAATATTTGAGTTATGAGTTTGGCCTTCACTTAAAACAATGTGGATATTTTCACAACTCATGCCACCTGGAACACCACAGCGTATTGTTGTGTCCGAACGTCGTAACCATACTTTATTAGATATGGTGCGATCTATGATGTCTCTTACCGATTTACCACTATCGTTTTGGGGTTATGCATTAGAGACAGCTGCATTCACGTTAAATAGGGCATTGCCTAAATCCGTTGAGACGACAACGTATGAACCATGGTTTGGCATGAAACCGAAGTTGTCATTTCTTGAAGTTTGCGGTTGCGGTGCTTATGTGAAATAGTTTCAAACTGATAAGCTTGAACCCAAATCGGAGAAGTGTGTCTCCATAGGATACCCAAAAGAAAATGTTGGGTCCACCTTCTATCACAGATCCGAAGGCAAGATTTTTGTTGCTAAGAATGGATCCTTTCTAGAGAAGGAGTTTCTCTTGGAAGAAGTGAATGGGAGGAAAGTATAACTTGATGAGGTAATTGTACCTTCTCTCGAATTGGAAAGTAGCTCATCACAGAAATCAGTTACAGTGATGCCTACACCAACTAGAGAGGAAGCTAATGATAATGATCATGAAACATCATATCAAGTTACTAATGAACCTCGTAGGTCAACCAGAGCAAGTTCCGCACCAGAGTGGTACGGTAATCCTGTTCTAGAAGTCATGTTACTAGACCATGACAAACCTACAAACTATGTGGAAGCGATGATGAGCCCAGATTCCAATAAATGGGTTGAGGCCATGAAACCCGAGATAGGATCCATGTATGAGAACAAAGTGTGGACTTTGGTTGACTTGCCTGATGATCGGCGAGCCATAGAGAATAAATGGATCTTCAAGAAGAAGACTGACGTTGATGGTAATGTTACTGTCTACAAAGTTCGACTTGTTGCGAAAGATTTTTGACAAGTTCAAGGAGTTCACTACGATAAGACCTTCTCACCCGTAGCGATGCTTAAGATTGTCCGAATCATGTTAGCAATTGCCGCATTTTATAATTATGAAATCTGGCAAATGGATGTCAAAACTGCATTCCTTAATGGATTTCTCAAAGAAGAGTTGTATATGATGCCAAGGTTTTTGAGTCGCCAAGTCAAGCCAAGTCGCCAAGGCTGCGGCTAGTGGCTTGCTGGCTTGAGTCAGTGACTTGCCTGGACTAATCGCCCCAAGTCGCCATGGCAGTACAGTGCACTCCCGCACCTGTTTCCCTTCTTTGCATAGCCCATTAATGCCAGATAAGCAAAGTTATCAGGCCAAACAGGCCCAGCACAGCCCAGCTAACCACTCCCGGCCCTCATCCACTCGCTAAACCTAGCGCTGCCATCCCACACTCCTTCATCCACGCCTCTCCCCTCGAACTTCTTCCTCTGCGCTGCCGGTGAGGAGAGGCGGCGCCTCCTCCCCCGCCTCCTCTCCCTCCCCCGCCTCCTCCCCAGCCTCACCCGCCTGCAGCTTCATCTCCTCCTCCCCTGCCTTATTCTGCGCCGCCGCAGCCTGGCTCGAGGTCACGGCCGTCGCCACGGAGGTCTAGCCGCCGTCGATCTGAAGGGGGTGCGTCACCGGCGAGCTGCGGCGGCGGTTCCTAGGTCACGGCCGCGAGCATCATGGCTTCCTCTCCTCCCAAGATCCCTCCCTTTTCCTCTCTCTGTCGAGCCAGAAAGTCAATTAATCGACTAATCGCGGCGATTAATCGCAGAAAATCGCTGTTGAGCCAGCGAGTCGGGCGACTCACTCCGCGAGCCAAGTCTCCCGCGCAAGCCAGTCACAGCGCGACGACTAGGCGATTAGTCGGTGACTAATCGGCGACTAAAAAACCTTGTATGATGCAACCAGAAGGTTTTATCGATCCTAAAGGTGCTAACAAAGTGTGCAAGCTCCAGCGATCCATTTATGGACTGGTGCAAGCATCTCGGAGTTGGAATATACGCTTTGATAATGTGATCAAAGCATATGATTTTATACAGACTTTCGGAGAAACCTGTATTTACAAGAAAATGAGTGGGAGCTCTGTAGCATTTCTAATATTATATGTGGATGTCATATTGTTGATTGGAAATGATGTAGAATTCCTGGAAAGCATAAAAAGATAATTGAACAAAAGTTTTTCAATGAAATACCTCGGTGAAGCTGCTTATATATTAGGCATCAAGATCTATAGACATAGATCAAGACGCTTAATTGGACTTTCACAAAGCACATACCTTCATAAAGTTTTGAAGAAGTTCAAAATGGATTAGTCAAAGAAAGGGTTCTTGCCTGTATTACAAGGTGTGAAGTTGAGTAAGACTCAAACCCCGACCACGACAGAAGATAGGGAGAGAATGAAAGTCATTTCCTATGCCTTAGCGATAGGTTCTATACGATATGTCATGTTGTGTACCAGACCTATTGTGTACTTTGCCATGAGTTTGGCAAGGGGGTACAACAGTGATCTAGGAGTAGATCAGTGGACAACGGTCAAAATTATCCTTAGAGGACTAAGGAAATATTTCTCGGTTATGGAGGTGATAAAGAGTTCGTCGTAAAGAGGTTGCATTGATGCAAGCTTTTACACCGATCCAGATGACTCTGAGCCACAATCTGGATACATATTAAAAATGGGAGCAATTAGCTAGAGTAGCTCCATGAAGAGCATTGTAGACATAGAAATTTTCAAAATACATACGGATCGGAATGTGGCAGACCCGTTGACTAAACTTCTCTCACAAGCAAAACATGATCACACCCTAGTACTCTTTGGGTGTTAATCACATAGCGATGTGAACTAGATTATTGACTCTAGTAAACCTTTTGGGTGTTGGTCACATGGCGATGTGAACTATGGGTGTTAATCACATAAAGATGTGAAATATTGGTATTAATCACATGGCGACGTGAACTAGATTATTGACTCTAGTGCAAGTGGGAGACTGAAAGAAATATGCCCTAAAGGCAATAATAAAGTTGTTATTTATATTTCGTTATATCATGATAAATGTTTATTATTCATGCTAGAATTGTATTAACCGGAAACTTGATACATGTGTGGATACATAGACAAAACACAATGTCCCTAGTAAGCCTCTACTAGACTAGCTCGTTAATCAAAGATGGTTAAGTTTCCTAACCATAACATGTGTTGTCATTTGATGAATGGGATCACATCATTAGGAGAATGATATGATGGACAAGACTCATCCGTTAGCTTAGCATAATGATTGTTAAGTTTTATTGCTATGGCTTTCTTCATGACTTATACATATTCCTTTAACTATGAGATTATGAAACTCCAAAATATCGAAGGAATACCTTGTGTGCTATCAAACATCCGAACGTAACTGGGTGATTATAAAGATGCTCTACATGTATCTCCGAAGGTGTTTGTTGGGTTGGCATTGATTGAGATTAGGATTTGTCACTCCGAGTATCAAAGAGGAATCGCTGGGCCCTCTCGGTAATGCACATCATAATAAGCCTTGCAAGTAATCTATCTATACCTATACCTATACTAATTTTAGATTTCCTAGAAATTCCCACGTTAATCAGTAATTATGAGCTGTTAATCTAGTGGGACCAAGTTATTATGGTCTAGATTAACCCATGTAGTCCTCAATGTTGGATTGTTTTTCGTTCTTATTACAAGGCCCACAATGCTTACACGGTTGTTGATAAAAGTCAAACAAGAAAAAAAACAGAAGAAAAAATTCCTTGGAAAGCCATGCTTTCACGTACAATTGGGGAAATAGAAGGAAAAAACAAGAAACCAAAACAGATACGATCTAACAACTATCTCAATCTTTCATTCAAAAATAAAACTCGTATCTCAATCTATCTAGCTACTCCACGTCTATTCCTCCCTGATTTATTACGGTGTAGATCAGCCCATATAATTCTCGCTTGAATGTTTGCTCTATTGGAAAAAAAATCTACGTTAATCCTAGAGAAAAAGTTAAATTGTCCATCCGATTTCTATGTTAGTTATGTATAGACATGAAAAGGAAGGTAAAAAAATCTCGCAGAACCTCCCTCCCGAAACCCTTCCCTCCCCAGCTTATGTGGAATCCATGGCCCATCGTTGGCAGTCTAGGCTGACTTTTCCCAATCTTCTTCCTCACGAACAAAGAAAGATGCAATTTTTGCAAGTCTGATTCCTAATTCATTTGGTATCTTCACCCATTCATCTCTACCACCTTCTCTCTATTCCTAATCTATTCTGTATCTTGACCCGTTGACCCTAATGTTTCATATATCAGATCATCTCTTCCTAGGGTGCATGGTTGTTAGAATCGCGATTCTGTTATACGATTCTACGACTTTACGATCCAAACTTACCCATCTGACACTAGTAGAAAACAGGGCTTTGGTCACGGGGCAATATTCACATTAGTCTCGGTTCAGGCACGAACCGGGAGTAATGTGAGCATTGGTCCCGGTTTGTGCGGCTAAGGCATTAGTCCCGGTTCACCTGAGTCCTTTAGTCCCGGTTTGAGACACGAACCGAGACTAAAGGGTGCGATGCACTTTAGTCCCGGTTTGTATCTCAAACCGGGACTAAAGATTAGATCTTTAGTCCCGGTTTGAGACACGAACCGGGACTAAAGGGTGCGATGCCCTTTAGTCCCGGTTTGTCTCTCAAACTGGGACTAAAGGTCCCATTTTCAAACTCTACCACCCCCCCCCCCCGGTGGATCGCCTTTTTTGTTTTCAAAAAATCAAAAGAAAATGATAAAAACTTCAAAAAATAAAATCCTTCGAGAGGTAGTTATATTACTACATCTACTAGTTAGGAAAATTTAAAAACTTAAATTGGGACATGTTTTGCAAAAAATGTAGGGAAAATGTAAAACGGCTATAACTTTTGCATACGATGTTGGAAAAAAACGTATAATATATCAAAATGTTCGGAACGAAAATCCGCATCCAATGGAGACGGCCTATGGCCTATTTGCAAATTTTTAGAATCCTCAAATTCTAAAACGAAAAAAAGTTATGCTCAAATTTCAGTTTTTTTAAATTTTTGTTAAATCTGGTCAAAGTATGGTCAAACTACTTATTCAAGAAGTATTAGTGTTACTAAATAATTATTCAATAATATTAGTGTTACTAAATAATTATTTTAGTTTTTTTGAATTTTGGTCAACTATGGTCAAACTGTGGTCAAACTATGGTCAAACTACTTATTCAAGAAATATTAGTGTTACTAAATAATTATTGATTTTTAGAACAATAGTTTCAAACTCAAACAGTGAAATGTGTGACTTCATGCTCAAGCTAAATTCCTGAGGGTTAATAGGATTGACATCTTACTATTGTCAGGAAAACAACAAGTGCAGACTTGGAAACGAGAGAGAATAGAACCCGGAAGTTAAGCTTGCTCAGGCTGGAGTAGTGAGAGGATGGGTGACCGTTCGGGAAGTTAGATGATTTGGAATGATGAGGGGTGATTAGAGATTAAAGGTTAAATTGAGCAGTGATGAGGGGTGATTAGAGACTAGAGGTTAAAATAATTCAGAAATTTGAAATTTAAAAAAAATCAAAAAAAATTCAAAAAAATCATAAAATTTTCCTTTAGTACCGGTTGGTGTTACCAACCGGGACTAAAGGTGGACCTCCAGACAGTGGCCACGTGGAGGGCCTTTAGTCCCGGTTCCAGTTAGAACCGGGACTAAAGGGGGAGCCTTTAGTACCGACCCTTTAGTCCCTGTTCCAGAACCGGGACTAAAAGGCCCTTATGAACCGGGACTAAAGGCCCTTTTTCTACTAGTGTGATTCTACGATTTTAGTTCATAAAATCTACGTTTCTACGATCCTGGTAGTGAAGATTCTACGATTTACGATTCTACCATCAGAGCTCCGATCCGATTCGAAATCGCGATTCTGACAACCTTGCTAGGGTGTGATCGCGCAAGTGTAAGATCCATCGACATTCAGTTATTGACAGATCAATTCCGTGATGTATTTTGTATCTTCACCCGTTCATCTCTATCACCTACCAAGTCCCTAATCTATCTCATAACAGATCATCTCCTCTAAGGGTGCGATCATGCAGGAAGTAGAAGATCCATCAGCATCTATTCGTGGGGCACGGTTTTGCTTCTTCTATCCGCACTTCAAGTGGTGATGATTCATGTATTGATAGATGCTGATAGATGCACGTGCTCAGATCGATCAACCAAAGGGAAGATTCGAATAGTTTTTTTTTTTGCAATAAGCATGCTTAGATCAATTCCGTCAAAGGTGATGCATGTGATGTGATTATGCATGGAGCGCTCGATGTTCTTCCTATTCCCATGTTATGTGCCAAAATCTTGCATAATTTGTCCGCTCTTTAGGTACCATAGCAAACTCAGATTATTTCTTCTTCTCATGTGGAATGTTCAACCCTAGCAGAATTTTTTGATTCTCATTATTGACCTATGTGTATAATAACCAGTATGATTCTTTTGCATACATGAGTAGATGATGATGTTCCAGCAAAAAAATGCAAGATTCAAATTGCATTTTTTGCTAATATGCTCAGATCAGTTCCGTTGATGGGGATTCATGTGGTGCCAATAGTAATGGAGCTGTGACTGTTCTTCCTATATATATATATATATATATCTATATCTATAACTAATATTAAAGGAAGGAAGCTTTGATAGTTCTCCATACGTCATCCCTTTGTATCCATTGATTTTACGTTTATCACAAAGATTCTCGGCTAAGATTTAATAGAAGCATGTCTCCATTTTTGCCTGGTCTTTGACCGATTTTGATCGGCCCTCGCTCGCCTTCACAAAATCACGATGGAAAAATTGACCCCGTCAAGATTCACCTAGAAAGATCCGGTGCACGAAGGTCATTCTCGGCAAATAAGAGTCAGAGTCGAGTGACACAACCCCGTGGTACTGCCACGCCGGCGGTGCGCCGTCTGTGCCGTTGCCATTGGTCAGGCACGAGTTCGACCTGGGCGGCTCCTCAGTGCCAGCCCCACGCCAATCGTTTGGTCGAGTGTTTGTGTCCGGCCTTGCGGTCACGGCGCGCCGTTGCAAGTTCTACTGGTCGATCCGCGGCCACGCGGCATGTAATTATGGCTTTCCCTATGCTGTCAGCATATCTCGGTCTATGCCGTTGGCCCCAACAAAAAGCCGTCGGCATAGAATAGGACGTCGACTTAGGGTTTTATTCCGGTAGTGGTCGCGAGGAAGCTGGGCCTCGGCGGCGTTGGCCTCGGCATGCCTCTAGTAGTCAAGCGCATCCACCTGATTAGCGCCTACGTGCAGCACCTCCGGGCCATCATCAAGGAGTGTGTGGCCCACCCGACATGCTGCGACACGCAGCTCGCGGGCTTCAAGGTCATTGTGAGCGTCGGCAACGGCTGTGGCGGGTTCTTTGCGTGGGACGTGCTGGAGAAGCTGGGCACCAACACGACCGACAACCTGCACCTGGAGCTCGACGGCATGTTCCCGAACCATATGCCCAACCCGGAGACGCAAGGCCAAGTCGCTGACCCGCCGTGCGGTGCTGACCCGCGGCGCCGACCTCGGCGTGGTGTTCGACACAGGCGTGGACCGAAGCGGCGTGGGGGCTGCCATCAATCGGGGCGGCCTCATCGCGCTCACCTCCGCCATCATGCTGGGGGAGCACTCGGGGATGACGGTGGTGACAGACACGTGGTCAGGCGACGGGCTCACGCGGTTCATCGAGGCGAGGAGCGGGCGGCGGCTACGGCAACGTGGTCGACAAGGGCGTGCAAGTCAACGCGGACGGCGTGAAGACGCACATCACGGTGGAGATTTGGAGACCACACGGCACGGCGCGCTCAGGCAGAACCACTTCCTCGACGACTGCGCGTACATGATGGTGAAGATCATCATCCAGAAGGTTCGGATGAGGCTCGCCGTGTTGGAGGGCAGGGTCGGCAGCCTCATCCGGGACCTCGAGGACCCTGATCGAGTTTGCCTCTGATGTATGGTACTTTGCCAAGGTAAATTTAGAATTTTTCATATGTCTTCACAATTGAGCACAGGCGATGTTTATGTTTGATCGATGTTGATTCTGCAACAGTGTGCGGACCTGTATGAAGTATCTTGTTGCGCATGTTTGATTCCCACCAATTAATTGCTTGCTGAATGCTCTGGCTATATTCTACTTCGAATATATCTATATACATCCATATGTAGTCCACATTCAAATCTCTAAACGGACTTATATGTAGTAAGGGAGGGAGTAGCTGATTAGATGATGCATGCATATCTCACGAGATGATGGATGCATATCTTGGGCTTAAAGGTACTATTGTGCATGTCTATTTTCCCTTTGTATATTATTATATTTTTGTGCCATCAAACACTGCTGCGTTAATGTATATCTTTTGATTATTTACAGGAAAATACCTAATTCTTAGTCCAGTGGTAGAACATGTCTGTTAGATCTCAGGCTCCTAGCTCATCTCGCTTCAGTCTGAAATCATATCAGGTTCAAGGAGTAACTTCTGCGAAAAAATAGGTTTAGGAGTAGCACTAGCACCTCTGCAGCAGCAGCAAAAGGATCAAAACCACCTTCTTCAGCATCCTACTCGGCAAGAAAAAAAAAGGCAAAAAGACTTGCTTCCAGAAAAAAAACATAAAGAATTCTTCAAGCACCAAATTGGAACAGATTCCCTTGAGAAGTGAGCTTGATGGTATCAGGCGGTCAGCTTCTCTTCTAAGTTGAGGCAGGGTTGCATCTTCAATCTATGATACCCAAATGAGAGGGAAAAGAAAATATATCGAGGAATATAAATTGGCATACATTTTTTTAGGGAAATAAATTGGCATACATTATTAACAACCTCCAAATTTTATCTGGTCTCATTGCCAGTTCAACACTTCTTTCTTGATGCAACAACTGATATATGGTTATTTTGCATGGCTGTGTTAGTAAACCTTTATGCAAATTAATATTAATCTCTTGTTCTCTAATAAGTATACTAGGACGCTCATTTGAACAGACCTAATATGTATATGCACTTGGATGTCTCAAAACAAACAATATATGTGCAAATTTAATATATCGTAACACTGGTATTTGTATTGCAAATAAGATTTGTAATCTTTATCACTTTAGCGCATAATGTGTTGCCATTCATTGCAACTACATCACAGACGCACAAAGGGACAGAGAAGATAAGCGGCGACATGAATGGGATGCCATGTTGAAATAGAGAATATAGACTATGTATGTGCGCAATGGTCTTATGTCAAGCATATTGGGTTAGAAGAGTGTGATGTTTTTTCTCCCATTGCAACGCACGGGCATGTTTGCTAGTTCCCACCTATGTGCTTAAATCTTGAAGAAATTTGTCAGCTCTCCAGGTAACGTAGCGACCTCAGATTTATTCTTCTCAGGTCAAAGGTTCAATCTTAGCATTTTTATAACTGATCTATGTGGATAGTAACCGATATGACTGTTTTGCATCCATAACTCCATGGGGTGATGTCAGACCTATCTTGAACTTACTTACGTAGATGGAGAAAAAAAGTAAGGACTGTGATATTTGGCACACGTGTGCCATATAAACAACACTGCCACACCTCTATTTATTTCATTTTAAAGTACCATACGATCCCTCGTTCTTTGACCTCGCCTCTTCCCAAATGATCCCGCAGGCTCGCCTGAGAAACCTGCTTCTCCCGCACATCTCGGGCACTCACCCCCTAGAAAACTGTCACTTCTTCACGTCTACCACATGATTTCTCCTCAGAACAATGTTACCATGATATTCATATGCAAGTTATCAGGCCTGTGTTGCATAACTTGCCTTGCTATTTACATAGAATGTATCAGGTACTATGCTTCAACAACTACACCCTTTCAAAGTTACCACTGTGTTTTGTACACAAGTTATAAGGTTTCGATGTGTAAAATACCGTGGTACTTACACATAAGTTATCAGGGTATACGTACATCAACCTTCCTCCGGTCAAAGTTACCATGGGGGATTGTACATAAGTTACCGGGTCTACGGTTCGTATATTATCATGGTACTTGCACCTAAAAACCTGGGTGTGTTTCGGTAGCTTTTTCCATAGGTAAAAAATTACCATGATATTTTTGTGTAACTTATCACGCCTATAGCACGTGTGCCCCTCATGGCACTAAACATTATGTGACTTTCCCGTGGGACGGCATGTGTTGTGTTCATCCAAGAGGCCCATGCGCGAGGCAAGCGTATGCTTTTAACAACTTATATATTTTCCTTTGGTAAAAAAGTTACCATCATGTTTATATTGCAAGTTATCGGTTATGCGGTGCTTATATTATCATGTTATTTACACAAAAATTATTGGGGATGTTTTGAACAACTTTTTCCCGGGGCAAAAAGTTATCATGGTGATTCTAGGTAACCTATCAAGCCCGCAGTGCTTAAAATATCATGCTATTTACACAAAATTTATCAGGGATATGTTTCAGCAACAAATCCCCCCCCCCCCTCCACGGGTCAAAAACTTATCATGGTGTTTAGTTATCGCAGTGCATATGTTTTCATACTATTTACACATCAAAATGCCAGGGGAGGGAGGTATATTACCGTGCTATTTACACAGAAGATACCGGAGTATCTTTTCAAAAAAAATCCCTACGGTCAAAGTTACCATGGTGTTTCTACCTCAGTTATCAGATGTGCGCTGCTTATATTACCATCTATTTACGCATAAATTATCAGGTATCTTTTCACATTTGTTTTCCCCAATGGTTAAAGTTACCATGATGTTTGTATCTAAACTATCAGGTCTATGGCGTGAATGTTATCGTGCTATTTACAGAAATTACCGGGGGGCAGGTTCAACAAATTTATTCTCAATGATCAAAGTTACCATGATGCTTGAAACAAAAAGTTTTTCAGTGCTAACATATTAAAGGCAAAAACATGTCGAAAACAGTATTTCCCTTAGAATGTTCAACAATGAGTGTCATAGGTGAGGTGGTTAGCTTCCTTTGTTAATTACCTGCAGACCAGAGGTCAAATCCTAGTCTAAGCATTATTTTTGCTGAAAATCGAGAAGACATGTGGGGCCATAGATGACGATTGCGAAAATTAGGAAGGCACGAGCGGGTGTGCCCGATAAAATCGGGGAGGACATGCGGGAAAGGAAAGAAATCAGAGGAGGACGTGAGGGAAAGGAAAGAGATCGGGAGGTCATGCGGAAAAGGAAGGAAATCGGGAGTGAATTGATGGCGTTGGATGCGTGTGGCAGTTTCGCAATCTGCCACACGGTTGCCATATACATATTTTGAAAAAGTAATGCGAGTTGCGATTTGGATAACATGAATAATAGCACACTTTTTTTTTGCTCTTTTTGCAATGAACCGATTACTTCTCTGAATATGTATGTCTCTGTCTAGGAACTCTGTCAACATATTCTTTCTCGCAGGACATTGCGGCAACAACTTCTCCAGAATTTGACTTGGAAATGCCAGCGACATCAAAGGTACCTCGCTCAACCTCTTGTGTGGACACGCATGCATGTTGTCGTGGGCAACAGTTTCGCGCTTGAACAAAATAGACACCCCGTCAACTGCACTGCGCGAGCTTCTCCTACAAACTGCATCTCACCAATCAGTTTGCCTAGGATAAATCTTCTGTAAAAATATTTATAGGAACAAATGTATGTCAAATTATCTCTCTGATATTTCATCATATTGAAAACGGCAATGGCCGTATGCAGAACCTTACGTGAGAGTATGAGAAGCAAGGAATGAATAATCAAGGCAAAAATAGCCACACTTTGAGATGCATTATTAATCAGTAATGGCAATATGGATAGTCTTTGGTTGGTCCTCTGGAGGTACGATGATTTTTTTCAATTAGTCGACACCGTATGTACATGTATTGCAGCGAGAAGAGCATGTTTTGGAACATGGAATAGAGGTCGGTGTTGCAAGTGCAGATGGTTGTCGGGAAGCACCGGTCGGATGTTGACCAGGGTCTCGAGCGCATGGTGGAAGAAATGGAGGAAATAGCTACAGGGCACCAGGAGGCGCAGATACAGGACGCTCATGTGTGTTTCTGCATATCTCTTCATCTACTAGCTAAGAGACACACTATGATGCTTCTAATCTATATTTACTATTGGACTGTTCGCTATAATCACATTGACTCCATGTTGTCCTGTACCGGAAGATGTATATGATCATGAATGCCTTTCACGAGTGTCTTTTAAATGTTCTACACGCTTCTCTCCCCATATAATATATTGTATTTTTTGGAGCCTTATTAGTACTGAGAAAACTAGAAGTAATTCATTAATGTTTAACTGACTACTTCTAATGTTCCTCTGCATGTTTTTTGCAATATTTTATCTTTATTTATCAAGCTTTGTTTTGATGAGCACAAACACTCGCCCTGCAGTATACTTTCACCAGGTCGCGTGCTGTAGAAGGATCATCTTTCTCTCTTCTCTCTGGGTCGTTTGCTCCAGTCACTTTTGTAAATCTAATAATTCACACCTCTATCTATTTACTATATATTTTCATGGTGTATCCTTACGAGCAAAGCGGTGGAAACTTATTCATTTGTGGCTACCTTAGTAGTTAGACATAAACATGGGAACATAATTTATATCCTTCCAAATAACTCTATTCTTTCCTCATCGTCTTTTGCTTCTGTTTTTTAGATTATAAAGTACTTATTTTATATAGGTATATCAGTACTAGGGAAAATCTTATCAGTAGCGCTGGTTTTTGAGCTACCAGTAGCGCGGGCACCAGCGCTATTGCTACGACGCTACAGTTATTTTGTAGCAGTAACGCTTGTTTAGGCCAGCGCTACTGGTAAGTTCAGATACTAGTAGTGTGGCACTGGAAAGCGCTACTGGTAAATGAGCGATGCTGGTATTATTTTGGCCCGCGCCACTGCTAAAATTTATGGGTTTTTTTTCGTATTTTGACGTTGTACATGTTTAAACAGATATATATTTTATACAATAACAGCTCATCATGAACTAGTCTGTTTAAATAGCATATTCATTACCACTTGTCGTCACCACCAAACAATGTTCGTCAATGAGACATCATATAACAAGTTGGTCATTAGTCATAATCACAACTCCTCCTCCTCATCATCAACCCTAACACATTGTAGCACATAATAACACATTCTAGGTAGGACCTACTCCTCTCATAGGACCTACTCTACCCTCTCTTAAGTAAAATATCATAAAACAACATAGGCATTGACTCTCATTAAGGAAAATGGACTCTCCATAATAAAGAATGGAGATCATCCTGTCTCCAAGTCTTGACTTACGCACAATGTTGCTTCCAAGTAGCTCTCTACGATGGTCGAATTTTTTTTTTGAAATCATATATTATCATGGCTTCCTCGCTTTTAGAAATCCGGCATGGACAAGTGTGATGTGGAAACTGCGGCTGACCTGGCCGTGTTGGCCGTAAGCTCATAACATCAACGCGAACTCTCGGCAACATCAGATAAGTCACACATTCCATCGGTATTTTCTATTCAAAAACATAGTAATAACTTTGTAGTTAGCAATGTAGTTTAGTTTTAGAAGAATTTATGCAAAAGATGCACGGATGTCGTAATAGTAGAAAATCTTACCATGCTATCTCCATTGATGTTACCGTAGTTCAACACGTGCACTAGTGGCACGTATTGACCATAATGTGGAGGAGTTTGATAATAGCTATTGTAATTCTCAAGATCAGTAAAAAATGCGATAAGACCATCTTTCTCCTTATAAGTTAATTGTGCTTCATCATTGTAGTAGTAGGTTTTGTCTACCATCTTCCGTATATTTTTTGAAGAATGAAAATAAGTTGTCAATGGAAATAAGCTATCAACTATTTTGAAATAAACAATATAAACTATTTAACAAATATATTTGAGAAACTTACTAAGCGGTAGAACTGGAAGCGTGTCAACAAGGACCCAAATGGTCATATTCTTTTCATCGATGTCAGGATCACCAAGATCAAAGGTGAGAAGCATACCCTCATGAAAATCATACGCCTTGCAAAGTGCTTCCCAATTCAGGCAACCAAAATTGGATGAGTTCATAGCATTATTTAGATTTACAGCAAAATCATAACCATGATGGGTCCTTAGTTGAATTATCTTTGTATCAATGCTTTCATGATCTTCAAAACCCATATTCTCCAAGATATAGCATCTTGCATGTCATGGGATAAGCTAGTCGAATTGTAAAAGACGGAAATTACACGTTGAAGAAGTAGAGAAGTCGTGCAAAAAATAACAAAAAACACTTGTCGTCGTTGCGTACTGTTTCAACATCGAAGGTCTTTTGGAGCTTGATGCTGAAGCGCCGACCTTCTACCAGGTGAGACTTGTCGCATAGACCGCGCTCATTTTCACAGTACTCGCACATAGCGAATTCCCTTTCGTCGTCAGACATTTCCTAATAGGTAATTAATAATCCATCATCGAATACATATATAGTAGTTTGTAGCAAAGATCGTCATGTAACAACTAAAACACCTAAAATTTGTAGTTTGTAGTAGTTTGTAGCAAAGATCATCATCGAACCTAGTTTGTAGCAAAGATCATCATATACTCCATCATCGAATACATATATACTAGTTTGTAGCATAGACCGCGCTCATATTTTGCATTCAATAATCAAATAACTAATAGGTAATTAATAATCCATCATCGAATACATATATAGTAGTTTGTAGCAAAGATGATCATATAATATCACTAATACATCTCGAATAATAGCTCCTCTAGGTTCAGTGGGCCACGGTGGACACCAAAAGAGAAGGAACCATCACAGGATCATAGCTCCGGTGAGATCCTTGAAGAATCTGCCAGGTATTGGAGAACCTACCGTCCGCCAACGCAACCATGTAGCGGCTGGACGTGCGTGTCCTTCTCCGTGACACGGTGCTGTACCATCTGCACTGGGGACTTGAGCCTCTGCACCGATGCAGGCCCACATGACCACTACCAAAAACGCTCCGGGTCGACGATGGGCTGGCTCCTCACACTAGTAGAAAAAGGGCCTTTAGTCCCGGTTCATAAGGGCCTAAAGGAAATTTTATGATTTTTTTTGAAATTTTTTTTTGAAATTTTTTTAGATTTTTTTTGAATTTCAAATTTCTGAATTGTTTTAACCTCTAATCTCTAATCACCCCTCATCACTGCTCAATTTAACCTTTAATCTCTAATCACCCCTCATCATTCCAAATCATCTAACTTCCCGAATGGTCACCCATCCTCTCACTACTCCAGCCTGAGCACGCTTAACTTCCGGGTTCTATTCTCCCTCGTTTCCAAGTCTGCACTTGTTGTTTTCCTAACAATAGTAAGATGTCAATCCTATTAACCCTCAGGAATTTGGCTTGAGCATGAAGTCACACATTTCACTGTTTGAGTTCGAAACTATTGTTCTAAAAATCAATAATTATTTAGTAACAATAATATTTCTTGAATAAGTAGTTTGGCCACAGTTTGACCCTAGTTTGACCATATTTGACCAAAATTCAAAAAACTAAAATAATTATTTAGTAAAACTAATATTTCTTGAATAAGTAGTTTGACCATTGTTTGACCACAGTTTGACCATAGTTGACCAAAATTCAAAAAAACTGAAATAATTATTTAGTAACACTAATATTCTTGAATAATTATTTAGTAACACTAATACTTCTTGAATAAGTAGTTTGATCATAGTTTGACCAGATTTAACAAAAATTCAAAAAAACTAAAATTTGAGCATAACTTTTTTGCTTTTAGAATTTGAGAATTCTAAAAATTTGCAAATAGGCCGTTGTATGCAAAAGTTATAGCCGTTTTACATTTTCCCTACATTTTTTGCAAAACATGTCCAAATTTAAGTTTTTACATTTTCCTAACTAGTAGATGTAGTAATATAACTACCTCTCGAAGGATTTTATTTTTTGAAGATTTTATCATTTTCTTTTGATTTTTTCGAAACAAAAAAGGCGATCCATGCGGGGGAGTAGAGTTTGAAAATGAGGCCTTTAGTCCCGGTTTGACTAAAGGGCATTGCACCCTTTAGTCCCGGTTTGTGTCTAAAACCGGGACTAAAGGTCTAATCTTTAGTCCCGGTTTGAGACACAAACCGGGACTAAAGGGCATCGCACCCTTTAATCCCGGTACGTGCCACAAATCAGGACTAAAGGGCTCAGGTGAACCGGGACTAATGCCTTAGCCGCGCGAACCGGGACCAATGCTCACATTAGTCCCGGTTCATGACTGAACCGGAACTAATGGGCTGACCCGGCCTGGACCTTTGCCCCCTTTTCTACTAGTATCACTAAGCTGTGCTCAACAGAAGGTAGCACAACCCAGTACCAGCTCGACGGAACCCAGTCCCGGACATGGCCCTGTGCTCAAGCAGGCCTCCTCCGCCGAGTCGACGACGAGGATGCGGGATAAGCATCGTCGATGTCGAGAACAAAATACTTAATGAAAAAATTTAATAAACACTTACCAAAATTCGGCATGACCTTTGCTAAAAGCAGGACATATCGAGCGCCTGAAATTTACTAGAACGTAAACGAATCGACATCTCTGGCAAAATATAGGCCACTCGTAAAAATATGACATGTCCAAAATGTGACATGTTCAAAATATGACATGTCCACTTCAAATTTGCATATAATAGGAAAAATTATTTTAACTAAAAAAATAACAACAATTGCTTTAACTAAAAAATACCTAGAATTCTGTTAACTATACCTAAAACAACTAAAACACCTAAAATTTTGTTAACTACACGTAAAACAACTAAAACACCTAAAATTCTGTTAAATACACCTAATATAAAACACCTAAATCTATTAACTACACCTAATTAAAAACCTAGCTAAATTTCTGTCATAACTTTAAAACCTAGCTAAATTTGAAAACTTAGAGTTCATACGAATTAACTAGGGTTCATACTACCTAATCTGTCCTAGCTAGGGTTTGATCATAACCTACATTATTTTAAGAACCTACACTTTTTCAACTATATAGGATTCAAAATAACTACTCTCTAATAACTATAACTAGGGAGGGAGGAGGAGGAAGGAGGGAGGAGTACCTCTTGGTGGAGGAGGGCCGGTGGGGGGGCATGGGAGGAGGGCCGGCGCGAGGGGGGGGGAGGATGGCCGGTGCGGCGGGCGGCCGGCAGGGGAGGAGGGCCGACGCGGGGAAGGGCGGCCGACGGGAGAAGAGGGCCCGCGCGAGGGAGGACGACTGGAGTAGGACGCGAGGGCGGCGGCCGGATCGGGGGATTGAGGGATTCTGAGCGTGTGAGTGTGAGTGAGTGAGAGGGAAGGGGCGCGTGGGCCGGCGTGGGAGGAAGCAGAGGTGAGCTTAGCAGCAGCGCGGGGGAGGAGGCCCAGTGCTATAGCTAAGGCTGCAACAGGGGGCCGAGAGCGTGGCCCATCAAGAGCAGCGTTGGCCGGGAAATCCCGCGCTACTGCTAACATGCGCTTGCAGCGCTAGTGTTGTCCGGCGCTAGTGCTAAATAGCAGTAGCGTGGGGTCTTTAACCAATGCTACTTCTAGTCTACCTGTAAGCATTTTCCTAGTAGTGTATGGACTTGGTGTTAGGATTTTCACAAAGTAGAACTATGCGTGTTAGATCTTAGGAGGAGCGGACCATATCGATTCAGCTGTATCCTATGTCGCCATCTGCAAGATAGTGGTGTCATGAACTCATGATGCATATGTGTTGAATCATTTGGACCATTGATTAGTATTATGCATTTAAAATATACTACTTTGTCTGGTATGCGTGCGATTCCTGAATTACAAGGACTCACATGGTACTTTGGAGTTGCAGATTGCTAATAAGTATTTGCATATATAATACGTCTGTGCTTGTCTTTTTTTGACCTTATAGCAAAGAAAAAGATATTAAACCACCTTTAAATACATATAAATTGCTACAATAATAAAATAGAATATGGATGTGTCATGAGCCACAGAGATCTCATAGAAACACTTGATTGTCAATGTGATAGATATTAGTATGGATAAAAATATTAAAATTGCCCATCAATATTGATCAAAAAAGAAATTGTTTGTTCATAAAGACAAGAACTTCTAATCTGAATAATCTGTGGTGCTCACATTATGTAATGAGAATATATGACAATATCAGTTTTAAATATGTATAGAAACAAACTCTTTATAATTCGATGATGCTTCCGCGGCAAAAAGGAAGATGTATTTCTTCTTTTGGTAGGGATGTAAGGAAGAGATATGCAGCAATACGACACTTGAACTTATTTATACCTTTTAGCAACTTATAGGTCACGAATACGTGCAAAAATATGTGCTTTCGTAAACATATTTCCTACCATCATATATAACACATATACCGTTATATAACCTTCAGAAAGTAGCACATCCATATTTTCACAATCTATAAATCTGAGGTATTTTGCCATCACACAGCGACAATATTTATGCCGTTGTAATACAATTAGAAGCAAAAAGTATAAGTATAAAATACTCGAAGCAATGTAACTTCGTTGAAGCCTATGTTCAACCAAGGTACACATGCATGTGTAATAATAATACCCTATGTCAAAATATATATTTTTGCGGGTTATGTCAACATATTCAATATTATTGTTTGACATATCAGTTTGCCACATATTTTTTTGGTATCTAATATTAAAATTGCTAGCCCGTGCGAGTGCACGGGTTGGCGACTAGTGTGACTAACGAGTTAGTTACGGAATGTTGCATTACGGAACAAGTAAAGAGACTTGCCGGTAACAAGATTGAACTAGGTATGAAGATATCGACGATCGAATCTCGGACAAGTAACATACCGATGACAAAGGGAATAACGTATGTTGTCATTACGGTATGACCGATAAAGATCTTCGTATAATATGTGGGAACCAATATGAGCATCCAGGTTCCGTTGTTGATTATTGACCGGAGAGATGTCTCGGTCATGTCTACATAGTTCTCGAACGTGTAGGGTCCGCACGCTTAAAGTTCGATGACGATTTTGTATTATATGAGTTATGTAATTTGGTGACCGAATGTTGTTCGGAGTCTCGGATGAGATCACAGACATGACGAGGAGTCTCGAAATGATCGAGAGGTAAAGATTAATATATTGGGCGATGATATTTGGACACCGGAAGTGTTCCGAGGGTAGCGGGTGCATATCGGGTCACCGGAAGGGGTTCCAGGCATCCCCCCGGCAACCACATGGGCCTTAATGCACTACTAGGGAAAAGCCTACCAGCAGCGAGGGTTTTGGGCCTCTCAGTAGCGCGGGCACCGACGCTACTAATAAAGGCGCTACAGCTAACGTATAGCAGTAGCGCCGGTTGTCCCACGCTACTGCTATACATGAATAGCTGTAGCGCTCTTTGGGAAAGGGTGCTACTGATATTATCTGCAGCGTTGTTTGCTGGGACGCGCTACTGACAATGCGGCGCTACTGCTAAATTTCCCCCTTGCTACTACTAGTTTATTTATTAGTTTTTTTCCTGCATATTTGTTTTGTATTTGTTTTGTATTTGAATAGGCTTTATACAATAATCTTTAGCATATCATACACATACAAATGTAATCATAGCATATACATACAATTAGTCTCATCAAATCATGTCATCATCATAATCATCATCCAACACAAAGTGGTCTCTCGTCATCATCTCGAAAATAGCGATACAAGTCTCGAATGATATGCAAATACATCGTCATCCATCTAAACAATGATATACGCGAGAAGAGCTATCACTATGAGAACATGAGTTCGTATCCCTCTTTCACATTAGCGTGAACCTCTAAACTAACTACTGCCTGTCGCTCGGAAACCGGAAGGGCCTGACACTCCAGCCACTTGTCGTATATATATTCCTGGCATAGCACTTCTTCGCCATCTATGATCTATGCACCTGCATCATCACATGAGTCGATGATATGCAACATATATAGTTGAGCAACAGAAAGAGACAGACTTGGCAAAAATAAAAACAACATATCATAAGCATAAATAACAAAGTTCATCGTACCCCAAAATGCCCTAACTAGAGTGATTTTCGCTAGTCGAGGAGGAGGACGGTTTAATTACATCACAAATAAAGTTTCACCGTGCATAAATCAAAGTTTTGTCATACAGAAAGTATGGACTAAACGGACACATTGTCATATACCGACAATCACTCCAACATGTCGTTCCATCCATCCAAGTCAGGGAGATAGTCCCCGAGCCTAGTGAAAGGCTTCAGGTCGAGATGTTGAGAGGCTATCCATGTTCGGACGTCTTCCCGCGACATTTGTCCTTCTCCGTAGAACATCCCTGTTTTTCTGACGACCTCCTTCATGATGATTTGGGCAAGTTCGCGTTGGATGTTATAGAACTCAGCTCGAAGTCAATGATCCTCGATATCTCCTATGTCCTTTGCCCATTGCAGAATATGGGCATCGCCGGAAGAAGGTGTCATGCGAAGGTTCTGGTGATCCCGTCTGTACTCCAGCATGTGGTGTAGGACATAGAATCCATCATTAAGAGAATCGTCCGGTTGCTGGATGCAGCAGAAGTTGGTCTTATGGCCGAAGGTGACCATGCCGCCCCTCATCTTCTTGTCCCTGACCTCTCCACCCAGTGATTGGTAGTGATACATAGCACTGTCGAGAACATCCTTGATGTGGGTGTAATCCTTTTTGTGAATGTTCTTCGACATGTCCAAGTAAAGAGCGTGGGAGAATCGGGGGTAGAGGATGATGAGGACGGCGCGCCCGCCGCTGCGTAAAATAAGTCCTCAAACGAAAACAGGAGATTATACATTTATATTGAAGGGGGCCGGTGTGACAGATACCGTGAGGTCGTCGAGCTCAGCCAAAGACGAAGCACCGCCTAGCACGTCCGGTGCGGGAGCCGATGCGGGAGCAGGTGCAGCTGCAGGTGCTGGTGCAACGCTAGTCGAGCTGCTCCCCGCCAAGAAGTCAGCAAGGGGAAAGTCCGCTGCATCTTTTTTTGGATTTTGCCTGGTCCAATTGAAAACGGCCGGAACCAAGGTAGTAGAAATATCTAAAGCCACCTGTTTTGCGGCAGCTACCGCTGTTGCGACTGTCTCAGTTGATTTCTTCTCAACCGCAATCTCAACCCTCTTGTCGATGTTTTCTTCATTTAACCTCCGTCTTTCCTTTCTCTCCTCCGTGGTCTCACGGTAGTACTTCTTCCACGTGGCGCCGTCTCCGACACCGTGCACACGTCCATACGACGGTCGAGTATCCACCGGTTGTTGTTTCAATATGTTCAACGCCCGGTTGAATGGAGTATCCCACTTGGGCCTCGCCAAGGCCTCAGACGGCGAGTCACTTTCGGCCGCAATCCTGTGCTTCTCTCTCTGCAAAAGGCACAACGATCGTTTACAAATATGACTAACGCGTGCAGTCGAATTGATCTGAAACTAAAATTACCAGCAGTCTCATGAACTCCGTAATGACCGGTTCTGTCTCGTAAACCTTTTTCACTGGGTCCCAACGATGCCGGGCCCTGAGGACGTCACGCTCCTGCGGGACGGTGAACTCCGCCAAGGGGTCTGGGATGCCCAGACTCGCGGCTTCCGCGTCCTCCTTGGCCCATTCGGACCTCTTTCCGCCGTAACCACGGCTTCCGAGGTGGTGGCTCCCAATGTTCCTCTCTTGAAGCCCCTTCATGTACTTAGACTTTTTTTAGGCATCTTCGGCCTTGCAAGCCTCCTTGAATATTTGAAACTGCTCTTCCGTGATTGTCGGATTATCCTTTACAATCTCGGAGTAGGGTTCCTTCTTGTCGATGATCCTTGCTTTCACTCGATTTTTCCAAGCGGCCAACGCGTCGCTAAACTTGGTCATGGCATGTTTGTTTATCTTCTTCATTGTCGGGTCCTCATCTGGATCTTGATAATCCTTCTCATTCCGGCCCGGGAACAAGAATATTTGGTGAAACTTCTTTAGGAGGGAGCTCCTCATATTTTCTATCTTCTGTAGTTTCTCATCGTTGATGGTGGCGGTTGTCCGTAAGATGCAGCCTATTTGATTGCCGTAGCATCGACGTGCTTCCTCGGGCGCCGTTGGCTCAAAATTGCCGTCGTCCACCTCCGTGACCACCACTCTAGTAGTCCTGAGTTTGTTAGGAACCCGTTGCCTCTTTGCTTTCGGTTCTACACCGGCTCCGCTCCCCGAGGTAGCGCCGGTCTCAGTCTCAGCGCCAGTCTCGATGCCGGTCTGAGTCTGAGCGTCGGTCTCAGTCTCAGCACCGGTATGCGTGTCGGTCTCAGTCCCCGATGCCACCGGTGGGCCCAGCAATAACATCGGTTGATCATCGGTAAGGCTAAAAAATTCATTTGCCGCCCGGTAGGCGTCGTCGCAATCACCAGAACCCTGTCCTTCATCGTTGCTAGCCATGTTTCCTATGATTAAATCTAGTCAATTAATTATAGACCTAATAAAATGAATAATGACATAAAAAAGGCCTAATGTTTTGCAGGAATGTTGACTCCTTCCTGGTGCGGCAAATCACGGGCACTCGATATTTCCTAGTTTGTAGCACAAGTCAGGCCAAAATTCACAGAAAATTTCGGCATGAGCTTTGCTAAAAAGTGGACAAATCGAAAACCTGAAATTTGCCGGAAAAGAAATGAATCAACATTCCGGCAAAACATAGGCCACTAAGCATCATTCTCTGCAAACAGTGTCCAAATATACACGAGCAACCACATGTCCAAATTTCGCAAGCTAATTCAAAAACAAAGTGTAGAAGAAAATTCATTTAACTACTAATAGAACAAAATTCAGTTAACTTTAGTGCTCTATAATGATGAAAGGAAAAAAATCAGTTAACTACTAATTTCATTAATTTAGGTTATTCATTTAACATCACCTAATTAACCTACTGTACCAATACTACTAGCAGCACTACTAACCTAATTAACCTAGCAAAACTCTAGTGCCCTAACTGAAAAACATCTAATTAACATCTAATTTTTTCTCTAAAATACAAAGAGAGATGAGTGAGGGGGAGGGGTGGGGGACTTACAAAGAGGGGAGAGACGGTGGCGGGTAGGTGCTCGGTGACGGAGGCAGGGACAGAGAGGGCAGGCTCGGGCACGGGCAAGGGCGGTCCTGGGCGGGCTCGGGCGGCGGTGAGGTGGAGGGCGCCGACGGTGACGTGGAGGGCGGCCTTGGGCGGCGGCTGTGAGGCTGAGGGCGGCCTCGGGCGGCGGCGGTGAGGCTGAGGGCGGCCTCGGGCGGCGGCGGTGAGGAGACGGCGGCGAGGGCGAGGGACGATTTGGGGAAGAATTGGTGGTCGGGGGGCGGGTTGGGGGGAAACCGCTGTTTAAGTGAAACGTAACGGTAGCGCGTTTTTGGAAACGCGCTATAGCTAAGTTAGCTATAGCGCGTTTACTGAAACCCGCTACTGCTATTACTTTCACCTTTTTCCCTTTTCTCACTTTATTTTATTTCCGTTAGCAGCAGCGCTTTACACATAAGCGCGCTGCAGCTAAGGAGATTAGCAGTAGCGCTGGGCCATTATACGCGATACTGCTAGGTTGGGCTAGCCATGTGCGCCCAGTTCAAACGTAGCAGCAGCTCTTTTCGCTAGTACGCGCTACTGCTAAAGTCATAGCAGTAGCGCGGTTTATTTACGCGTGCTGCTACTAAGTAGCAGTAGCGCTTGATTTTATACAGCGCTACTGGTAAAATTCTATGTATAGGCTTTTCCCTAGTAGTGATTGGCCAAGAGGGGGACAGACCAGCCCCGAAGGGTCTGGTGCGCCCCTCTCATACGGGCTGGCCAAATTGGAGTAGAAAAGGGGAAGGAGGAAAGGAAAAAGGGAATAGGATTCCCCATTCACCCTCTTCCCTTCCTACTCCGAATAGGAATAGGAAAGGGGAGGCCGAATTGGGAGGACCCCAAGTAGGATTCCTCCTACTTGGGGCGCCCGCTTGGCTGCCTCTCCTCCCCTCCAACATACATACATATATATATATATATATATATATATATATATATATATATATATATATATATATATATATAAGGGGGGCATTAGCCGTGTGCGGGGGCCCCCTCCACAGTTTACGCTTTTGGTCATATCTTCATAGTGCTTAGGAAAAGCCCTGCGCGGGTCACTTCACCATCACCATCATCACATCGTCGTGCTGACGGAACTCTTCCTTTACACTTTGCTGGATCAAGAGTTCGATGGACGTCATCGAGCTGAACATGTGCAGAACTCAGAGGTGCCGTACGTTCAGTGCTTGATCGGTCGGAACGAGAAGAAGTTCGACTACATCAATCGCGTTGTCAAACGCTTCCGCTTTCGGTCTACGAGGGTACGTGGACACAGTCTCCCCCTCTCGTTTCTATGCATCTGCTAGATAGATCTTGTGTGAGTGTAGGAAATTTTTGAAATTGCATGCTACGTTCCCCAACATATTTACTCCACTAACTTTTGACCGGACATAGTCGATCCCCTCAATATTGCAGAGTAGAACTTATAATTGTCGTATGCAATTCGTCGAACACTGGGTGTCCGTCTTCTTGGAGACTCAGGCATGACGAGCACCCCGACGGCGAGGAACATAGGTTAAACGCGCAGCTAGCCAGGATGCAGACGTTGAAAAATAGATGCCACCAAGATGTGAAGCTAGACATTGCCAATGGCAATGTGTTGGTTCCGCTCGCAAGCTAGACATTGCCAATCACCACCCAGCACCGCTTGCTACTCACATGATCCTGCTCGTCCTGCACCCCGCCTCGTCCCCCATCATGTGCTACAGCTCCTGCTGCTTCCCCCTGACGGAGTACTGCACCCCACTACCGGGCTTGACCACGTAGCGCCTGAAGGGCCTGAACTCCTCCGTTGGACAGGCCTAAGGATAGCTGAAGCTGGATGGCGTCGTCAACTGCCTGCGAGATGGGCGCCGACAGTGAGTATGGTGCTGCGTGGCACGATGGCAACATGAGCTGCAGCTTGAGGTCATGCCGAAAGCTCAGGCCCGAGGCGCTCGTGATGCTGCAGCTCAAGGTCGCCTTCGACTACGACATAGATGCTGATGTGATGGACGTGTCCCCGTTCGAGCCCTGCAAGGAGAGGTCGTTGTCGTTGTCGAACGCCACCCATGATGATTTCAGCGACCACGTTGAGGAGGAGGGACGGGACGCGGTACTGGGCGGCGGCCTAGGGAGAAGCCAGTGGTGGCAGCGAGGTCGCCGGGGCAGGGGGTGACTGTGGCTGCGGGTGGTCACCAGGTGGCCACAGAGTGGGGAAGGGCGGTCTTAGGGAGAGGCCACAGATTTTACTCGGCCGCCTTTAGGAGGAGTAATTTTAGTGGTTGGATAGGCGGCGGAGTAAAATTTAACCTCCCATATAAGTTTTAGTGCTTCGCCTAGGTGTGGCACAAAGGAGGAAAACCGAATTTATCCCCCCTTATAGCCGGATAGGGGATCGGTTAGAGTTAGGCTTACCTAGTCATTCTTTATTCAAATCACTCCCTTATAGCTGGATAGGGGATCACTTAGAGTTGGGCTTACCTAGAATTGGGCATTTGATTTTTAAACTTGATTTCAACATATCCAAAGACCGGTGTGGGTATTACGGGCACAACCTCTTTTGATCGCCGCTTCTAAGAGCGACTCCAATGGGGCGACCCATTTCATTCGATGGCATCCTTTTGGGTCGGCGCGAACACAGAAGGTGGCCCAACGCGCCGACCTAAACGGACGCACGTCTGCTTGGCGTCCGCATGGCGACCCATTCCCGACCCAATTTTGAGCTGGATTTGCGTCGGCGCGGACACGAGACGCACGCGCGTGCGCGCACCTACTCCTTTCCCCGGGCCCGTCGGTCGGTGGCAGCCACCACCATTTCCCCCAAAAACCCTCCCGCTCGCGCGCGCTCCCGCCACACACCCGCCATGGACGACCACCTTGACCTCGACGCCGCCGCTGGCCTCACCTCCCTCGCCTCGCCTGGCATGACAACTGCCCCCTCCGGCAAAGGCAAGCCTCGTGCCCCGCGCAAGACCGCCGCCGTGCCCCAGCCAAAGAAGGCGCTGACGCCCGAACAACAGGCAAGGGAGTTGGCCAAGAGGAAGGGTCGGAGGCACGCCACGGACACGAGGGATGACGCCGTCGCGGCTGCCGCCGTCGCAGCGGCCGCGCAGCAGGAGGTCATCAACGCCCACGTCGCTGCGGCAACGAGGGAGGCGATGTACATGCTAGGGTTAAACCCTAGCCAGCACGGCCTCGTCAATGCCACCGTCGCCGCGAGCAGCACGGGCTCATCGGCATTTCCTCAGATGGTGCTGCCCAATGTAAGAATTAATCTAGTTGTAGTATTAGGTATAGTCACGTATTAGTCTAGATTCCTAGTACTAGTCAGTCTTGTTTTCACGTAGGTAAACCGGACTTGTGTACGACTCGGGGTTGCGTCGTGTTGGCCGCCGGCCGAGTCGGAGGCGTGTTGGACGTGACTTATGTATCCTTTATATACTGGAGAAAATAAACGAAAAGGTGCAAGTTGTCCGCACCGCAAAATCAGTTTACAAGTTCGCTGGTTACGTCGAGAGACACTCCGTTAAAATTCGTTTCGATACAGAGCGGGCGAGCTAGTTTCTACCAGGACGTGTACGTACTGTTGCATGCAAAATCGATCAAGCAGCTTGCTTGCTAGCTTTGCTTCACGTACTGCTCCTGGTCAATTGATCTAGCTTTATAAATCCAACAATTGGTATCAGAGCCTCGATGATCTACGATGACAGACAGTGACGCTGAGTTAGTCAAGTCCGGCAACGGTGGTTCCAAGGGGAACAAGTCCGGCAGCGACGGTTCCAAGGTGAACAAGAACGACAACAAGGTGATGAAGGGCGGCAAGTCAACGACCAGTGGTGGCGGAACGGGCGGCGCCAACGTGCAGGCGCATCGCAACATCCCCATCCAGTACCCGATACTCACCGACGCCAACTACCGCGTGTGGGCGGTCAAGATGAAGATTATTCTCCGAACCCTACGAGTGTGAGAGGCCATCACGAACGACGACGTCGACAAGGAGTGCGACAAAGGTGCCATGGCCGCCATAGCCCAGTCTGTGCCGGATTCCATGCTGATGACATTGGCGGAGTTCGAGACGGCAAGAGAGGCGTGGAACGCACTCAAAGAGATGAGGATTGGAGAAGATCGCGTCATGAAAGCTCGGGCACAAGTGCTGAGCGCCAATTTCACAAGTTGCAGATGGAGAAAACTGAATCAGTGAACGACTATGCCATGCGTCTGACTACTTTGGTGGGAGAGATCTGTGCTCTTGGTGCAAAGCTCGACGAGACCGAGATTGTGGAGAAGTTTTTCAGTTTGGTGACTAATAAATTCACGTACATCATCGGCACGCTCGAGCAGCTTTACGACATCGACGACATGACCATAACGGAGGCGATCGGACGCTTGCGGACATGGGAAGAGAATGCTCGTGGTTGTCGGAAAGGCAAAGGAGGAGGTGGTGACCAACTCATGTACTCGCGCGCAGATTGGGAGTCCCCAAGTAGCAAAGGAAGGCGCAACGTTGGCGAAGGCTCAAGCAACGCGAAGCGCGGCGGACAAACCGGAGAAGGCAAAGGAAAAGGCAAGCCACAAGGTCGTGGTAAGGCGGACCGATCTAAAGAGCGGAAGCCACGGAACTTGGATATGTCCGAGGTCAAGTGCTATAACTGCAACGAGATGGGTCACTTTGCGAAGGATTGTCCGGAGCCTAACAAGCGGGAGATCAAGGCAAATTTGGCGAAGCAGGAAGACGAACGTCTAGGTCTTCTGATGGCCGAAGTTTGTGATCTCGTCCAAACAGCGGTTGTGAAACCAAACCGGAAGGTGCTACTTCATGAGAAAAAAGTAACACCAAAGTTATCCGGAAGCCAGAACGTGTCATGGTATCTAGACACGGGTGCTAGTAACCACATGACGGGGTGCAAGAAGAAGTTCCTCGAGCTGGAATATGATGTTCAAGGCTCGGTCAAGTTCGGTGATGGTTCAAATGTGGAGATTTGCGGGCAAGGTTCTGTCCTCTTCGAGGGTCTCACAGGAGAACATCGCATACTCACCGGAGTGTACTACATCCCACGGCTTCGCAACAACATCATCTCTGTCGGGAAACTTGACGAGAATGGATGCAAGGTGGATATTGAGAACGGAGTGATGACGATCTTCGACAACCTCCGGAACGTGCTAGCGCGTGTGAATCGCACGCGGAACAGGCTCTATATCCTCAACCTTGATCAATCTCAACCGGAGTGTTGGCTCGCCAAGAGTGATGACGATTCGTGGTTATGGCATGCTAGATTTGGACATGTTAACTTCTACGCCTTGAAGAAAATGTCGAAGATGGAGATGGTATCTGGGATGCCGTTTATCGACCATGTTGATCGAGTATGTGATGGGTGCTTGGTTGGAAAACAGCACCGCAGGCTGTTCCCTGCTTAGTCTACCTATCGTGCAAGTGATGCACTCGAGCTGCTCCATGGTGATCTATGTGGCCCTATCACCCCAGCAACTCACGGAGGAAAGAAGTACTTCTTCCTTGTGGTAGATGACTACTCGAGATACATGTGGGTCATTCTCCTACGATCTAAAGATGAGGCGTTTGAAGCGTTCAAGAAGCTGAAGGCTGCAACGGAGATGGAACACAAGCTGAAGGTTCGCGCTCTACGGACAGATCGTGGCGGAGAGTTTACGTCGAACGAATTCAACGACTACTGCGAGAAGATTGGCATAAAGAGGTTCCTCACGGCACCTTATACGCCGCAGCAGAACGGGGTTGTTGAAAGGCGCAATCGAACCGTCGTTGACATGGCGAGAAGTTTACTCAAGAGCAAGAACTTGCCGGGGACTTTTTGGGGAGAAGCTGTCTCGACGGCGGTCTATCTTCTCAATCGGGCTCCAACGAAGGCGGTGATTGGCAAGACTCCGTATGAAGCAATTTACGGACGAAGCCGAATGTGTCTCATCTACGGACGTTTGGGTGTGTGGCGCATGTGAAGACGGTGGAGCCGCATCTCTCAAAGCTTGCCGATCGTAGCACCAAGATGGTGTTCATCAGATACGAGAGGAGTTCCGGCACCAAGGCATACCGCTTCTACGATCCACGAACCAAGCGTCTACGGATTTCACGCGATGTTGTGTTTGAAGAAAACCAAGCGTGGAATTGGAGCGCAGCAGCCGACGATGCTCCAAACGGTAACATATTCAAAGTTGAATTTCCAGCTGATGATGATGCAGGGGAAGGACATCCGGGTGGTTGGCAAGACGCACAACCAAGGTGACCGCAATGGCAGTGATCACCATGGTGCCGACACCGACGACGACGCGCATGGGTCGCAAGGTGATAGCGACAATGACGCGCACGACACGGGCAGAGATCTCGGCAACAATCGACAAGGCGCATAGTGATGATGACAATCAAAATGATGGTCACGATCACGACGACTATGCCGATGACGCGGATGCCAACGAGCCGGCATCTACCATGCCCGAGACTCAACCATCTTCCTCAAGTGCATCGACGCCGACACAATTTGTGTCGCCCCCTCGCTAGCCACAACGGATTCTTCCGGGCCTCGTCGCTACAAGACCCTCAAGAAAGTCTACAAGTACGCAAAGCCAGTTACGATTGAGTCCTCCGATTTGTGTTTACTCGAAGTTGAGGAGCCAGCGAACTTCGTAGAGGCGAGCAAAAATTCAAGTTGGATGCACGCCACGGATGAGGAGATGGAGGCGATCGAGAGCAACGACAAGCGGACTTTGGTAACCCGACCTCCGAACCAAAAGGACATAGGTTTGAAGTGGCTTTACAAGTTGAAGAAGGACACGAACGGTGCCATTGCGAAGCACAAGGCAAGACTCGTTGCAAAGGGCTACGTACAACGTCAAGGAGTTGACTATGAGGAGGTGTTTGCACCGGTTGCTCGAATCGAGACAATGAGAGTGCTCCTAGATTTGGCAGCACAAGAGGATTGGAAGGTTCATCATATGGATGTGAAATCTGCTTTCCTCAACGGCGACCTTAAAGAAGAAGTGTACGTGGAACAACCCCTCGGCTACGAGAAGAAAGGCAAAGAAGGGAAAGTTTACAAGCTCAAGAAGGCACTTTACGGGTTGAAGCAAGCGCCAAGAGCTTGGAACGCAAAGTTAGACCGAAGTTTGATCTTGCTCGGGTTCAAGAGATGTCCCCTCGAGCACGCGGTCTATACAAAGAACTCCAAAGGATCAAACCTGCTAGTTGGAGTTTATGTCGACGATCTGATTATCACCGGAGATAGCGCACAAGAAATTGAACGTTTCAAGGCGCAGATGAAGAAGAAGTTTAGCATGAGCGATCTGGGATTACTCAGCTATTACTTGGGCATCGAAGTGAAGCAAAGCTCGGGAGAGATTTCCCTCTGTCAATCGGCTTATGCGGTCAAGTTATTGGACAAGTGTGGCATGACAGAGTGCTACGAGACACAAGCTCCAATGGACCAATGCCATAAGTTGAGCAAGCGTAGCTCAAATCCGCCGATGGACACCGCAATGTATCGAAGCGTTGTGGGCAGCCTAAGATATTTGGTGCATACCCGACCTGACTTGTCTTATTCAGTCGGGATTGTGAGTCGTTTCATGGAGAATCCGACAACCGAACACATGAGCGCGGTCAAGCAAATCTTGCGCTATGTGAAAGGCACTATTAATCTTGGCTGCACGTACCGAAAGGGAAATGAAGGATTGATCCTTCGTGGATACTCAGATAGTGACATGGCAGGTGATGTGGATGACCGGAAAAGCACAACGGGCATGATATTCTACCTTGGCCCAAATCCTATCAGCTGGAATTCTCAGAAGCAAAAGGTGGTTGCGCTGTCTTCATGCGAGGCAGAATACATAGCGGCAAGCATGGCGGCTTGTCAAGCAGTGTGGCTGAGAAGACTTCTAGCTGATCTTGCAAAGCGGGAGGTGCAGAAGGTGTCATTGAAGATCGACAACCAAGCTGCAATCTCATTGTGCAAAAATCCGGTTCATCACGAGAGGAGCAAGCACATAGATACCCAGTTCCACCACATCCGGGAATGCATTGAGAAAGGGATGATCGAAGTTCAGCACGTGAACACGAAGGACCAGCTTGCCGACATTCTCACGAAGTCCCTCGGTCGACAGAAGTCCATCGAGATGAGGAAGAAAGTCGGAGGACAAGCACTGGAGACAAAGCAACCAGATTAAGGAGGTGAATGTAAGAATTAATTTAGTTGTAGTATTAGGTATAGTCACGCATTAGTCTAGAGTCCTAGTACTAGTCAGTCTTGTTTTCACGTAGGTAAACCGGAATTGTGTACGAATCGGGGTTGCGTCGTGTTGGCTGCCGGCCGAGTCGGAGGCGTGTTGGACGTGAGTTATGTATCCTTTATATACTGGAGAAAATAAACGAAAAAGTGCAAGTTATCCGCACCGCAAAATCGGTTTACAAGTTCGCTGGTTACGTCGAGAGACACTCCGTTAGAATTCGTTTCGATCCAGAGCGGGCGAGCTAGTTTCTACCAGGACGTGTACGTACTGTTGCATGCAAAATCGATCAAGCAGCTTGCTAGCTAGCTTTGCTGCACGTACTGCTCCTGGTCAATTGATCTAGCTTTATAAATCCAACACCCGACCCGCCCCGCGTGTCGGCATGCACCCCGATGCCCAGCTTCCACATGTACCCGCAGGCCTCCCACCTTTCCGGGGAGTGCTCGCCCGACGTGAGCGTGGTGGCGCCTTCCACACCCGCGCCCGCGCCCATCGACCTCAACACCACACCGGTGGCCAATGGCTCATCATCCGGAGGCGCGAGGAAACGCGCGCGGAGATGCCGGTCGGCGTGCTCCCGGATGCCCACAACCTGTTCGAGGGAATGCCGTCCGTCGTCGACGAGGACTACATGTAGAACCTCATCTTCGAGGGCGGTGCGCCGGCCACTGGCTATGATCCCGATGAAACACAAATCCAGGACGACCGCGGGGCGTTCACGTCGGCTGCTGGTTATGATCCCGATTAGTCGGCCTTCATGCGTGATCAGCTCGACATGGATCTGGACGGCTTCCCACTTGACCACAAGTTTTCGGACGACTACGGGCAAGAGGAAGATGACGAGTGCGACAATGAAGTGGAGCCTTTGTTCAAGGACGAGCTCGCCAACCAAGACGCCAGTCCGAAGCCGAAGCGCAAGAGCAAGCGCACGAAGGCATACACGGCGGCTGAGGACAAGCTTCTTTGCCAATATGGACATTGGACAAGACCCCAAGATGGGCGTCGAACAAAAGCATTCAACCTTATGGATTTGTGTCCATCGGAAGTTTCATGAGCGCAAGAAGTTTTTGCCTTACCAAATTGTGAGCGCGCGCGGGTGGGTGTCCATTTCGAAGCGATGGAGGGTGATCCAACAAGAATGCAACAAGTTTTGTTCCACTCTTGAGAGCATCAAGGCCCGCCCCGTGAGCGGCATCGGCATGCAAGACATGGTATGCTAGCAAGCCACCCTCTTTTGTGTCATCAAGTTCATGCTTGCGTGTTCATTTGCATATCATTTGCCAATATGCTTGGATGGGAACATTTTGTAGGCATTTCAAGCTTTGGAGGCGTTCAAGGTCCAACACAATGGCAAGTGCTTCAACCTCTCCTATTGCTTTCGGGTCATCAAGGACGAGGAGAAGTTCAAGGCGCAATATGCCACCCTCAAGTCGCCTGGGGGGAAGCAAGCCGTGGAGGAGGTTGGGGACGGCGAGCTGGCACATCCACGGGGGAAGACCAATTCTAAGAAGGAGGACAAGCGGGATGCGGTATCCAACGCCTTGATCGCAAGTGTGGAGGGCATGATAAACAAGAAGGACTCAAGGGAGGAGGAGCACCGTGTTGGGAAACGTAGTAATTTCAAAAAAATTCCTACGCACACGCAAGATCATGGTGATGCATAGCAACGAGAGGGAGAGTGTGATCTATGTACCCTTGTAGACCGACAGCGGAAGCATTATGACAACGCGGTTGATGTAGTCGTACGTCTTCACGGCCCGACCGATCAAGCACCGAAACTATGGCACCTCCGAGTTTTAGCACACGTTCAGCTCGATGACGATCCCCGGACTCCGATCCAGCAAAGTGTCGGGGAAGAGTTCCATCAGCACGACGGCGTGGTGACGATCTTGATGTTCTACCGTCGCAGGGCTTCGCCTAAGCACCGCTACAATATTATCGAGGGGTATGGTGGAAGGGGGCACCGCACACGGCTAAGAAAACGATCACGTGGATCAACTTGTGTCTCTAGGGGTGCCCCCTGCCCCGGTATATAAAGGAGCAAGGGGAGGAGGCCGGCCGGCCCTATAGGCGCGCCAAGGAGGAGTCCTCCTCCTAGTAGGAGTAGGACTCCTACTAGGAGGGGGAAGGAAGTGGGGAGGGAGAAGGAAAGAGGGGGCGCCGCCCCCAGCTCCTAGTCCAATTCGGACCAGGGGGGAGGAGGCGCGTGGCCCGCCCTGGCTGCCCTTCTCTCTCTCCACTAAGGCCCATATGGCCCATTACTTCTCCCGGGGGGGTTCCGGTAACCCTCCGGCACTTCGGTTTTCTCCGAAATCACCCAGAACACTTCCGGTGTTCGAATATAGCCATCCAATATATCAATCTTTATGTCTTGACCATTTCGAGACTCCTCGTTATGTCCGTGATCACATCCGGGACTCCGAACTAACTTCGGTACATCAAAACGCATAAACTCATAATATAACTGTCATCGAAACCTTAAGCGTGCGGACCCTACGGGTTCGAGAACAATGTAGACATGACCGAGACAAGTCTCCGGTCAATAACCAATAGCGGAACCTGGATGCTCATATTGGCTCCCACATATTCTACAAAGATCTTTATCGGTCAGACCGCATAACAACATACGTTGTTCCCTTTGTCATCGGTATGTTACTTGACCGAGATTCGATCGTCGGTATCTCAATACCTAGTTCAATCTCGTTACCGGCAAGTCTCTTTACTCGTTTCGTAATACATCATCTCGCAACTAACTCATTAGTTGCAATGCTTGCAAGGCTTATGTGACGTGTATTACCGAGAGGGCCCAGAGATACCTCTCCGACAATCGGAGTGACAAATCCTAATCTCGAAATACGCCAACCCAACATTTACCTTTGGAGACACCTGTAGAGCTCCTTTATAATCATCCACTTACATTGTGACGTTTGGTAGCACACAAAGTGTTCCTCCGGCAAACGGGAGTTGCATAATCTCATAGTCATAGGAACATGTATAAGTCATGAAGAAAGCAATAGCAATATACTAAACGATCGGTTGCTAAGCTAATGGAATGGGTCATGTCAATCACATCATTCTCCTAATAATGTGATCCCGTTAATCAAATGACAACACATGTCTATGGTTAGGAAACATAACCATCTTTGATCAACGAGCTAGTCAAGTAAAGGCATACTAGTGACGTTTAGTTTGTTTATGTATTCACACCAGTATTATGTTTCCGGATAATACAATTCTAGCATGAATAATAAACATTTATCATGATATAAGGAAATAAAATAATAACATTATTATTGCCTCTAGGGCATATTTCCTTCAGTCTCCCACTTGCACTAGAGTCAATAATCTAGATTACACAGTAATGATTCTAACACCCATGGAGCTTTGGTGCTGATCATGTTTTGCTCGTGGAAGAGGTTTAGTCAACGTGTCTGCAATATTCAGATCTGTATGTATCTTGCAAATCTCTATGTCTCCCACCTAGACTAGATCCCAGATGGAATTGAAGCGTCTCTTGATGTGCTTGGTTCTCTTGTGAAATCTGGATTCCTTTGCCAAGGCAATTGCACCAGTATTGTCACAAAATATTTTCATTGGACCCGATGCACTAGGTATGACACCTAGATCGGATATGAACTCCTTCATCCAGACTCCTTCGTTTGCTGCTTCCGAAGCAGCTATGTACTCCGCTTCACATGTAGATCCCTCCACAACGCTTTGTTTAGAACTGCACCAACTGACAGCTCCACCGTTTAATGTAAACACGTATCCGGTTTGCGATTTAGAATCGTCCGGATCAGTGTCAAAGATTGCATGAACGTAACCATTTACGATGAGCTCTTTGTCACCTCCATATATGAGAAACATATCCTTAGTCCTTTTCAGGTATTTCAGGATGTTCTTGACCGCTGTCCAGTGATCCACTCCTGGATTACTTTGGTACCTCCCTGCTAGACTTATAGCAAGACACACATCATGTCTGGTACACAGCATTGCATACATGATAGAGCCTATGGCTGAAGCATAGGGAACATCTTTCATTTTCTCTCTATCTTCTGCATTGGTCGGGCATTGAGTCTTACTCAATTTCACACCTTGTAACAGAGGCAAGAATCCTTTCTTTGCTTGATCCATTTTGAAATTTTTCAAAAGTTTGTCAAGGTATGTGCTTTGTGAAAGTCCAATTAAGCGTCTTGATCTATCTCTATAGATCTTAATGCCCAATATGTAAGCAGCTTCACCGAGGTCTTTCATTGAAAAACTCTTATTCAAGTATCTCTTTATGCTATTCAGAAATTCTATATCATTTCCGATTAGTAATATGTCATCTACATATAATATCAGAAATGCTACAGAGCTCCCACTCACTTTCTTGTAAATACAGGCTTCTCCAAAAGTCTGTACAAAACCAAATGCTTTGATTACACTTTCAAAGCGTTTATTCCAACTCCGATAAGCTTGCACCGGTCCATAAATGGACCACTGGAGCTTGCACACTTTGTTAGTTCCCTTTGGATCGACAAAACCTTCTGGTTGCATCATATACAACTCTTCTTCTAGAAATCCATTCAGGAATGCAGTTTTTACATCCATCTGCCAAATTTCATAATTATAAAATGCGGCAATTGCTAGCATGATTCGGACAGACTTAAGCATCGCTACAGGTGAGAAGGTCTCATCGTAGTCAATCCCTTGAACTTGTCGAAAACCTTTTGCGACAAGTCGAGCTTTGTAGACAGTAATATTACCGTCAGCGTCAGTCTTCTTCTTGAAGATCCATTTATTCTCAATTGCTTGCCGATCATTGGGCAAGTCAACCAAAGTTCATACTTTGTTCTCATACATGGATCCCATCTCAGATTTCATGGCTTCAAGCCATTTTGCGGAATCTGGGCTCACCATCACTTCTTCATAGTTTGTAGGTTCATCATGATCTAGTAGCATGACTTCCAGAATAGGATTACCGTACCATTCTGGTGTGGATCTTACTCTGGTTGATCTACGAGGTTTAGTAGTATCTTGTTCTGAAGTTTCATGATCATCATCATTAGCTTCCTCACCAATTGGTGTAGGTGTCACAGAAACTGGTTTCTGTGATGTACTACTTTCCAATAAGGGAGCAGGTACAGTTACCTCGTCAAGTTCTACTTTCCTCCCACTCACTTCTTTCGAGAGAAACTCCTTCTCTAGAAAGTTTCCGAATTTAGCAACAAAAGTCTTGCCTTCGGATCTGTGATAGAAGGTGTATCCAATAGTTTCCTTTAGATATCCTATGAAGACACATTTCTCCAATTTGGGTTCGAGCTTATCAGGTTGAAGCTTTTTCACATAAGCATTGCAGCCCCAAACTTTCAGAAACGACAACTTTGGTTTCTTGCCAAACCACAGTTCATAAGGCGTCGTCTCAACCTATTTTGATGGTGCCCTATTTAACATGAATGCGGCCGTCTCTAGAGCATATCCCCAAAACGATAGCGGTAAATCAGTAAGAGACATCATAGATCGCACCCTATCTAGTAAAGTACGATTACGACTTTCGGACACACCATTACGCTGTGGTGTTCCGGGTGGCGTGAGTTGCGAAACTATTCCACATTGTTTCAAATGTACACCAAACTCGTAACTCAAATATTCTCCTCCACGATCAGATCGTAGGAATTTTATTTTCTTGTTACGATGATTTTTAACTTCACTCTGAAATTCTTTAAACTTTTCAAACGTTTCAGACTTATGTTTCATTAAGTAGATATACCCATATCTACTTAAGTCATCTGTGAAGGTGAGAAAATAATGATATCCGCCACGAGCCTCAACATTCATCGGACCACATACATCTGTATGTATGATTTCCAACAAATCCGTTGCTCTCTCCATAGTACCGGAGAACGGTGTTTTAGTCATCTTACCCATGAGGCACGGTTCGCAAGTACCAAGTGATTCATAATCAAGTGGTTCCAAAAGTTCATCAGTATGGAGTTTCTTCATGCGCTTTATACCGATATGACCCAAACGGCAGTGCCACAAATAAGTTGCATTATCATTATCAACTCTGCATCTTTTGGCTTCAACATTATGAATATGTGTGTCACTACTATCGAGATTTAATAAGAATAGATCACTCTTTAAGGGTGCATGACCATAAAAGATATTACTCATAAAAATAGAACAACCATTATTCTCTGATTTAAATGAATAACCGTCTCGCATCAAACAAGATCCAGATATAATGTTCATGCTTAACGCTGGCACCAAATAACAATTATTTAGGTCTAATACTAATCCCGAAGGTAGATGTAGAGGTAGCATGCCGACCGCGATCACATCGACTTTGGAACCATTTCCCACGCGCATCGTCACCTCGTCCTTAGCCAATCTTCACTTAATCCGTAGTCCCTGTTTCGAGTTGCAAATGTTAGCAACAGAACCAGTATCAAATACCCAGGTGCTACTGCGAGCATTAGTAAGGTATACATCAATAACATGTATATCACATATACCTTTGTTCACCTTGCCATCCTTTTTATTCGCCAAATACTTGGGGCAGTTCCGCTTCCAGTGACCAGTCTGCTTACAATAGAAGCACTCAGTTTCAGGCTTAGGTCCAGGTTTGGGTTTCTTCTCTTGAGTAGCAACTTGCTTGCTGTTCTTTTTAAAGTTCCCCTTCTTCTTTCCTTTGCCCTTTTTCTTGAAACTAGTGGTCTTGCTGACCATCAACACTTGATGCTCCTTCTTGATTTCTACCTCCGCAGCTTTCAGCATTGCGAAGAGCTTGGGAATAGTCTTATTCATCCCTTGCATATTATAGTTCATCACGAAGGTCTTGTAGCTTGGTGGTAGTGATTGGAGAATTCTATCAATGACGCAATCATCTGGAAGATTAACTCCCAATTGAATCAAGTGATTATTATACCCAGACATTTTGAGTATATGCTCACTGACAGAACTGTTCTCCTCCATTTTGTAGCTATAGAACTTATTGGAGACTTCATATCTCTCAATTCGGGCATTTGCTTGAAATATTAACTTCAACTCTTGGAACATCTCATATGCTCCATGACGTTCAAAACGTCGTTGAAGTCCCGATTCTAAGCCGTAAAGCATGGCACACTAAACTATCGAGTAGTCATCAGCTTTGCTCTGCCAGACGTTCATAACATCAGGCCTAACACCCAGCGGTGCTTCCAGGACATAATTCTTCTGTGCAGCAATGAGGATAATCCTCAAGTTACGGACCCAGTCCGTGTAATTGCTACCATCATCTTTCAACTTTGCTTTCTCAAGGAACGCATTAAAATTCAACGGAACAACAGCACATGCCATCTATCTACAATCAAACATAAACAAGCAAGATACTATCAGGTACTAAGTTCATGATAAATTTAGGTTCAAATAATCATATTACTAAAGAACTCCCACTTAGATAGACATCCCTCTAATCCTCTAAGTGATTATGTGATCCAAATCAACTAAATCATGTCCGATCATCACGTGAGATGGAGTAGTTTCATTGGTGAACATCACTATGTTGATCATATCTACTATATGATTCACGCTCGACCTTTCGGTCTCCGTGTTCCGAGGCCATATCTGTATATGCTTGGCTCGTCAAGTATAACCTGAGTATTCCGCGTGTGCAACTGTTTTGCACCCGTTGTATTTGAATGTAGAGCCTATCACACCCAATCATCACGTGGTGTCTCAGCACGAAGAACTTTCGCAACAGTGCATACTCAGGGAGAACTCTTCTTGATAATTAGTGAGAGATCATCTTAAAATGCTACCGTCAATCAAAGCAAGATAAGATGCATAAAAGATAAACATCACATGCAATCAATATAAGTGATATGATATGGTCATCATCATCTTGTGCTTGTGATCTCCATCTTCGGAGCACCGTCATGATCACCATTGTCATCGGCGCGACACCTTGATCACCATCGTAACATCGTTGTCGTCTCGCGAATCTTATGCTTCCACGACTATTGCTACCGCTTAGTGATAAAGTAAAGCATTACAGCGCAATTGCATTGCATATAATAAAGCGACAACCATATGGCTCCTGCCAGTTGCCGATAACTTGGTTACAAAACATGATCATCTCATACAATAAAATTTAGCATCATGTCTTGACCATATCACATCACAACATGCCCTGCAAAAACAAGTTAGACGTCCTCTACTTTGTTGTTGCAAGTTTTACGTGGCTGCTACGGGCTTAAGAAAGAACCAATCTTACCTACGCATCAAAACCACAACAATAGTTTGTCAAGTTGGTGCTGTTTTAACCTTCACAAGGACCGGGCGTAGCCACACTCGGTTCAACTAAAGTTGGAGAAACTGACACCCTCTAGCCAACTTTGTGCAAAGCACGTCGGGAGAACCGGTCTCGCGTAAGCGTACGCGTAATGTCGGTCCGGGACGCTTCGTCCAACAATACCGCCGAACAAAAGTATGACATGCTGGTAAGCAGTATGACTTATATCACCCACAACTCACTTGTGTTCTACTCGTGCATATAACATCAACACATAAAACCTAGGCTTTGATGCCACTGTTGGGAAACGTAGTAATTTCAAAAAAATTCCTACGCACACGCAAGATCATGGTGATGCATAGCAACGAGAGGGGAGAGTGTGATCTATGTACCCTTGTAGACCGACAGCGGAAGCGTTATGACAACGCGGTTGATGTAGTCGTACGTCTTCACGGCCCGACCGATCAAGCACCGAAACTAAGGCACCTCCGAGTTTTAGCACACGTTCAGCTCGATGAAGATCCCCGGACTCCGATCCAGCAAAGTGTCGGGGAAGAGTTTCGTCAGCACGACGGCGTGGTGACGATCTTGATGTTCTACCGTCGCCGGGCTTCGCCTAAGCACCGCTACAATATTATCGAGGGGTATGGTGGAAGGGGGCACCGCACACGGCTAAAAAAACGATCACGTGGATCAACTTGTGTCTCTAGGGGTGCCCCCTGCCCCCGTATATAAAGGAGCAAGGGGAGGAGGCCGGCCGGCCCTACTAGGAGGGGGAAGGAAGTGGGGAGGGAGAAGGAAAGAGGGGGCGCTGATGGGGTCATGTACCTAGGGTAGGGTCATGGACCTGATCTAAGTACCTTAGCCAAGGACGCCCTTAGAAGAGGTCGCCTTCCAGTCGACTAACGAGGGACTCACTCGACTGACTTGAAGGACTCGACCGCGAAGACTCACTCGACCACCAGAAGGTCAAGAGGCACTCTGCACTGCAACGGCCTGTAATCAAGTAGACTTTATGATAGTAAAGGCACTTTATGTGGGGCGTTACCAGTAACGCCCCAGACTTAACTCACCTTAAACCCTCTCCTATGTGGGCTGGCTGGGGTCCTGGCGCACTTTATATAAGCCACCCCCCTCCACAGGCAGAAGGGTTCGGCACCTTGTAACTCATATACTCATAATCCACTCGACCGCCTCCGGGCTCCGAGACGTAGGGCTGTTACTTCCTCCGAGAAGGGCCTGAACTCGTACATCCCTGGTGTTTACAACCTCTCCATAGCTAGGACCTTGCCTCTCCATACCTACCCCCCACTCTACTGTCAGGCTTAGAACCACGACAGTTGGCGCCCACCGTGGGGCAAGTGTTTTAGCGATTTTTGTGGAGAAGTTGCGATTCTTCCGAGTACTTTCATCATGGTGTCTGCTGGAGTTTTGGTCGGGGGTCAAGAGATCCGTCTCGGCACTCTCACCTTCATCGCCGACGACTCCGCGTGGCTCCAGGAGGCTCCACTCGACGTTGATGCGCTCCCCGTCTGCGGTGCGACGCATTTTCGCGCATGTGTCCGTGGCGTTCTGCTGCGGCAGCCGTCGACCCAGTATCGGTCGGCTCCTCCATCGTCCACCCTCCCGGTCTCCCGCCAGCGCAAGCACTCAGGCCGGTCGAGGCTTCAGCGGTGGGTGAGGCACGCGGTGGCTCGCCAATCGGCCACCACCCAAGTTGCGGCAATCGAGCCCGACGAATCTCTCTACGGCTTGTTCGATCTGTCGACTGGCTCCGTAGAGACTGCATCCGAGTGTGGTAGCAGTGATCCAGCGGCGGAAATCTTGATGGTCGACGGGCCCCACAGTCCCCCTGGCTTCGCCCGTGATGGTGGAGCAGGTGACGGCGGCGACCCTGCACGAGGCTATGAAGAGTACCAGCCCGAGCCACTCGACTCTCTGCAAAGAGAGGAACTTCGCCGCAGGAACGAGGATCCCCTGCGTACTCCCATCGCAGGAGAAACCCCCGAGGCTCGTGCCTTGGAGGAGGCGCGTCTGGCCAATTTGGCCGAGCGCACTCGACTGGAGAACCTTCAGCGAGCACTCGACGAGCGCGCGCGGCAACGAGTTCCCGACACCAGTCGACGTCAACTCTTCCCGCCGACTCAGGTATATCGAACCCCAATTCAGAATTTAGCAGCTGCGACCCGTATAGCAGAGTCCATCCAGCCTTCGCAGTCGGAAGCTGGCAGAGGTTTGCTGCAGATCAGGGATCTGCTCCGGGCAGCAGGAGATCAGAATTCAGCCGTGTCTCAGTCGCGCAACAGAATTCACAGTCGATCCGTCACTGTGAATACGGTTCAGTCGGCTCACAGCCCCAGATCGCCTCCGCGGCGTGAAGGGCGCGAGAATCGGCGAGATCAATATGGCGACAGACTCGACCGAGATGATAGGCGTCGAGTGCCCAATTCCCCTCCGAGGGGTGGGTCTTACGCTCCTCGGCAGCCAGATGACAGGTGTCAGTACAGTACAGGGCGTAGGGTTCCAGTCGACCCCAGAGAACCAGGCTTCGACGCGCGATCCATTATCGTGCAAGGGTTGGTCGACCGGAACAGAGCCCATCGAGGTGGACTCGACAGAGATGTACCCACAAGCAGTCGAGTGCATGTTTCTGGTCCTGAATGCTTCAGCAGAGCTATCAGAGCCGCAGTTATCCCTCCCAATTTCAGGTTGGCAACAGGAGTCAGCAAGTTCACTGGAGAGTCTAAGCCTGAAACTTGGCTTGAAGACTACCGAGTGGCAGTTCAGATTGGTGGTGGGAACGACGAGGTGGCCATGAAGCACTTGCCCCTCATGCTGGAAGGTTCTGCCAGGGCATGGTTGACTCAATTGCCTCCTAGCAGCATTTACACTTGGGAAGATCTGTCCCGAGTGTTCATCAGAACGTTTGAAGGAACTTGCAAGCGACCAGCTGGATTGACAGAGTTGCAAGTCTGCGTGCAGAAGGCTAATGAGACTCTCAGAGAGTATATTCAGAGGTGGATCACTTTGCACCACACTGTGGAGAATGTGTCTGATCATCAGGCAGTCTGCGCCTTCAAAGATGGTGTCAAGAACAGAGAACTGAGTTTGAAGTTTGGTCGAACCGGTGACATGACCTTGAGTCGGATGATGGAGATTGCTACCAAGTACGCCAACGGCGAAGAAGAAGACCGACTCCGAAGCGGCAAGCACAAGCCGAGTCAGTCGGAAAAAGGAAACACCAGTCGGAAACAGAAGCGGAAGGCTGAACCGGCAGCTCCTGGAGAGGCTCTGGCCGTGACTCAAGGAAAGTTTAAGGGGAAACCAAAAAGATCCTGGAACCCCAAGAAGGTAAAGGATAAAGAAGGGAACGACGTAATGGATATGCCATGTCACATCCATACGAAGAAAGACGAAGAGGGGAATATCATTTACCCAAAGCACACCACTCGCCAATGTCGACTCCTGATCCAGCAGTTTCAGGGAAAACAGTCTAAAGACAAGGAGAAGGAGTCGGACAAGGCCGAAGACAAGGAGGACAGTGAGGAAGGATATCCGCATATCAACTCCACTCTGATGATCTTTGCAGATGTGGAAAGCAGGAGTCGACTGAAAGTGATTAACCGAGAGGTGAACATGGTTGCCCCAGCAAAAGCAAATTATCTGAAATGGTCTCAAACACCCATCACATTCGACCAATCTGATCACCCGACTCATATTGCCACCCCGGGGAGGCAAGCTTTGGTGGTCGATCCAGTTGTCGAAGGCACTCGACTGACTAAGGTGCTGATGGATGGTGGAAGTGGGCTGAATTTGTTGTATGCAGAAACACTGAAAGGAATGGGCATTCCGATGTCCCGACTAGGCACTAGTAACATGAGCTTTCATGGAGTTATACCAGGGAAGAAGGCCGAGTCACTCGGCCAAATAGCTTTGGATGTGGTGTTTGGTGATTCGAAGCATTTTCACAAAGAAAAGCTGACGTTTGAGGTCGTGGATTTTCAGAGTGCATATCATGCCATTTTGGGGAGACCAGCTTACGCGCGGTTCATGGCTCGACCATGCTACGTGTACCTCAAATTGAAGATGCCCGGCCCCAAAGGAGTGATCACTGTCACCGGTGATCGGAAAAAGGCAGAAGAGTGCTTTCAGAAGGGTTCCAAGATTGCCGATTCCCAGGTGACAGCGGTCGAGTTCGAAGAATACAAGCAAAACGCAGATCCGAGTGACTTGCTGCGATCAAAGAAACCCGCCACAGAGTCTGCATTCCAGTCGTCCGGTGAGACGAAGCCTGTTCACATTCACCCGACCGACCCCGATGCAGCTCCGACCCGCATCTCCACAACACTCGACCCAAAATAGGAAGAAGCGCTCATCCAGTTCCTCCGTGAGAACTGGGACATTTTTGCATGGAAGCCCGCTGACATGCCAGGTGTTCCCAGGGGACTGGCTGAGCACCGCCTAAGAGTCGACTCATCTGCAAAACCAGTCAAAGAGCATCTTCGGCGGTCCGCCGTCCAGAAGAGAAAAGCCATCGGTGAAGAAGTGGCTCGACTGTTGGCGGCCGGATTTATCCGAGAGATATACCACTCCGAGTGGCTCGCTAATGTCGTCATGGTTCCTAAGAAGGACAAGTCGCTCCGAATGTGCATTGATTTCAAGCACATCAACCGGGCCTGCCCGAAAGATCATTTTCCTCTCCCTCGCATAGATCAAATTGTTGACTCGACCGCGGGATGCGAGAGGCTATCTTTTTTAGATGCCTGCTCCGGGTACCACCAGATCCGTCTGTACGGACCCGACGAGGTAAAAACAGCTTTCATCACTCCATTCGGGTGCTTCTATTATATCACCATGCCATTCGGCCTCAAGAATGCCGGAGCCACATTTATGCGAATGATTCAGAAGTGTCTACTCACTCAAATCAGTCGGAATGTGGAAGCATATATGGATGATATCGTTGTCAAGTCACGAAAAGGTTCCGACCTGCTCGCTGATCTCGCCGAAACATTTGCCAACCTCAGAAGGTATGATATCAAGCTCAATCCATCAAAGTGCACATTTGGAGTTCCTGGTGGCAAGTTACTCGGTTTTCTCGTTTCCGAACGGGGAATCGACGCTAACCCAGAGAAGATTGGCACTATTCTCCGAATGAAACGCCCTGTGCGAGTGCACGATGTCCAGAAGCTTACTGGATGCTTGGCCGCATTAAGTCGATTCATCGCACGACTCGGTGAAAAGGCATTGCCTCTTTACCGACTGATGAAGAAGACAGACAAGTTCGAGTGGACTCCAGAAGCTGATGCAGCGTTTGCCGAGCTCAAAACTCTGCTCTCCACCCAGCCGGTGCTTGCTGCTCCAATCAGCAAAGAGCCTCTGTTGCTCTATATCGCAGCCACAGGACAAGTCGTCAGTACTGTGCTAACGGTCGAGCGGGAAGAAGAAGGAAAAGCTCTCAAAGTTCAGCGCCCAGTGTATTATTTGTCTGAAGTCTTGACTCCATCCAAGCAGAGATATCCTCATTATCAGAAGCTTGTGTATGGAATATACATGACCACAAAGAAGGTTGCTCATTATTTCTCTGATCATTCCATCACAGTCGTCAGCGATGCTCCACTATCAGAGATTTTGCACAACAGAGATGCAACTGGTCGAGTGGCCAAATGGGCGATTGAACTTCTTCCCCTTGATATCAAGTTTGAGGCAAAGAAAGCCATTAAGTCCCAGGCAATAGCAGATTTCCTCGCCGAGTGGATTGAACAGCAGCAGCCGACTGAAGTTCACTCGGAGCATTGGACCATGTTTTTTGATGGCTCTAAGATGTTGAATGGTTCCGGTGCTGGGGTTGTCCTGGTTTCCCCCAGAGGAGATAAGCTCAGATATGTGCTCCAGATTCACTTTGATTCCTCCAACAATGAGGCAGAATATGAGGCCCTCTTATATGGGTTGCGCATGGCCATTTCACTCGGCGTCCGTCGCCTGATGGTCTATGGCGACTCGGATTTAGTGGTCAATCAGGTGATGAAAGAGTGGGACGTGAGAAGCCCAGCCATGACTGGATACTTCAGTGCAGTGAGGAAGCTGGAAAAGAAGTTCGAGGGGTTGGAGCTCCATCATATACCCCGACTGAAAAATCAAGCAGCTGATGATCTAGCAAAGATAGGTTCCAAGAGAGAAGCCATTCCGAGTGGTGTGTTCTTGGAGCATATACACACTCCGTCAGTCAAAGAAGATCCTTTCACCGAAGAAACTCCACAACCCAAAAGTGCCACAGATCCGACTGAAGTTGAAGTCCCAGCGGTGGTCGACTTGATCATGGAGGTTTTGGTGGTCATTCCCGACTGGACAGTTCCGTATGTCGCTTATATCCTGAGAAAAGAGCTTCCAGAGGATGAGGAAGAGGCTCGACAGATCGTCCGTCGATCTAAGGCCTTTACCGTAATCAAAGGACAATTATACAGAGAAAGCGCGACTGGAGTTGGTCAGAAGTGCATAACACCAGAAGAAGGTCGACTCATCCTCAATGATATCCACTCGGGGACCTGTGGTCATCATGCGTCCTCTAGGACCATCATGGCCAAAGCATACCGAGCCGGATTTTACTGGCCAAAGGCGAATGAGATGGCAAAAGATATAGTGGATAAGTGCGAGGGATGTCAGTTCTACTCGAATATGTCGCACAAGCCTGCGTCAGCTCTGAAGACCATCCCACTCGTCTGGCCTTTCGCAGTATGGGGATTGGACATGGTCGGTCCTTTGAGAACAGGACGAAGTGGCTTCACGCATGTACTGGTGGCAGTCGACAAGTTCACCAAGTGGATCGAGGCTAAACCTATCAAGAGCCTTGACACCGGTACTGCTGTTAGCTTCATCAGGGAACTAATATTCAGATATGGAGTCCCGCACAGCATCATTACGGATAATGGGTCGAACTTTGACTCAGAGGAATTCAGAGATTTCTGCAACTCCCAAGGCACACGGGTCGACTACGCTTCAGTCGCCCATCCGCAGTCGAATGGACAAGCAGAGCGAGCTAATGGACTGATTCTTAAGGGATTGAAGCCTCGACTGATGCGTGATCTCAAACACGCGGCTGGAGCCTGGGTAGACGAACTTCCCTCAGTGCTTTGGGGGCTGCGGACCACACCTAATCGGTCGACCGGAAGAACTCCATTCTTCTTGGTCTATGGAGCTGAAGCAGTCTTGCCGAGTGATCTTCTCCACAATGCTCCTCGAGTTGAAATCTACAACGAAGCAGAGGCTGAATAGGCGCGGCAGGACGCAGTCGACCTTTTAGAAGAAGAAAGGGAGATGGCTCTGATCCGCTCGACCATCTACCAACAAGATTTGCGTCGTTTCCACGCCAGAAATGTGAGAGGTCGAGCCTTCCAGGAAGGGGATTTAGTTCTCCGAGTGGATCAGCACAAACCACACAAGCTTGCTCCTTCTTGGGAAGGCCCCTTCATCGTCACCAAGGTTCTCCACAACGGGGCGTACCGTCTTTACAACGTCGAGCATAATATCGACGAGCCCCGAGCTTGGAACGCGGAACTACTCCGCCCATTTTACACTTAAGTTTTATCACTCGGATGAGTTGCAATAAAGTACTTCTGTAGTTCATGGACCTCAAAATAATAGTGTCATAGTTCCTCCATAATTTCTGTCACTTTTTATTTTTGTCCAATAAAATTCCCCCTCAGTGGGTGACTTAGCTGCGAATCCGTTTCGCCTAAGTTTGTAAAAATCCTACCGAGTGGTGAGCCAGACTCCCACTCGGAGGCTTAGCTGCGAATCCGTTTTGCCTAAGTTATCAAAATCCTACCGAGTGGTAAGCCATCCTTCTACTCGGAGGCTTAGCTGTAGTCCAAGGACTCGCCTAAGTTATCAAAATCCTACCGAGTGAAGAGCAACCCTCTCACTCGGGGGCTTAGCTGCAGTCCAAGCACTCGCCTAAGTTACCAAAATCCTACCGAGTGAAGAGCAACCCTCTCACTCGGGGGCTTAGCTGCAGTCCAAGCACTCGCCTAAGTTATCAAAATCCTACCGAGTGTAGAGCAACCCTCTCACTCGGGGGCTTAGCTGCAGTCCAAGCACTCGCCTAAGTTATCAAAATCCTACCGAGTGAAGAGCAACCCTCTCACTCGGGGGCTTAGCTGCAGTCGAAGCACTCGCCTAAGTTATGAAAATCCTACCGAGTGAAGAGCAACCCTCTCACTCGGGGGGCTTAGCTGCAGCCCTGTGCTCGCCTAAGTTATAAAAATCCTACCGAGTGAAGAGCAACCCTCTCACTCGGGGCTTAGCTGCAGTCGAAGCACTCGCCTAAGTTATAAAAATCCTACCGAGTGAAGAGCAACCCTCTCACTCGGGGGCTTAGCTGCAGTCGAAGCACTCGCCTAAGTTATAAAAATCCTACCGAGTGAAGAGCAACCCTCTCACTCGGGGGCTTAGCTGCAGCCCTGTGCTCGCCTAAGTTATAAAAATCCTACCGAGTGAAGAGCAACCCTCTCATTCGGGGGCTTAGCTGCAGTCCAAGCACTCGCCTAAGTTATCAAAATCCTACCGAGTGTAGAGCAACCCTCTCACTCGGGGGCTTAGCTGCAGTCCAAGCACTCGCCTAAGTTATCAAAATCCTACCGACTGAAGAGCAACCCTCTCACTCGGGGGCTTAGCTGCAGTCCAAGCACTCGCCTAAGTTACCAAAATCCTACCGAGTGAAGAGCAACCCTCTCACTCGGGGGCTTAGCTGCAGTCCAAGCACTCGCCTAAGTTATCAAAATCCTACCGAGTGTAGAGCAACCCTCTCACTCGGGGCTTAGCTGCAGTCCAAGCACTCGCCTAAGTTATAAAAGTCCTACCGAGTGAAGAGCAACCCTCTCACTCGGGGGCTTAGCTGCAGTCCAAGCACTCGCCTAAGTTATCAAAATCCTACCGAGTGGTAAGCCGGACTTTCACTCGGAGGCTTAGCTGCAGCCCTATGCTTGCCTAAGTTATAAAAATCCTACCGAGTGAAGAGCAACCCTCTCACTCGGGGGCTTAGCTGCAGCCCTATGCTCGCCTAAGTTATAAAAATCCTACCGAGTGAAGAGCAACCCTCTCACTCGGGGGCTTAGCTGCAGTCCAAGCACTCGCCTAAGTTATCAAAATCCTGCCGACTGAAGAGTAAACCTCTCACTCGGGGGCTTAGCTGCAGCCCAGTGCTCGCCTAAGTGGACTGAAGAATAAGTCGATCGCAGTAAAGGCGCCTTGCTTTGAACCTGCAAAAGACATTTCGAGCCAAAGGCAATCGTATTCAAGCACCAAATTCAAGTTTGAATCGATATCTAAAGGAACCGAGAGTGCTCAGGCGTTAAGCCTGTTAAGGTTTATCGGTTACAATTCCACTCGGCATACCGAGGCAAATTTAAAGCGTCGAGCCAGAAGAAGTTTTTTACCCCTCCTGTGGAGGGCTGGAAGGAGCAACGAATTCATCAAGGTCAATTCCATCGGCGATCCGAGTGGTAGCTGCAAGGAAAGTTTCCATAAAGGACCTGAAGTCGTGCTTCTTGGTGTTGGCCACCCGAAGAGCCGCCAGCTTCTCTTCTCGTGCATCTTTACAGTGGACTCGGGGCAGACACAGAGCAACATCTGCACCACACCGAGCCGAGGACTTCTTCCATTCTTGCACTCGACCAGGGATCGTGTTCAACCGGGCCATCAGCGACTCAAGATCATTCTGAAGTGTCTCCTCAGGCCAGAGCGTCGAGTCGATGCGAGATGTGGCGGCCTTCAGCCTTGCGAGATAGTCCACGACAGCTGCGACACGAGACTCCAGTCGGAAGACATCCATGGCAACTTCGTCGTTCACCGGAGAATTGACGGGGTCGAGGTTTGGCTCCAACCGGCTAGTTTCTTCTTCAAAGTTTTGACAAAATTCTGCAAGGATGATCACTAAGTCAAGGGGATGGTCGAATGGAAAAACCACAATTGGAAATGTTTGCCAAGCATAGAGGTTTACCTTCAAGCACAAGAAACAGCTTCTTGGCAAGACCACTCAGGAAGGCTTCCAGATCGGTTTTCTTCCCAGTCAATTTGCTGACTTGGTCGGTCAGGGCAGCTTTATCAGTTTTTAGTCGACTGATCTCCTTGTTGGCGATCCCAAGAGCAGCTTTCAGATTGGTATTGTCTTGTTCAAGCTTAGTGACTGAAGCTAACTTCTCGTTAGCAAGCTTGATCTTCTCAGCGAGTTCGAGGTCTTTCTTCTGTTGGGCCTTCCTTACCTTACCTGCAAGTTACAGCAAGGTCAGATTTTGAAACAAGCAAGGGGAAAAGCAGTCGTCAAGGTCTCACCAAACATACCTTCGGTCTCCTCCTTTGCCTTCGTCAGCTTCTCTTGAACCAGCTTCAAGCTCAGCTCGAGTTGAGTGTGCTTGTTTTCCAGCTCAGAGTAGCGAGCCACAAGATCACAGGAGTTCTGCGAAGAACCAATCGACTAAATGTCAAATATAATTCACTTCCGAGTGAAAAAGGAAAAAACACACGCTTCTAAGACTACAGCCGAATACAAGCATTCGACCGTAGTCTCGGGGACTACACCCAGTGGGTGCACTCAGCGTGCCCCCACTAATCCTGTTGAAGACAAAGTCGACCAGTCGACCTCAAAAAAAAACGAGATGTATTCTTTAAGACTGTGATCAACTGCAAGCAGTCGACCACAGTCTCGGGGACTACACCCAGTGGGTGCACTCAGCGTGCCCCCACCGGTTTGTGAAATCCAGTCGACATAGTCGACTGACAGAAAAATTGACATCATAAAGCCTAAGGCCGACTGCCAGCAGTCGACCTTAGCCTTGGGGACTACACCCAGCGGGTGCACTCAGCGTGCCCCCGCTAACACGGAGTTTATTCGACACACCCTGTGGGTGACTACTATAAATTCCGGAAAGGAAAAGTTTTTGGTAGCATATCCAACAGAACAAACAGTGGTCGACTGACCTGGACATTGCTTTGGAGGGCAGAACTGGCGTCATAAGCCGCCTGGCTCGCATCCCGGATGGTCTTCAGCTGCTCCATCATGATTCCCGCCTGGCGTATCGCCTCCTTCGCTGCGCCAGCTTGGTCCTCTGGGACGTGGTGCGTCGTGAAGAGGGAGGGCTGCTGAGCACTCGTCAATGGATCTGCGAAGGACACCGTGTGTCGAGTGGTGTTCTCTTCTTCCACAGTCAGAATCTCAGGCGCCGTCACATCCAGAGGCACCTTACTGGCGGACGCTTTCCGACTCCTCCTGCGCTTCAGCGGCTCTTCATCCTCATCATCATCAGGGAGATTGATAACAGTATTGGGTGGAGCTACGGAGGAAAATCAGGATCAGAGATCGCGAGTCAGTCGACTAAGAACGGCGTTAAGAATACAGTACCTGGGTTCGAAGTTGCTGCATCCTCCATCTCGTGGTCATCAGCCCGGGCCGAGGTTTCAGAAGTAGCAGCACTACAACTCCAAAGGATCAGTCGACTAACTTCAGCGTCGACCAGAGACAAAGTTCACACAAAATAAGAAAATATGAGCAGCACGGTTACCCTGATATGGTGGGGATGGACACCTTCATCTTCGGCAGGAGCTTGATCGGCTTCGACGAGGCCGCCCTGGGCTGCTTCGGCGCCTTTTCAGTCGGCACCGGAGAGGTGGTCCGAGGGCGCTTGGTCGACTGAGTGGCGGTCGCAACCCCCTTACCACGTTCGGTCGAAGGGTCGTTGACAAGCTTCGACCGCCTTTCTGAGCGCGGTGGTACGACCTCCTCCTACTCTTCTTCCTCGTCCTCGACGTCATCTTCATCACCGTCATCATCATCATCGTCGTCATCATCCTCTGCAACATCCGAGTCCCATTCCTCCTCTTCCTGGCTCTCGCCCCCGCTCGCCTCGCCCTCCTCGGTCGAAGCTTGTGCCCCATTGGGCATCGAGTACAGCTCGGTGAGGGCCTAGCAGATGTCCAGACAAGGATCAGTCGACCAGTCGGCAGGGTAAACAGAAACGAATGCGACAAGAGCGCAGTGGAGAGCAGGGCAAGTGTACCTTGTTTGGATCGCTGTTGTGGTCGAGTGGAGGAATCCTTCTGGCTCCGCGTGGGTTATCCTTGTTTCCGGTAACGGCTACCATCCATCTTTCCAGAGTGACGTCGTCGACTGCTTCTGGATGGACTCTAGTCTCGTCTTCGGTCCCACGGTACAACCACATGCAGTGGCTCCGGAACTGAAGGGGCTGGATGCGACGCCTGAGGAAGACCTCCAGGAGGTCCATGCCCGTCACTCCCTCCCGAACCAACTGCACCACGCGCTCCATCAACATCTTCACGTCAGCTTTCTCCTCCGGAATCAGCTTCAGAGGGGAGGGCTTGTTCACTCGGTCCATGGTACACGGAGGGAGTCCACTCGACTGCCCTGGCGTCGACTGGACCTGGCAGTAGAACCAAGTCGACTGCCAGCCTCTGACGGACTCGGGAAAGGTCATGGGCGGGAAGGTGCTCTTATTCCTCACCTGGATCCCCAGACCCCCACACATTTGGACGACTCGGGTTCTCTCATCACCTGGGCTCGCCTTCTTCACGGTCTGAGATCGACACGTGAATATATGCTTGAACAAACCCCAGTGCGGTCGACAGCCCAGCAAACCCTCACACATGGACACGAACGCGGCAAGATAGGCAATAGAGTTTGGGGTAAAGTGGTGGAGCTGCGCCCCAAAGAAATTCAAGAAGCCACGGAAGAAAACACTCGGCGGCAATGAAAATCCATGATCAACATGGGTGGCCAAGAGCACACACTCACCCTCTTCTGGCTGGGGCTGCCACTCCTTCCCCGGAAGCCTCGCAGCTCCATGAGGGATCAAGCCCTCGTTGGCCATGTCGAGGAGGTCATTCTCGGTGATGGTCGACTGGATCCAGTCTCCTTGGACCCAGCCCTTCGGCAGGCGGGATCTAGACGAGGACCCGCCGCGGCTGGTGGATCTCCCCTTTGCCTTCTCCGTCGCCGACGCCTTCTTCGCACGTTCCAGCGCCGCCGTCTTCTCCTTGGCCATGGTTGCCGGCGAGATGCGCGTGGGGAAGTTGTGCGGGGGCGAGAGCGAGCGCGCTGGACGGGGACGAAGGGAGCGGAGAGGGAGGGAGAGAATGACTGAGACGCAGTACAGAAATCCTCGCCGGGCGCATTTATAAGGTCCCTTCCGAGTGGCTGACAGGTGGGCCCGGTCGATCTAATCATATCAGGAACAGTTGTGCAGACGGGATACGTGGCGAAGAAAGCGGCGCGAAGATCGAGGCGTCTATGCCCCGTCCCCTCCGAACGCCGCGGTCCGCTCCGCTTCGCGCGCGTCCCCAAATTTCACATCCCGCGGAATCCGCGAACGGCAGATCGGTCTGTCAGACGTGGGGTTTCCCGCGATCCGTCGCTCGGAGACCGTCGAAGCCCGAAAAATCACTCGACGAAAGAAGAGAATGGATCGAGTCGACCGAAGACAAGTTGCTCACTATCGACGAAGAAATTCTTTGGCCCAGAACAACGCACGACCAGTGTGCAAAGGTTAATCGGAAACGACATCAACTCCTTCCTCACTCGAAGCCTCAATCCATTCGGGGGCTAATGATGGGGTCATGTACCTAGGGTAGGGTCATGGACCTGATCTAAGTACCTTACCCAAGGACGCCCTTAGAAGAGGTCGCCTTCCAGTCGACTAACGAGGGACTCACTCGACTGACTTGAAGGACTCGACCGCGAAGACTCACTCGACCACCAGAAGGTCAAGAGGCACTCTGCACGGCAACGGCCTGTAATCAAGTAGACTTTATGATAGTAAAGGCACTTTATGTGGGGCGTTACCAGTAACGCCCCAGACTTAACTCACCTTAAACCCTCTCCTACGTGGGCTGGCTGGGGTCCTGGCGCACTCTATATAAGCCACCCCCCTCCACAGGCAGAAGGGTTCGGCACCTTGTAACTCATATACTCATAATCCACTCGACCGCCTCCGGGCTCCGAGACGTAGGGCTGTTACTTCCTCCGAGAAGGGCCTGAACTCGTACATCCCTGGTGTTTACAACCTCTCCATAGCTAGGACCTTGCCTCTCCATACCTACCCCCCACTCTACTGTCAGGCTTAGAACCACGACAGGCGCCGCCCCCCTCTCCTAGTCCAATTCGGACCAGGGGGAGGAGGCGCGCGGCCCACCCTGGCTGCCCTTCTCTCTCTCCACTAAGGCCCATATGGCCCATTACTTCTCCCGGGGGGGGGTTCCGGTAACCCTCCGGTACTCCAGTTTTCTCCGAAATCACCCGGAACACTTCCGGTGTTCGAATATAGCCGTCCAATATATCAATCTTTATGTCTCGACCATTTCGAGACTCCTCATTATGTCCGTGATCACATCCGGGACTCCGAACTAACTTCGGTACATCAAAACTCATAAACTCATAATATTCCTGTCATCGAAACCTTAAGCGTGCGGACCCTACGGGTTCGAGAACAATGTAGACATGACCGAGACATGTCTCCGGTCAATAACCAATAGCGGAACCTGGAAGCTCATATTGGCTCCCACATATTCTACGAAGATCTTTATCGGTCAGACCGCATAACAACATACGTTGTTCCCTTTGTCATCGGTATGTTAATTGCTCGAGATTCGATCGTCGGTATCTCAATACCTAGTTCAATCTCGTTACCGGCAAGTCTCTTTACTCGTTTCATAATACATCATCTCGCAAGTAACTCATTAGTTGCAATGCTTGCAAGGCTTATGTGATGTGTATTACCGAGAGGGCCCAGAGATACCTCTCCGACAATCGGAGTGACAAATCCTAATCTCGAAATACGCCAACCCAACATTTACCTTTGGAGACACCTGTAGAGCTCCTTTATAATCACCCAGTTACTTGTGACATTTGGTAGCACACAAAGTGTTCCTCCGGCAAACGGGAGTTGCATAATCTCATAGTCATAGGAACATGTATAAGTCATGAAGAAAGCAATAGCAATATACTGAACGATCGGTTGCTAAGCTAATGGAATGGGTCATGTCAATCACATCATTCTCCTAATAATGTGATCCCGTTAATCAAATGGCAACACATGTCTATTGTTAGGAAACATAACCATCTTTGATTAACGAGCTAGTCAAGTAGAGGCATACTAGTGACGTTTAGTTTGTCTATGTATTCACACAAATATTATGTTTCCGGATAATACAATTCTAGCATGAATAATAAACATTTATCATGATATAAGGAAATAAAATAATAACATTATTATTGCCTCTAGGGCATATTTCCTTCACACCGGCGTTTTAAAGAAGAGCAAATGAACGCCTTCATGAAGATCCAAAGGAGGAGGCTTGAGATGGACACGGAGAAGCAAGCCAAGATGCTAGAGGTCGAGGCCGCCAACGCCAAGACCAAGGCGAAAAAAGTGGCTCTCGCTCGCATGATGATCGGGTCGGAGATCATGAAGGTGGATCTCAACACCGTGTCATCATGGAAGAGGTCGTGGTTCGAGAAGATGCATGTCGACATGCTCAAATTCATGGAGCAGTGATCTTGTGGCCGCGAGCGCCTTCCTTTTTTGTATGTCGGCTTGTCAGTCGGCATGACCACGGGGCCGCGATGATGTGGTCGAACTCAAGTCTCACCCCTTTTTGTGTGTTGGCATGTGTGCCGGCTGTTAGCGAGTGCGCCAGCGCGAACTGTGTGGTGATATTTTTTGAAGCCGCAATCTATGCTGGCGCTGGCATGGTGCCGGCATGAGACTTGGTCGCTGGCATGATCTATGTGTTGCGGGCCTTTTTTAAAAATTGAGCGTGGACATGAAATGGGTCGGTGCGTTGGATGGGCGCTTAACCCAAATGCAAAACAGGACAGACGCTGGACGAACAACTGACCCAAACAGACAAAAAAATGGACAAATACTCCATCCATTTGGGTAGGTCCGTTGAAATTGCTCTAATGCCCTCTTTTATACTAGTGAATATTGGTTTCGTGCATCCGTATGTGATGATTGCTTTGCTCATGGTCTGCTTCGGCGAAGTCAGGTCGCTGGACGTCTGCGTGCAGCTATGAAGTTATTCGCACAATTTTTTTCTTAATTAATAAAAATGACAAGTTTTTTACCGATTTGACTAATCAACTAGCATTATTTGGCCCGATCGATTCGATTGCCGACGCGGCTAGCCGAGCTAGATAGGACAAACACTTGGAGCGCCCACACAAACCGAAATGGAGTGCACGCTGACACACACTACACTCACGCACATGGTCTACCTACGTGTTATCCTAGGCACGCTCCCTGCCATCCTCTTATCCGGTGCAGACTGCAGAGTCTAGTGGAGCGTCCTCCCATCACATGCTCCCATTTTCAGGGGTGGAATTGGGCCTGGGGCAACTCGGGCTATAGCCCCAGGCGTGGCCCAGGTCGCAACTATGGATCCAACAGGAATTTTTAGTGTCCGTATGCACTTACAAAGCCCAGCCCCAGACAGACATCCACATACGGTCCCAGGCCTCAGCCCATATACGACCAAGAGAGCTCTCCATCGGCACCAGCCCACGATGCACGATCGCTCCGAAAAGGAATCCCCATCATCTCGCATTCTCGCTTGATCGCTATCTCCAGGATACATGACGCAGGCTCGCTCTCTCGCTTTCCATCGTCTGGCCAGATCGATAAAAAAGAGACCTCGTTCATGTTGCGCCGCCAATTCCCCTCAATCGATCGACTCGACGGGCAGGACGTCTGAACATGTGCAGCTGCAGCCGGCGGCCGGCGTTCGGAACCTTGGATCGTCTCGTGTCGTTGGAGGTTGGAGGAGGCGAGGAGCCCATCGAGCCGTTCTATTCTGCTCCATCTCCTCAATAGCTGGATATTGTATCATCTACTTTTTCCGCTAGTTCCTTTGTATCAGCCAAAATTAAGGAATTAATGATGTTAAAATCGTATTACTTTAGTTAAAAACCCACAAGTTCTTGTTTTGCAAAATTTCACATGAAAATTGATATAGTCCATGTCCATTGTCTTGATTTCAAATACTTGATTTATCAGCTCCAGGTCCTTCTACTCTTGTTGGTGAAGAAACAATGACCTCAGAGGAACAAAGTCTTCATTAATTTGGTAGCAACATTTCCAATGATACACTTTGTTAAATTGTTTACATGTTTTATCAAATTTGTTCTCGTGGTAATAATGAATTCATATTTCATTGTTAATGCGGATTTATGGTGTACTTCAAACATGCATTAGTATGCGTCTTATTTATCTTTTTTTATAGCCACTTAGTTTTAGCCCTAGGCTTTGAGAAATCCTGGTTCTGCCTCTGCCCATTTTATTATGACCAACGAGGCGGCGCCACCGTACCTGTGCTCTGCCCCGCCGCACCGCCTGCCGGTACTATCAAAACCACGGTCTTGCTTCCCATCGTATCAAGTCGCCTTCCATTGGTTGCGCGGTTTCCAGCAACCTATAAATCCCACATGTCATCTCGTCTCTTTTTTTCGTGAATAGGCAGAGAATGCATATCTTTTCATTGATAGAAGAAGAGTTGTACAGCATGAGGTTACAAGAGCTCACGAAGCCATGTACACAGGAAGGCATGGAAGTGAGCTAGGGGCAGAACAGACATGGGAACCTAAAATGCTATCTCTCGGGAATGATGTTGTGCAGTCCGGTGGCACCGGCCTTGGGCCACATGCGCGCTTCGTCTCTGATGATGTCGGAAAGCCGGGAGATGGAGGGCTGCTCGCCTTCGAAAATGCAAGCGTTCCGGTGCTTCCAAAGCCACCAGGTAGTGAGGATGATAAGAGAGGCCAAACCCTTGCGCGTAGGGGATGGCGAACGGTTGCAGGACGTTTCCCACTAGGCGAAGAAGTCAGTGTCACTGCTCGAGATGTAGGCGGTGGAACGAACCCAACTGAGGACCTCGTGCCAGATTTGGCGGGAGAAAGGGCAGCCCGCCAAAAGATGTTGCATTGTCTCCTCTTCTTGATCACAGAAGGCGCAGGAGTCCTCGTGTGGAAGGCCATGTCAAGCGAGTCGTTCAGCCGTCCAGGATCGGTCTTGCAACGCAAGCCACATGAAGAATTTTATGTGAAGGGGGGCCCATGGCTTCCAAGTGAGCCGCCAATGCGGGTCCTGGTAGGCGCCAAGGTATAGCGCCTGACAACATGAGCTCGCCGAGTAGGTAGCGGAAGGAGTCCACCGCCATTGCAGGGAGTCTGGGGAGTCAGTGAGAGAGACGTGACGCATGCAGCGCCAAAGGTCAACATACTGGACGAGAGCGGTAGGGCCCAGAGCGCCCTGGATGTCACGAACCCAAGAGTGCTGGAGGAGGCCATCATGCATGGTCCAGGTCTTGCACCGCCGCCGGGTAACAAGCGTGAGGACGAGCGGGGCAATCTCAGCAACTGATCTTCCATTGATCTAGTCGTCACTCCAGAACCTGCATGTGCGTCCATGGCTGAGCTCCCAAGTGGTAGATGCACGGAAGATGGCCGAGATAGTGAGGTCTTTAGGGATGTGCAGATGGCTCCACGAGCACGACGTGTCCGTGTACTTGAGCCATAGCCAGCGAGTTCCCAGTGCGATGCCGGTGCGCTTTAGGTCACGAACTCTGAGGCCGCCAAGAGAAAGCGGGTGTCACACTCTCTGCCAATTAACCAAGCATTGGCCGCCTTTGGCATCCTTGCTTCCACCACAAAGGAACCCACGAATGATCCGATTAGTGATGACCCACAAGTATAGGGGATCTATTGTAGGCTTTTCGATAAGAGTGCCGTACCCAACGAGGAGCAGAAGGAAATGAAAAGTCATTTTTAGAAAGATATTCTCTGAAAACACTAAAATTATTGGTAACAAATAGTTTTGTGGTAAGATAAATCATAATGGGTAACAAGTAAATAAAGTAACTAAGGTGCAACAAGGTGGCCCAATCCTTTTTGTAGCAAAGGACAAGCCTGGACGAACTCTTATATAAAGCAAAGCGCTCCCGAGGACACATGGGAATGGCTGTCAAGCTAGTTTTCATCATGCTCATATGATTCGTGTTCGTTACTTTGATAATTTGATATATGGATGGACTGGTGCTTGGGTGCTGCCCTTCCTTGGACAAGCCTCCCACTTATGATTAACTCATCTCTCAAGCATCCGCAACTACGAAAGAGAATTAAGGTAAACCTAACCATAGCATGAAATATATGGATCCAAATCAGCTCCTTACGAAGCAACGCTTAAACTAGGGTTTAAGCTTCTGTCACTCTAGCAACCCATCATCTACTTATTACATCCCAATGCCTTCCCCTAGGCCCAAATAATGGTGAAGTGTCATGTAGTCGACGTTCACATAACACCACTAGAGGAAAGACAACATATATGTCATCAAAATATCGAACGAATACCAAATTCTCATGATTACTTATAACAAAACTTCTCCCATGTCCTCAGGAACAAACGTAACTACTAATAAAGCACATTCATAATCTTAATCAGAGGAGTATTAATTATAATTAAGGATCTGAACATATGATCTTCCACCGAATAAACCAACTAGCATCAACTACAAGGAGTAATCAACACTACTAGCAACCCACAGGTACCAATCTAAGGTTTTGGGACCAAGATCGAATACAAGATATGAACTAGGGTTTAAGGGGAGATGGTGCTGGTGAAGATGTTGATAGATATTGACCCCCTCTCGATGAGAGGATCGATGATGATGACGATGGCGATGATTTCCCCCTCCCGGAGGGATGTTTCCCTGGCAGAACAGCTCCGCCGAGCCCTAGATTGGTTTTGCCCAGGTTCCGCCTTGAGACGGCGGTACTTCGTCCCAGAAACTTCTTCTTCATTTTTTCCCGGGTAATTAAAAGACACCATATAGCCAAATATGGGCACCTGAGGCTTTCCAGCGCCCACAAGGTTGGGGGGCTCGCCCCGGGGGTAGGATGCACCCTCCACCCTCGTGGCTGGCTGGTGGCCCCCCTCTGGTTCTTTCTTCGCCCAATATTTTTTATATATTCCAAAAATAATCTCCGTAAAGTTTCGGGACTTTTGGAGTTATGCAGAATAGGTCTCTAATATTTGCTCATTTTCCAGTCCAAAATTCCAGCTGCCGGCATTCTCCCTCTTCATGTAAACCTTGTAAAATAAAGGAGAATAGGCATAAGTATTGTGATATAATGTGTAATAACAACACATAATGCAATAAATATCGATATAAAAGCATGATGCAAAATTGGTTCTGCCCAGGTTCCGCCTCGAGACGGTGGAGCTTCGTCCCGAAAACTTCTTCTTCATTTGTTCCAGGGTAAAAGACACCATATAGCCAAAGATGGGCACCGGAGGCTGATGTCGCTTGAAGCTACGTCGGTATTTCCCCAAAGAGGAAGCTTTGATGCAGCACAACGGCGGTAGGTATTTCCCTCTTATATGAAACCAAGGTTATCGAACCAGTAGGAGAACCAAGCAACACAACGTAATCAACACCTGCACACAAATAACAACTTCTAGCAACCTGACTGTTAAAGGGTTGTCAATCGCTTCCGGGGTACGACCCCTCAAGATAGGCAAATAGACGTGAGGTAAATTTATAGTAGATTGATAGATCGAACGCCAAACAAATAAATAAGAATAAATTGCAGCAAAGTATTCTTGGGTTTTTGGATTAATAGATCTGAAAATAAAAGAAAATAAAAGTAGATCGCAAAGGCAAATAATATTAGAGACCTATTCAGGCTTCTCTCGAGAAAAATAGCAAAGCGGTGGGTGAACAAATTACTGTTGGGAAATTGATAGAACTTCAAATACTCATGACAATATCCAGGCAATGATCATTACATAGGCATCACGTCCAAAATTAATAGACCGACTCCTGCCTGCATCTACTACTATTACTCCACACATCGACCGCTATCCAGCATGCATATAGTGTATTAAGTTCATGGAGAAATGGAGTAATGCAATAAGAATGATGACATGATGTAGACAAGATCTATCTATGTAAAGATAGACCCCATTATTTTATCCTTAGTAGCAACGATATATACGTGTCGGTTCCCTTTTTGTCACTGGGATCAAGCACCGTAAGATCGAACCCACTAAAAAGCACCTCTTCCCATTGCAAGATAAATAGATCAAGTTGGCCAAAAAAACCCAAATATCAGAGAATAAATATGAGGCTATAAGAGATTATGCATATAAGAGATCAAAGAAACTCAAATACTTTCATGGATATAAAAAAATAGATCTGATCATAAACTCAAGGTTCATCGATCCCAACAAACGCACCGCAAAAGAGTTACATCATATGGATCTCCAAGAGACCATTGTATTAAGAATCAAGAGAGAGAGATGAAGACATCATATGGATTTCCAAGATCCCGAAGGTCTACAAAGAACTACTCACGCATCATCGGAGAGGCACCAATGGAGATGGTTTCTAGATTGGATCTGGTGGTTCTGTACTTTGGGCGGCTGGATGAATATTTCGTCAACTCCCCTGGGGTTTTGTAAATATTGGGGTATTTATAGAGCAAAGAGGTGGTCCGGGGGCACCCGAGACGCGCCTTGGTGGGTTGTGACTCCCTCGGGGCACCTCCCCAGGCGCAGCCAGGTCCCATTGTGTTTCTTTTGGCCCATAAAAATTCTCCGTAAAGTTTCATGGCATTCGGACTCCGTTTGATATTGATTTTCTGTGATGTAAAAAACATGAAAAAACAGCAACTGGCACTTGGCACTATGTCAATATGTTAGTACCAAAAAATGATATAAAATGACTATGAAATGATTATAAAACGTCCAAGATTGATAATATAACATCATGGAACAATCAAAAATTATAGATACGTTGGAGACGTATCAGCATCCCCAAGCTTAACTCCTACTCGTCCTCGAGTAGGGAAGTGATAAAAACAGAATTTTTGATGTGAAATGCTGCCTAACATGTCATATGATATTATTTTCTTTATAGCATGCACATTTGGACTTTTATATTGTTCAAAGCAATAGTCTAGTTTTGACATGATAATTTAAATACTCAAGCATATCAACAAGCAACCATGTATTTCAAAATATCAATGCTAAAATAAACTATCCCTATCCCATCATGCTCAACCATTAATCCATTCATGAAACACACTCGCATATTAGCTACACCCAATAGTCAAGTACGATCACATTGCCTCCTAGTTGGTGCTTTCTATAAGAGAAGGTGGAGACTCAAATTAAAAATAAAAATTGCATAAAGTAAAAGATAGGCCCTTAGGGAAGTAGATATTTGTGGAGGTGCTAGAGCTCAAAGCCAAAAACTTAGAGAGAAAAACATTTTGGGAGGTGTATCCATCCCACCAACGAAAACGACTTATAGTTCCCAATACTTTTCATGCATAGATATATCATAGACGGTTCCCAGACAGAATAAAGTTTATTCCTTTTTCCACCATACTTTCACTTTCCATAGCTAAGTGTATCCACGGGTGCCCTCCATACCAACACTTTCCAAGGAATTTATTATTTGACAACATAAAGTAAATTCATTTTATTTCATTTCAGGACTGGGCATCCCTAATACCATTGCCTTACTCTCATGCAATGACAAGTGAATAAGCATTCATCTTGAGAATAACACATCTAGCAAGGAAAATATTAGCCATCCCTCACCGCTCCGCGAGCGAAACAAACACACAAAAGAGAAGTTTATTTTTGAAAATTAGAGATCACACATGTGAATTTGCTTAGAACGGAAAAATAATACCGCATATAGGTAGATATAGTGGACTCATGTGGCAAAACTGGGTTAGTGGTTTTTGGATGCACAAGTAGTGATCATACTTAGTGCAAATGAAGGCTAGCAAAAGATTGGAAAGCGATCAACCAAGAAACGAATAATCTCATAAGTGAGCATTAAGCATAACTGTGACGCCCAGATAATTTAGCTACAGTAACCCTCCACTAATGATGCCAAGTCATCACTACTATGCCCTAAGAAAAACAATTCAGAAATATTTCAAACCAAAATTTAAAGTAAAGTCGAACAATAAATATTTTCCAAATGTCAAAACAAAAATGTTCGCGTTATTCTATAAATTCCTCTGATCATTGAAATGTTGAAACCAACTTCATCTGGGTCACAAATAAATTCTTAGGAAATTAATAAGTGGTCCAGCAGCAAATAAAATGGTCTTTTCAAAGTAAACGATTATTCATACAATTCAAATTGACCTCAAACTTTGTGAGTCTCTTCAAAATATTGCATAGAATTTAGGTGCCAATTTGTAACATTTAACAAAAATCACTTAGTTGCTAAATTTAATAAAAGTAAAGAATAAAATAGAAAAATAGAAAACAAAACCTAACTACTGTTAGGCTGGACCTCAAATGTGCAGGAGCCGGCCCAGTCCAACTGGGGTCATCCCCAATCTCGCTACAGGAGCAGGGAGCCGTGGCGGGCATCCATGGCGCCCCAGCCAGGTGCCGGCTATCCCACGGCTCCCCCTGTTGGTTAAGGGCGCCCCCAGCAGCCTCCGTCCCCTCTGGAACCCTAGCCCCCAAATCCCCCATCTTTCCCCCATCGCCCCCACCTCTTCCGCTCTAATTCATGCTTGAAAGCTCAGGCGGTGACCGTACTCCTCGTCGCCGTTGCCGTGGCCACTGTCGCCGCCGTCGCAGGAGAAGATGCCCAGGAGAACCGCCGCTGTCGGCTCAGTCCGTCCTGAGCACCAAACAGAGTCGGGGTGGCCCGTATGCTCGCCATCGACGACATCTTCGTCGCGTACATCGCCGGCTTCCGGCGTCGTTTGCCGCGGCCCCGGTCCACCTCTGGCCTCCCCGTCGCCCCTGTTGGAACCCTTGTGAGCTCCTCTTCCAAAACCCCCTGCGCCCCTCTCGATTTCGTCGCCGTAGCCGTAGTTTTGTGCCGGCCGAAGCTATGCGTCGCCACCTCTGCCTCGCGTCCTCGCGCCTCCGAGTGCTCCTAGCCGCGTCCCGCAGCGGCCCACTCCCGCCCAGACTGCCCGTCGCCTGCGCCAGGCCGCGTCCCCACCGGCTCTAGCGCGCGCCCACTTTGCGCTCGTTGCGCCCCCCGCGCTCGCTCGTCGCCGCCGCCGCGCCTGTGCGTTGCTTGCTTGCTGCTGCTCCTGCTTTGCTGCCGCCGCCGCCCGTACTGGCTGCTGCCGCTGCTAACTATTACTGTCGCTGCTACCTAGTGCTGCTGCTGGAGGTTGAGACCACCGGCACCTCGTCATGTGCCCGTGCGTGGCCATGGCCATGTGCCTGTGTGCATGACCATGTGTATGGCCGGATGGTTCTTTGGATGAGGCCGGCCCTATCCAAATTTGTTAATGTTAATTAGATTAGTTTAGGGCTAGTTTATTCATTAATTAGCCTAATGTGTCCATGACATGTGCCCCACTAGTTTAAATTAATTTAGACTAAATAACTTGCCCCTGTGACACTTGCACTACTAGAAAAACCCCTACTAATGGCGCATCTATTATGGCCATTAATGGCGCATCTGTGGTGCGCCATTAACAGCACGCCATTAGTAATTTTTACTAATGGCGCACCACCTGGTGCGCCATTAGTATCTGGTATACTAATGGCGCACCGCGGGTGCGCCATTAGTATAGGCCAGGGTGCGCCATTAGTATGCCTCCCAGGGGCCATGTATATCCAGGTGCTTTGGCATACTAATGGCGCACCACCACTGGATGCGCCATTAGTAACCATGGCATATTAATGGCGCACTTACCAGTGATGCGCCATTAGTATGCTTTGTCATACTAATGGCGCACTGTCATGTGATGCGCCATTAGTATGAATATTAGGTTTTTTTTATTTTTTTATTTTCTGTTTTTTGCACAGGTTACAAAATGTATAATTTGACAAAATATAGACAGCACACATCAACAACAGATTCATCGAATACAATAGAAGAATACAATTCATCATATTAGTCTCCGAATACAATTCATCATATTAGTCTCCGAATTGAAAAGACCGAACAAAGATAGAACATTATATTACAAGTCTCGAGACCGCGAGTAGCGAGTTTGTCTTCACATTACAAGTCGATATCGATCATCTAAACTACCATCACATAGAAGAGAGCTGCGGTCATCACGATGAGCATCATCACGATGAAACTCGTCTTCATCCGGTTCCTCCAACGCTCCCTCCCCTCTCCCGCTAGATAGCGGGCGTATCTAGATTCGGCCTCGGCCCTAGTGGTGTACCCTTTGTAACTGTTACCGCTGAATCGGTGAACCTGTCTCCGACACTCCTCCCAGTCATCGTAGACTCCGGGAACCTTACCCTTGTACACGACATACGTCGGCATCGCTATGCACTAGCCAAACGAAACGTTAGTACCAATTCACAGACAATACATAAGCAATATATAATTATGCAACAGAACAATCGGAAGAGAAAAGCAAGACATTAATAGCATCGATTACATCTAAGTTGAACGACTCTCGAAACCAAAGAGACATACTACAAGTTCATTAAAGTTTAATTACAACATGAGCCAATCGATGTTTCAGAACTAGACACAGCATCACTGCTTTCGACTCGACTCAAGGGACCGGAGCGTGGATGAAGCCGCCGTCTATCGTGGGAGTCATGAAATAACGGTCGTTGTCAGCCTGCATTTGTAGCATTGTGTCGATGTCACTGTTGGACGGTTGATTTCTGAGGTAGAACTGCCCCGAGGTACGAAGGACATCTTGATGGATGATTTCCGCAAACTCCGACTGGATGCGAAAGAATTCTTGTCGGAGGTCCGCGTCCTGGATTGCCGACACGCTCGCGGCCCAATCTTTGAGTTTACTCGGTAGCAGAAGTTGATGATGGTCCCGTACGATCGCCCGCATGTGATGGATGGCGTAGTAGGCACCCTTCTGACCGCCAGGCGGCTGCTTGACGCAGCAGAACGTCGTATTGTGGGAGAACACGTGCTTGCCGTACTTACGAATAGGCCTGGTGAAGGTGCCTCCAGATTTGGCGTAGCCGGGGAGAACATCATCAAGAACCTTCTTGACATTTGTGTAGTCTATGTTCGACTGACGGTCCGGGTCGAAATACGTGGCCATGGAATATTTGGGGCTTAGGAGGATGAGCGTGCAACGTGTGTCACTGCAGAAAACACGGAATGTTAAAAGAAAAACGATCGAAATGTAAGAATTCATATGTTACGGGCCGGTTGAGGGGAGGACTTACTCGGGAAAGTAAGGCACGAGGAAGTTATCCTTATCTTGGTTTGCCAGAATGACGCCTTCGAGGTAAGAACTCGCGACTTGCCGGTCCCCAGCGCTGCCCAAGATCTTGGCACGCATGTAGAAGGGGTCGACTATCACGATGTCCGGGGTCTTGTCGCGAATGATCCGCATCTCCATACTCAGCGAAAATAGCCGAACGAAGGTGTAGTGCAGCGGATGAAGGTTCAACATAGCGTGGATGTCATCAAAACGCAGGACGATCGTACGCCCGATGGAGTTATCCACAAAGCCCTTGCCCTCTGGCACCTTGGCCGCGAAAACTGGGTATGCCACATCCTTCTCCCTGAGACGCCGCTTCTCCAAAGAAAGAACACTGTCATGCAGACTCCGCATAGCACCGGTTGCAGCATTGAGCATATTTGTCGGTAGCATCGCCCTACCCGCCACATGCACCCTCCTCGAGATATCCTGCGGTGAAGGTGGCCCGTCCTGAGCACGGATCGTACTCGGTGCCGGCTGGCTCGCACCCTTCTTAGTCTTTCTTTTGCGTGCCTTCTTCTTCTCCTGTAATGGGACCGAGTTCTGCTCACAGACCGCCTTCTTGAGTGTGTTGGGGCTGATAATATTTCGCACCTCGCCTATCTGAGGCTCGGTGAAGTCGGCAGCTGGAGGCGTCTCCTGAGAGCTGAACGTCAGACGGCGCCTGTTGCAACTTGGCTTCTCCGCGGTACCAGCTAGATCGCACACGTCTTTTGTTGGGTTTGGTTCTTGAGAAGGAGGCCCCATGAAGTCGCCATCGTACCCATGATCGGCAAAGTACTGATCGACGTTGCCAAATGTATCATCGTCGTCGTCGTCGTTCTGATCCTGTGCCATATGCATGTTTGGATCCAGTGGCATAGGGATGTCCGGCACCGTTACGGCGGTCTTGCCATGGGGCCGACTTGGCGCCGGCACGACTGGCGGTGTTGTCTTTGGGGTGGTGTCCCCCGCCCCCAAACGAATCTGGCTCTTCGGCCAAAGCAGGGGCCAGCTCAGGCAGGCGCTGAGGGTCATCACGTCTTCATCGTCGGCCCCGACGGGTCGAATCGGAGGTAACAAGTCGTCGCAGCCTGGCAGCACCCGAACCAGTTGAACCCTAAACAAGTTGGGTGGCATCTGGGTACCGTGGAACAAGGGGTTGCCCGGTTGAACGATTTTGCCCTTGGCGACATCGACCAACTCGTTGTTCACGAAGTGGAGGAGAGTGCACGGAACGTCGGCGGCGCCCTGCGAAAACATGTAGGGCGTCAGGGATGCCCAGTCAAAGGCAAGGAGATGAAGTCCTCGGCCGAGAGAGGCTTAATTAGTTACCGTGATGATGGCGTCGAGCTCGGCTAATGTCGACGCACCGCCAACAGCGGGCGTGCAGTTGACGGAGGTGCCGCTTGCTGCAGAGGTGCCGGCCGGCGTACACCCGGGTGCATTAAGCTCCCGTGCCGGCGTCGGAGACACCAATGTCGCCTCCGCCGGAGGCACCAATGGCCCCGCCATCGCATTATGTGAGTTGCTGGCCGTGAAGCTAGGAATCGGGGGCGGCCCCTGTTGGCCGCCCGCAATCCACGCACTCAACCCCGAGATCAAGGTAGGCACAAGGGCGGTGATCGTCGCTCCGAGTCGTTGTTCCACTTGCTCTTGGACAATCTCCGGAATCCGCGCCACCTGTGCCTTGAGTTCTTGAACCTCTCGCGCCTGGCTTTCCGAGCTGGTCTTTTTCTCCTTCCGCACACCAGCGGTATAGTATGACCCCCATTTTGTCGACAAGCCTTTGCCGGCCACACGACCAGCTGACGTCGGCTTACTGAGCTTATCCTTGTTCTTCATTACATTCAACCCCCTATTTAGAGTGGTGTCCCAAGGGTTGCTCTTAGTCGACCCCGCGCTACTGCTTTCAGTCGCCTGCGGAAGGAATGTGAACCATTTAGAAATTTGGCTTCATTAATTAGAATGCAACCATATGGAGCTAATTACGCGGGGGTGTATTCCTTACCAGAACAAGCTCAAGCTGCCTGGTCTTCGGATCCGTGGTAAGCTCCTTTGTTTTCGGGTCCTTCTTGTACCGGGCCCTGACAAAGTTCCTGGTCTGCTTGTCACCGTATTTATCGAAGAGGGGCGGTAGGCCTTGCTCGGCATGGTCCGCCTCCTCCTTGTCCCATATAGGCTCCGCCACTCTGTAACCGCCGGGACCGAGTGTGTGTTCCCCTATGTTCAGCTCCCGCATTTGTTTCCCCCACTCACTTGATTGGGAGCTTGCGGTGCTCGAGCAATTGATCTTGAAGTCGTTGTAGTCATCTTCGGTGATCGAAGGATTTTTCTCCTTGATCTTCTGATAACTCTCACCTTTCTCGATCATTCTCTTCACATTGCTTTTCCAAGTAGACAGGGCCTTGCTCATCTTCGTGAGGGCAGCATTGTTCACTTTATTCCCTTTGAGGCTTGTGTTTTCAAATTCAGCGGGGAACTTGTATCGTTCGTGCAGCTTCGTGAAGAGGAGGTTGCGCAAATTCCCTCGGTCAGGATGCCTCAGGTTCTCGGTGTTGATCGAGACGGTGCTCCGGACAATGCACCCGAGCTGAAGCGAGTACCCCTTGACTATTCGTTCGGGCGCCGTTGGATTCCCGTTGGAGTCCACTTCAGTAACTTCCTCCTTGAGGGTGCGGAGCACGATCGGGCGCCGGTCCTTCCGTTGCCTCTTCGGTTGGCTGCCATCTGTGCGGGCGCCGCCATCATCAGTGGTGGCATCCTCGGCGGCACCATCAGTGGTGGCATCAGTGTGGTCATCCTCGGCGGCACCATCAGTGGTCTCAGGATCGGTGGGGAAGGCGGCGGCCTCATACAAGTGAGGTTGTTCCTCCATCTCCTGGGACAGCTCCCAGAATGCCTTGCCGCCCGAACCCCCGGCCTCATCGTTGTGGGCCATGTTTCTCTCTAAATAGAAACAAAGTTTGGTCAAAAAGTTGGTTATTGTCAAGGAACAAGATATCTAAGTTGACCAAATAACCTAATTCTCGAGGAATGTCGCCAAAAAGTTGGTTATTGTCAAGGAACAATTGAGAGATGTTTGTGATATTGCCTAGGTGTTTTGGGATAGAACCTGTTAGTGTGTTGTTGCTAAGGTCCAAGTCCACGTTCTCAGGGTAACCTAGTTCTTGAGGGGTGTGTCTAGAAAGTTGGTTGCTGCAAAGATACAAGGTTGTGAGTTTGGTCAAATTGCCTATGATGTTTGTGATATTGCCTTGGATCTTGAAGGCACTGTTGCATGATGCAGTGGTACAGCCAGCATGGGACCTCATCTTTGCAGGCTAATTTTCTAGATTGTAACACTGGGATTTGTGCACAAGCTAAGCTAGCTAAGACAGTAGCTTCCTTGCAACCCACAAAAGACAAAGGAAAAGGGGTGAAAAGGGGGAGATGGTTAGCTTTGATGAGCAGGCAACATCTTCCTAACCCCCTTCTTCTTGTCTCCTCTCACTATCTCTCTCACACACATGGCAAGCAAGGGTGTCTGAGTGTGTGAAAAAAATACTAAACTAATCCAACCACTAAAGCAAATTAATTTTTATTTCGGTTGAGAATCGGGCACCTTCTAGGTCAAGAAAATTGGGCATGACCTTTGCTAATTTTCTTGACCTTGGAGTGCCCCATTTCTCAACCGAAACGGAAATTAATCAACGTTTCAGGAGAAAGGGGTCATTTTAGAAGATCACAAGTAGCAGCAGCATCACTTGACAAAATCACAACTAGCAGCAGCAACTCGCAGATAGCAGCAGCAGCATCACTTGACAAGTAGTACAGCAGCAGCAGCAGCATGCATGCACTGGTCCATGGCACAAAGTCCATGACCCAGAACAGAGCACTTTACTAAAAATGAAGAAGAAAAAAGGCATGCATGCACTGGTTGTAGCAAATCATCACTTCTGAATCAAAACAACAATTAGGACAGGGAAATTATGACACACTTCTGAAGAAAAAATGATTTGTGTAATCTGGTTGGTACTCTTACAGTTGCATAAATTGAAAAAAAATTGATCTGTGTGATCTGGGTTACAGTATCAGCAACCTTGCATTTCATTTTATACAAAGGAGCTCACAAAGGCCATGTCATGCTTCGCAATATTTGTTTACTGAAACTAAATGAACAAGAGCAAAGATGCACTAAAGGTTCTGCTGGACATGCTTTATGTCTAACACTCCTATGTTTAAGATATGCATAACATTCAATCTGGATCAATCTCACACTATGAACATAGGAAAAATTATCACTCCCCAGGGATTTAATCAGGGAATATGATATTCTTCAATCAACAAGAAAATATATTTTAGCTCAGAAAAGGATTTACTCAGGGAATACAATATTTGCCTGTTGCTAGTTGAGTTTCAGAATGAACCACTCTCTTTCTCAGCTCCATCAGTACTACTACAGTGCAGTTCTCCCCTCAACCAGAAACATACTCCAATCAGTAAAACTGGAAACAGAAGAAACAATGATATGCAAAATCTGGTTATATGCAAGCAATAGCATGCTCTAAATACAACAAGTCACCCTTTGCAGCCAAGCAATGAGCAGAACAGTCTAAGCCAAATCTTTGTTGCCATCAATTTATATATACTCAGGGAAATTGATACATGGAGGTCCTACAATCTGCTATTGAAGTTGAGCTACGTAGTAGGAGTATGTTTGATTAAGTTAGCCTAGCTTACATAAATAAACCTCTTTGTTGTATTTCAGTGGCTAATTAAGTTGACACAGGTTGTATTAAGATTTGTGAGCTACTCTGTATTGTAAATAAGTCGACTTTGCTAACTAAGCGACCATGCATGTCCAGAATCGATCAGACATTGTACGCTTTCCTTTTGCTGTTGGAGCAGCAAAGCCCAAGAACGAATCAACAGAGGAAGGAAATCCCCCAAAATATCATGAAAAAATCACCGTTAATTTGCATCAGTTGACAGGTGGACAGTTGTCAGACCCAACCCAGCTGCATGCTGCGTCTTTGAGCACACCACGCTGTTTCATCATCTCTCTAACTTGGTGCACAGAGTCCCATTTTCAATTTAGTTTCAGTAAAAATGCCACTAGCAAATACAGAGCAAAAATCCACTAGAAGTACACTGTAAACCCACTAACATTTACAGTGTAAATTCCACTAACAATTACAGAATGAAAAAACAATATATTTATACTACAACATATATAAAGAAATCTCCGAGTATGGAGATCTTGTAATCAGAAGTAAACACAAGCAAGCTTCAATCCAAATAAAGGCAGTGGATGCAAAGGCACTAAATCAAAATAGACACCTTAATTGTTTGTGTCCTACATATGTACACCGAAACAAGAATATTACTTTATACTGCAGCCATCACTGCAGCCTGAGCCTCACCCGTTAACTGTTGATTCCTCAAAAAACCAACCTCTTATCTATACTTACTAGTACTTTATATTGCCAAGCAAAAGGAGCGTTAGCATCCCTCTCCCTGTTTAATCTCATAGCACAATGATAAAGTTATCTTGTCCTGGCCATGGGGAAGCACCAAAACCCAATGGAGCCATTTTTTTTGTTTTATGAGTTATATAAAAAATTAAATAGTTCCGTGGTTCAGGCATAATTGCCCTCATGTAGGATGGACGGGTGGCCAGGCAGGCTTGTTTAGTTTCGTCACTCAGTGTAGCTAGTTGTCTATACTATCGACCAATAACCAGTTGACTTGATGATCATCGTGTTCATTTCAGGCATGCATGTACTTGTCCGCTCTTAAGAACTCATGTTCAGAAAAATCTGAAAGTTTTAGGCATCCAAGGTTGGTGCAAATTTGCATGATCATATGGACATCGGAGGAGTTCGTGCCAAAAAAAAATCTGGGTGTCTGAGAAACTTTGAGAAAGAATATATGCAAATAAAATACTTGTCCGCACTTAAGAGCTCATGTTAAAAAAACTATATGAAATTTTTAGGCATCCAAGGTTCATGCAAATTATCATGCTCATATGGAGATGGGATGGGAGGAGGGAAGGGGATAGGGGTCGGGGCGGTAGCTTACCTTGGAGGAGCGGGCCGGGGTGGAGGAGGCGGTCGGAGAGGATAAGGATGCCGGGGAGTGGGGCGCGGGGAGGATGTCGGGGACGAGGTCCGGGTGGTGGTGGTGCTCCGGCGACGGTGGTGTGGACGGGGCGGCGTCCGGGCGGCGGGGTCGCGTCGAGGCGGCGGGGCAGCGTCGAGGTGGCGGGGCAGCGGCGTCGGGGCGGGGTCGAGGCGGCGTCGGGGCGGCGTCGGGGCGGCGGGGCGGCGTCGAGGCGGCGTCGGGGCGGCGGGGCAGCGTCGAGGCGGCGGGGCAGCGGCGTCGGGAGAGGAGAGGGGAAGGGGATCTAGGGCGAGGGAGAGGGCGAGGGCGAGGGCGAGCAGTGGGTCAGGGCAGCGGCGGCGGCGGCGGTGGATCGAGAGGGAGAGGGAACTGGCGAGGGGGAGAGGGAAGGGGGGATCGGGCGAAGGGGGAGAGGGAAGGGGGGATCGGGCACAATACTAATGGCGCACCTCACCGTGGTGCGCCATTAGTATTTTTTTTATTTCAACTCGAGCCAACAGGTTATGTACCACCAGAACTGATCCACATCAAGTCCCCTCTACTAGCTCGACTGGTCAGCAGCTAGTTCTCACACCAGGAGGTCCTGGGTTCGACTCCCAGGCTCCACAAATTTTTTTTAGCATTTAAAAAGCTGTTTGATACTTATTTGTGTTTAAATATGTTTAAACTTGTTTAAATAATAACAGTAATATTTTTTTATAAGACAGTAGCATTTAAAAAGCTGTTTGATACTTATTTTTTTATAATACGGTGCGCGGGGTGCGGGGGGTCGGCGGCGGCGGTTGAGTAGGGGAATCGAGGGTGCGGGGGGTCGGCGGCGGCGGCCGGTGGACTGGGGGGGTGCTCAGCGGCGAGGGGGGCCGGATCTGGCGAGGTGGTATAGCGATCTAGATGGAGGGGGATCGAGATCGAGTGTCCATGAAATTTAAAAATATTCATGATAGTTCAAAAAGTACCCATGAAATACAATCGAGAAATGAAGGCTGCGATTTAAATACAATCGATCTTAGCTAGCTATCTGTTCACAATCTTCTTGCCCTTCTTTTTCGCAAATGGAGTTCTTCTGTGGAACGGACGTCCTTTAGGTAGGGTGGTCCTGCTTCTTCTTGTGGTGTATGCTGCTACTTCATCATCGTCGTCATGTTCGATCCTCGAGTCGCCGTACTTGTCGAAGTCTTGCTCATTGGCTACTCCATCCATTCCGATGATCTTCCTTTTGCCTCTCCTCACGACAACACGACTAGGCTTTGGCGGGTCGGTAATGAAGAAGTATTGGTCCACTTGGGAAGCCAGTACCCATGGCTCATTTTTCGCGGTGACGTTTGCGCCCGCGGTCTTGGATTTGGCTTCGGGTATAACCATGGTGGTGAAATACCGGTCTTCTTTTATGATGTTCTTGGCCCATCTGACACGGAACATCGGGACCTTCTCTCCAGCGTAGCTCAGCTCCCAGATCTCCTCGATCCTTCCGTAGTATCTGTCCTTGTCGTTACCGGTGTAGGATTCCATCGTTACCCCGGAGTTCTGATAACCATCGCTCTTCATGTCCTTGGCCTCGGTGTAGAATGTGTAGCCGTTGATATCGTACGCCTCATAGGTCATCAGGTTGTGCTCGGCGCCCTGTGACAAGGCGAATATGAGTTGTTCTTCCGCGGAAGAATCCTCATGTAAAGGGTACGACAGAAGCTTCTGCTTGAACCAACGCGTGAAACATGAGTTGTGCTCTTTGAGTATATCTCCGTCCGTCCTCTGTTGGCCTCGGTCATTGTACGTCTTCTTAATAAAGGTTTTGTGCTCTACCACCCAAGGATCGACCACGTCTATGTGTTGTAGCGCGACTAGGTTTGCTCTTTCAAAGTCGGCGAGTCGACCCTCGAAGTCGACATGCATTTTGCGGCGACCCTCACGGTGACCCCATCCAGCGAGCCTGCCGAGGTGCCTGTTGACGGGCAGACCAACGGGGTTCTCGATGCCTAGATAATTCGTGCAGTAGGAGATGCACTCTTCGGTCAGAAAGCCCCTGGCTATGCTTCCCTCTGGACGTGACATGTTGCGAACATATCCTTTGATGACACCATTCATCCTTTCGAACGGCATCATGCTGTGCAGGAACGTCGGCCCGAGTTGGATGATATCCTCCACTATATGGACCAGCAGATGCACCATAACGTCGAAGAATGCGGGCGGGAAGTACATCTCAAGCTCGCATAGTATCACCACGATCTCTTCCTGTAGCCTTCTGAGTTGCCTCACGCCAATCGACCTCCGAGAGATGACGTCGAAGAAGTTGCATAGGCCAAATAGCGTTTCACGGACGTGCGCGTCCATGATCCCATGGATTGCAACTGGAAGTATCTGCGTCATCAGCACGTGACAGTCGTGAGACTTCATCCCGCTGAACTTCTGCTTCGCTGGGTCTAGGTATCTGCTTATCTTCCCCGCGTAACCGTAAGGAAGTTTTACTCCTAGGAGGCAGGTGAAAAACTGCTCGATCTCCTCCTGACTTAGAGTGAAGCACGCGGGAGGGTAGTCATTTCCGGTCTTCTTGGCCTTTTTGCCTTTGCGATGACTTTCTGTGTCCTGCTTCGCCTCATCATCATCATCATCATCATCATATATAGCGTGAAGCTCCTGCCTGATGCCCATTGATTTCAAGTCTGCCCTTGCTTTCGGCCCATCTTTGGTCCTCTCTGGCATGTTGAGCAGGGTACCAAGCAGACTCTCGCACACGTTCTTCGTGATATGCATGACATCAAGGCTGTGAGGCATACGGTGGATCTTCCAGTACGACAAGTCCTATAAAACAGACCCTGTTTTCCATACCTTCAGCAGCGGCTCTGGCGCCTTTTGCTTCTTTCCGGGCAGTGGGCAGTCTTTCCAATTTTTCAACAGCTTGTCTATTTCCTCGCCGCTCCTCGTACACGGGCGTTTTCGGGGTTCGGTTTCACCATCGAACAGATCCTTGCGTTTCCTCCACGGGTCATCGTCGCGAAGCCACCTTCGATGTCCCATGAACACGGTTTTCGAAGACCCAGGATCTCTATCTAGCTGGCGATACGTTGTGTCATCCATGCACCTTACGCATCCAGAAAATCCGTGGACTACCTGCCCCGCAAGATATCCGTAACCGAGATAGTCGTGCACCGTCGTGAGCAGTGCGGCTCTCATAGGGAAATATTCTTTCTCTGCGGCGTCCCACGTATTGGCTGGCGTTTTCCACAGCGTGTCAATCTCCTCTTTCAGCAGCCCCAGATACAGATTGATGTCGTTCCCTGGTTGTTTCGGCCCTTCAATTAGCATACTCATGTGAATGTACTTCCTCTTCATGCACAACCAGGGGGGAAGGTTGTACATCCACACGAACACAGGTCAGGTGCTATGTGTGCTTCTCTGGCTGCGAAACGGATTGACTCCATCGGTGCTCGCGCCCAGCATGATGTTCCTTGGATCGTTCCCAAATTCTGGGTATTAGAAGTTCAACGCTTGCCACTGGCTCGCATTCTTAGGGTGACTCAGCATCTTGTCTTTTTTATCTATCTCCGGATCATTTGCGTCATCTTCTCGCTTCTTCTCCTCCCTATCCGCGTGCCAACGCAAGAGCTTTGCTACCTTAGGGTCCGCGAAATACCGCTGCAGACGAGGAGTGATCGGAAAGTACCACACCACTTTTCGAGGAGCTTTCTTCCTCTTCTTGTATCGAGTGACACCGCACACCGGACATATGGTAGACTCCACGTGCTCGTCCCGATAAATGATGCAATTGTTCATGCACACATGGTATTTCACGTGCGGTAAATCCAGAGGACACACGATTTTCTTCGCCTCCTCCAAACTGGTCGGGCACTTGTTCCCCTTGGGAAGACGTTCGTGCCAGAATGACATGTTCTCGTCGAAGCATGCGTCGGTCATTTTGTGTTTTACCTTCATCTCCAGAGCCATGAGCGTTACTTTCAGGCGGGTATCCTCGGGCCTGCATCCTTCATACAATGGAGTAACCGCGTCTAACTCAAGTTGATCCATCTTGGCTTTCTCTCGGGCGGCAGCTCTTGCGTTATCCGTCTGCTTGAGAAGCAGCTCTTGAATATGAGGGTCCGGCACCCAGCCCATCGATGGTCCAGCGTCGTCTGCTCCGCCGGCATCATCATCATGTCCTGCATCTTCTACATGATGACTGTGTACAGCATCACCGTCGTGATCATCTCCTGGGGATTCTTCGTCTTCTCGCCCCCCCCCCCGAGCCGCGGTGGTTGTCTTGCTGCCCTTCCTCATTTCTTGCCCGGCCCCCATGGACGACTTCGTAGTCATCTTCATCACCTTGCCACCGATAGCCATCCATGAAACCACGCAAGAGCAGGTGGTCCCGCACCTGCCCGGAATCCGGGTCCGCAATAAGGCTATTCATCTTGCATCTTCGACATGGACATCTTATCTCCGTCTCGTTCTTTTGAAGCATCTCGGCCTTCGCGGACCTCAAAAACCTATTCACGATGCCTTCGGTCATCGTGCGGACCATGGTCGCCTGCGGGGTAGAGCAAAACGATATTTTAGAACCAAGAAAAAATTTGGCATGACTTTCCCTAAAAATAGGACCAAAAAGAATGCTTAATGCCAAAATTCTCGCCGAAACGGAAATGAATCAAAATTCCGGCAAAATATTGGCAACTATCGCATTTCAAATAACGGTACACCTCCAAACACAAACACATATGCAACACCACAAACATATGCAACACCACGAACAAACATAGATTTAGCTAGGCCATAAAAAGTGCATGTGCACATTGTTGTAGGGAGAACAACATAAATATAGCTTCCCCCCTTACTTACCTAGCAAAACAAGGTAACTTAACCACTTAATTTGAATGAATCTATGGTGGAAATGAGGTGAAAAAGAGGAGGCACCCGAGACAAGGAGGAGGCGGTGGAGAGAATGAAGTGGGGAGAAAGTGAGTGTGGGAGGAGAGGCTGTCCAAAATATCTTGTTGCTGCCCACTTACTAATGGCGCACCAGCAACAAATGCGCCATTAGTAATCCAGGTTACTAATGGCGCACCCCTGGTGGTGCGCCATTAGTACTTTTGCAAAAAAAAGGAATAAAAACAATAATAAAAAAATAACATTAGTGGCGCACCTTCTGGCTGGTGCGCCATTACTAGTTACAACTAGTAATGGCGCACCACCAGTGGATGTGCCATTAGTATGTTTGGACAGGCGCACTAGTTCAAAAAAAATTTGGTACTAATGGCGCACCGTGGGCTGGGTGCGCCATTAGTAGTTTCAACACTAATGGCGCATCAGAAGGTGGTGCGCCATTAGTATATACTAATGGCGCACCACATGTCTGGTGCACCATTAGTGTCATTTCCATCTATAGCCCTTTTCCTAGTAGTGTTACATGTGGGTCCATTGGCCTAGTTGACCAGTCAACATTGACTGGTCAACTACTGCTGACTGGATCCCTTGGCCCCACTGTCATACCCCTGGCTAGCATAGCCCCAATGTGTCAAAAGTATTTAGATGCTTATTTTCGAATTAAAAATATTTTCAAAAAACGTTAAAACTTTGGAAATTCTTATAAAATAATCCGTAACTCGGATAAAAATAATTTATATATGAAAGTTGCTCAGAACGACGAGACGAATCCGGATACGCAGCCCGTTCGTCCATCACACATCCCTAGCATAGCGAACACACAACTTTTCCACTCCGGTTCATCTGCGCGAAAACGTGAAACACCGGGGATACTTTCCCGGATGTTTCCCCCCTTCACCGGTTTCCCCTCCTACCGCGTTAGGTCACCCCTAGCACCGCATATTGCCATGTTATGCTTTGTGATGCTTTTATTGCTCTATTATTTATTGTGTTCCCTCCGTTACTTCTTTCCGGTAGACCCCGAGACCGTTGTCGGTACCCCTGTGATCGACTACATCGACGACGAACCCTTCTTGCCAGAGCAACCAGGCAAGCCCCCCTCCCCTTTGATCACCAGATATCGCCTATTATTCTCTACTGCTTGCATTAGAGTAGTGTAGCATGTTACTACTTCCCGTTATCCTATCCTGATGCATAGCCTGTCCTTGCTACTACTGTTGTTACCTTTACCTGTAATCCTAAATGCTTAGTATAGGATGCTAGTGTTCCATCAGTGGCCCTACACTCTTGTCCGTCTGCCATGCTATACTACTGGGCCGTGATCACTTCGGGAGGTGATCACGGGCATATGATATATACTTATACTGTTACATTACTTATGATATTGTTCGGAGATGGGGGCTGAAGGGGCAGGTGGCTCCATCCCGGTAGAGGTGGGCCTGGGTTCCCGACGGCCCCCGACTGTTACTTTGAGGCGGAGCGACATGGCAGGTTGAGACCACCTAGGAGAGAGGTGGGCCTGGCCCTGGTCGGCGTTCGTGAATACTTAACACGCATAAACGAGATCTTGGTATTTGATCTGAGTCTGGCTACTGGCCTATACGCACTAACCATCTACGCGGGGACAGTTATGGGCACTCGACGTCGTGGTATCAGCCGAAACCTCCGTGATGTCAGCGACTGAGCGGCGCGTGCCGGATTGGAACGTAAGCCTGCTCTTGTATTAAGGGGGCTAGTTCTGCTTCCGGCCGCCCTCGCAACGTGCAGGTGTGCAATGGGCGATGGGCCCAGACCCCTACGCCATAGGATTTAGACCGACGTGCTGACCTCTCTGTTGTGCCTAGGTAGGGTTACGACGTGTTGATCTTCCGAGGCCTGGCATGACCCAGGAAAGTGTGTCCGGCCAAATGAGATCAAGCGTGTTGGGTTATGTGGTGCACCCCTGCAGGGAAGTTAATCTATTCGAATAGCCGTGATCTTCGGTAACAGGACGACTTGGAGTTGTACCTTGACCTTATGACAAGTAGAACCGGATAATTAATAAAACACACCCTTCCAAGTGCCAGATACAACCGGTGATCGCTCTCTAACAGGGCGACGAGGAGAGGATCGCCGGGTAGGATTATGCTATGCGATGCTACTTGGAGGACTTCAGTCTACTCTCTTCTACATGCTGCAAGACGAAGGCTGCCAGAAGCGTAGTCTTCGACAGGACTAGCTATCCCCCTCTTATTCTGGCATTCTGCAGTTCAGTCCACATATGATACCCTTATTCCATTTGATACCAATGCATACATATGTAGTGTAGCTCCTTGCTTGCGAGTACTTTGGATGAGTACTCACGGTTGCTTTGCTCCCCCTTTTCCCCCTTTCTGTACCTGGTTGTTGCGACCAGATGATGGAGTCCAGGAGCCAGAGGATCCCGAGGATGATTCTACGTGGAGTTCGACTTTGAGGAGTAGTTAGGAGGTCCCAGGCAGGAGGCCTCGCCTTTTCGATCGTTCCTACTTTTGTGCTAGCCTTCTTAAGCCAAACTTGTTTAACTTATGTCTCTACTTAGATATTGTTGCTTCCGCTGACTCTTGTGCCTTCGAGCATTTGTATTCAAGCCTTCGAGGCCCCTGGCTTGTAATATAAAGCTTGTATTATTTTAATTTGTGTCTAGAGTTGTGTTGTGATATCTTCCCGTGAGTTCCTGATCTTGGTCGTACACATTTGCGTGCATGATTAGTGCATGTTCAAATCGGGGGCGTCACAAACTAACACCGAATAATGCACCATAATTAGGATATAATTTCATTGCATAACTATTGACTTTCATGCTTGCATAGGGAATCACAAACCTTAACACCAATATTCTTACTAAAGCATAATTACTCATCAAGATGACTCACATATCACATCATCATATCTCAAAATTATTGCTAAGAATCAAGTTTATTTTGTCCAATGATCTTCATGAAAGTTTTTATTATACCCTTCTTGGATATCTATCACTTTGGGACTAATTTTTATGTGTTGCTTTTCATAAGCTCAAATAAATATAAGTGAAGATCATGATCATAATATTCCTTTCTCTCAAATTAATTTAAGTGAAGCAAGAGAGAATTTCTTGAAAATTTAACTAACTCTCAAATAAATCTAAGTGAAGCAAGAGAGCATTTCTTCAAAAATACTAAGAACACCGTGCTCAAAAAGATATAAGTGAAGCACTAGAGCAAGTCCATTGCTCATAAAAATTTAAGTGAAGCATAGAGAGCAATTCTAACAAGTCATGACATAATTTTGGCTCTCTCAAATAGGTATGTACAACAAGGGACCAAGACTAAAAACAGAAAATAAAACAAGCAAAGACTAACATCATACAAGACGCTCCAAGCAAAACACATAGTATGTGATGAATAAAAATATAGTTTCGAGTAAAATACCGATGGTCGTTAGAAGAAAGAGGGGATGCCACTCGGGGGCATCCCCGAGATTAGTTGGTTGCTCATCTTTGGATAATAGCTTGGGATGCCGGGGCATCCCCAAGCTTAGGCTCTTCTACTCCTTATTCCTTCATCCATCGTAAGATAACCCAAAACTTGAAAACTTCAATCACACAAAACTCAACAAAAACCTTCGTGAGATCCGTTAGTATAAAAATAATAATTCACTACTATAATTGTTGTATAAAAGCAATTCATATTTTGTTTTTGCATTATATCTACTGTATTCCAATTTTTCTATGACAAAAACTCATCAAAGAAAACCATAGAGCCATCAAAATAACCACACAACACAAAGAAAACAGAATCTGTCAAAACAGAACAGTCTGTAGAAATCTGACTATTTCGAATACTTCTGTAACTCCAATTTTTTTGAAAACTTAGGACATCCTAAGAAATTTGTATGTTGATCTACTTTAGGTGGAATGGGTATTTTTATCGCCCTCTGGTAAAAAATGAAAATTAATTTCGTGAGCGTAAAAGTTTTTGTTTTTTCAGCAAGATCAAACAACTATCACCCAAGAAGATCCTAAAGGCTTTACTTGGCACAAACACTAATTAAAACATAAAAAACACAATCATAACAGTAGCATAATTGTGCTAACACACAAAAACAGGAGGCAAACAGCAAAAATAAATTTTATTCATTGGGTTGCCTCCCAACAAGCGCTATAGTTTTACGCCCTTAGCTAGGCATAAAGCAAGGATCTAAGTTTTGTCATCTTTGGTTCGAGATCCATAAAATGCCCTCATGATTGATTCATATGGTGTCCTAATTCTTGTTCTAGGAAAATGTTCCATACCCTTCCTCAAAGGAAAATGGAACTTAATATTGCCTTCTTTCATATCAATCACGACACCAATAGTGCGTAAAAATAGTCTACCAAGAATAATTGGACAAGACAGATTGCAATCAATATCAAGAACAATAAAATTTATGGGCACATAATTCCTGTTTTCAAGAATAAGAACATCATTAATTCTTCCCATAGGCTTTTTAATAGTAGAATCCGCCAAGTGCAAATTCAAAGAACATGATTCAAAATCGGTAAGACCAAGCATATCACATAAAGATTTCAAAATAGTAGAAACACTAGCACCCAAGTCACACAAAGAAGAACATTCATAATTTTTAATCTTGACTTTGATGGTAGGTTCCCACTCATCATGCAATTTTCTTGGAATTGAAACTTATAATTCCAATTTTTCTTCAAAAGATTTCATCATAGCATCAACAATATGTTCAGTAAAAGCTTTGTTTTGTTCATAAGCATGGGGTGAATTTATCATGGATTGCAACAAAGAAATACAATCAATCAAAGAGCAACTATCATAATTAAAGTCCTTGTAATCCATAAGAGTGGGTACATCACTAGCTAAAGTTTTGACCTCTTCAAACCCACTTTTATTAATTTTCTCAACAAGATTTTCACCCTCCGAAATATTGGGATGCCTTCTTCCTAAAGTTGACTCTTCTTCAGTCCCTTTTTCATCAATATTAATTTTATTAAACAAGGAATCAATAGAAGAAACACCAATCTTTTTAAGATCTTCATCCCTTTTGCGAAACAAATCAATAGAAAAAGCTTTTTCTAAAAATTCTCTTTTAGCTATAAGCATAGCAGTTCTTTTCTTACTTTCATTCATAGAAACATAAAGAGCTTTAATTGATTCATCTACTTTAGGCACAAAAATTTTCTTCTTGAGATTTTCCACATCATGAGAAATTCTATCAACACTTCTAGACAAATCATCAATCTTACTCAGTTTTTCTTCTATGGAAGTGTTGAAAACTTTTTGCATACTGATATATTCTTTAATATTGTTCTCAATATCAGAGGTGTTCTATTATTATTATAAGGTTGATTTCCATAGGAATTACCATAATTATTAGAGGAATTACTAGGAAAATTGCCTCTATAAGCATTGTTGTTGAATTGTCTCGAGAAATAAAATTCACATCTATGGCATCACTAATTTGCTCAATCAAATTAGAAAAAGGCATATCATTTAGATAAATAGGAGCACTTCTTCTAGCAACCAATTTCACAAGAGCATCAACTTTTTCACTCAAAGAAGAAATTTCTTCAACCGAATTAACTTTTTTTACTAGTAGGAGCTCTTTCGGTACGCCGTTGCGAATAATTTTCCATAATATTATCAAGCAATTTGGTGGCTTCAACCAAAGTAATTTCCATAAAAGTACCACCCACGGCGGAATCTAAAAGATTAAGAGAAACAAAATTCCACCCCGCATAAATTTTTTGTATGATCATCCAAAGATTTAACCCATGAGTTGGGCAATTCCTTAGCATCGTTTTCATCCTTTCCCAAGATTGTGCAACATGCTCATGTTCAAGTTGCTTGAAATTCACGTTCTGGGTTCTAAGGGAAATAGTTTTTGCGGGCGAAAAATACTTAGTGATAAAAGCATCTTTGCACTTATTCCAAGAATCCATAGTATTGCGAGGCAAAGAAGAGGACCAATTTTTTGCAGAATCATGCAAAGAAAACGGAAATAATTTCATCTTGACCACATCATTGTCCACATCTTTTTTCTTTTGTATATCGCAAAATTCCACGAAGGTATTAAGATGGGACGTGACATCCTCACTAGGAGTACCAGAAAATCGGTCTTTCATAACAAGATTCAGCAAAGCAGTATTAATATCACAAGTCTCCGCACTAGTGGCGGGAGGAGCAAGTGGAGTGCCGATAAATTCATTGTTGTTGGTATTTGAGAAGTCACATAATTTGGTGTTCTCTTGAGTCATGATGACCACACAACAAGATTGCACTCAAAAACAGATCCGGCAGGAAAACGGCGAACGGAAAAGATGGGCGAATAGAACAACAAATTTTTGTGAAGTGGGGGAGAGGAAAATGAGAGGGAAATGCAAATAATGTAAATTGCAAGGATATTAGATTTATGATTAGGAACCTGGTATATGTTGAAGATCCTCCCCAGCAATGGCGCCAGAAATTCCTTTTGATGTCGCTTGAAGCTACGTCTGTATTTCCCCAAAGAGGAAGGGATGATGCAGCATAGCGGCAGTAGGTATTTCCCTCAGATATGAGACCAAGGTTATCGAACCAGTAGGAGAACCAAGAAACACAACGTAAATAGCACCTGCACACAAATAACAACTTCTCGCAATCCGACGTGTTAAAGGGGTTGTCAATCCCTTCCGGGGTACGGCGCCTCAAGATAGGAAAACAGACGTGAGGTAAATTTGTAGTAGATTGATAGATCGAACGCCAAACAAATAAATAAGAATAAATTGCAGCAAAGTATTTTTGGGTTTTTGGATTAATAGATCTTAAAATAAAAGCAAATAAAAGTGCAAAGGCAAATAATATCAGAAAGACAACCGGGGGCCATAGATTTCACTAGTGGCTTCTCTCGAGAAAAATAGCAAACACTACTAGGAAAAGGGCCACTAATGGCGCACCAGTTTTGCCTACTAATGGTGCATGACTGGTGCGCCATTAGTATCATGCCACTAGTATTTTTTACTAATGGCGCACCACTGGTGTGCCATTAGTATCTGGTATACTAATGGCACACCACTGGTGCGCCATTAGTATAGGCCACGGTGCGCCATTAGTATAGGCCACTGGTGCGCCATTTGTATAGGCCACTGGTGCGCCATTAGTATTTTTGAATTTTGAAGGCGGGAAAATAGTAGTGGCGCACCGTCTAACCCCCACCGTGCGCCATTGTTATTTTGAATTTTGAATTTGGATCTGGATCGTTGTTTTTTTGCCCATTTTTTGCTCGTTTTTTGGGACAATATTTTTTCAAATTTTGTTCCTATTTTTGGATCTTGTATATTGTTTTGCCGTGTTCTTTTGCCGGAGAGGAGTTCGCTGGAGAGGAGGAGGAGGAGGTCACCGGAGAGGCGCTCGCCTACATCGCCGGAGAGGAGGAGGAGTTCGCCGGAGAGGAGGAGGAGGAGGTCGCCGGAGAGGAGTTCACCGGAGCATCGGAGAGGAGGAAGGAGAAACCATGAGGGGATGGGAGGAGAGGAGGGAGGAGGAGCTCACCGGAGAGGAGGGAGGAGGAGCTCACCGGAGAGGAGGGAGGAGAAACCGTTAGGGGAGGGAAGGAGAGGAGGGAGGAGGAGGTCGCTGGAGAGGAGGAGGAGGAGGTCGCCGGAGAGGAGGAGGGTAGTATGGTGGAGGAGAGAAGGGAAGATGGAGTGGAGGAGAGGTGGAGTGGAGGAGAAGAATGAAGAGGTAAGGAGGAGAGGACCACGCCCAGCCATATATACGGCATAGTAATGGCGCACCGTGGGCAGGTGCGCCATTACTAACTTTTTTTATTATTTTTTGATTTATTTTGAATTTAGAAGGCGGGAAGATACTAATGGCGCACCATGGGCAGGTGCACCATTAGTAACTTTTTTTTAATTTTTGACTTATTTTGAATTTTGAAGGCGGGAAGATAGTAATGGCGCACCATGGGTAGGTGCGCCATTAGTAAGTTTGAATTTTTTTTTGAATTTTTTTGCCTCTCCAGATCTTAAAAGCCCCGTATCTTTTTTCTGTTAGGGTTTTGAGGATTTTTAAAATGTTTAACGGGGTTCCCCCCGTTAAATTCGGATGTAACTTTTCGAGTAGATGATTTTTCATATAAAAAACTTTTTCATCCGAGTTCGTACGCAAAAGTTATGCCCATTTTACAAATTCTCGAGAGATTTCGCAAATAAAGTCGAAATTCATATTTGTAAATTTTCACAACAACTAGACCACATATCACATGGGAAACTTATTTTCTTTTATTTTTTTTGACATTTCCATCTTTTGTTAATTTTTTTTAACTGAAAGGCGGTCCAGGGGGGGTGCATTCGGTGGAAGTGGTGGCCAAGTTACTAATGGCGCACCGTGGGAGTGGTGCGCCATTACTAGTTCAACTAGTAATGGCGCACCACTCCCACGGTGCGCCATTAATAGTTTTGAAAAAAATTAATTTTTTTTACTAATGGCGCACCGTGGATGTGGTGCGCCATTACTATATAGTAATGGCGCACCACATGTCTGGTGCGCCATTAGTGTTAATTCCATCTATAGCCCTTTTCCTAGTAGTGAAAGCTGTGGGTGAACAAATTCTATTAGGAAATTGATAGAACTTAAAATGCTCATGACGATATCCAGGCAATGATCATTACATAGGCATCACATCCAAGATTAATAGACCGACTCCTGCCTGCATCTACTACTATTACTCCACACATCAACCGATATCCAGCATGCATATAGTGTATTAAGTTCATGGAGAAACGGAGTAATGCAATAAGAACGATGACATGATGTAGACAAGATCTATCTATGTAGAGATAGACCGCATGGTTTTATCCTTAGTAGCAACGATACATATGTGTCGGTTCCCTTTCTGTCACTGGGATCAAGCACCGTAAGATCGAACCCACTACAAAGCACCTCTTCCCACTGCAAGATAAATAGATCAAGTTGGCCAAACAAAACCCAAATATTAGAGAAGAAATACAAGGCTATAAGAGATCATGCATAAAAGATATCAAATAGACTCAAACACTTTCATGGATATAAAAAGATAGATCTGATCATAAACTCAAAGTTCATCGATCCCACCAAACACACCGCAAAAGAGTTACATGATGACCCACAAGTATAGGGGATCTATCATAGTCCTTTCGATAAGTAAGAGTGTGGAAACCAACGAGGAGCAGAAGGAAATGATAAGCGGTTTCCAGCAAGGTATTCTCTGCAAGTACTGAAATAAGTGGTAACAGATAGTTTTGTGATAGGATAATTAACGAGCAACAAGTAACAAAAGTAAATAAAGTGCAGCGAGGTGGCCCAATCCTTTTGTAGCAAAGGACAAGCCTGGACAAAATCTTATATGATGTAAAGCGCTCCCGAGGACACATGGGAATATCGTCAAGCTAGTTTTCATCACGTTCATATGATTCGCATTCGGTACTTTGATAATTTGGTATGTGGGTGGACCGGTGCTTGGGTGCTGCCCTTACTTGGACAAGCATGCCACTTATGATTAACCTCTATTGCAAGCATCCGCAGCTACAACAAAAGTATTAAGGTAAACCTAACCATAGCATGAAACATATGGATCCAAATCAGCCCCTTACGAAGCAACGCATAAACTAGGGTTTAAGCTTCTGTCACTCTAGAAACCCATCATCTACTTATTACTCCCCAATGCCTTCCTCTAGGCCCAAACAATGGTGAAGTGTCATGTAGTCGACGTTCACATAACACCACTAGAGGAGAGACAACATACATCTCATCAAAATATCGAACGTATACCAAATTCACATGACACTAATAGCAAGACTTCTCCCATGTCCTCAGGAACAAAAGTAACTACTCACAAAGCATAAACATGTTCATAATCAGAGGGGTATTAATATGCATATAGGATCTGAACATATGATCTTCCACCAATTAAACAAACTAGCATCAACTACAAGGAGTAAAACACTACTAGCAACTTACTAGCACCAATCTCGGACTTGGAGACAAGAATTGGATACAAGAGATGAACTAGGGTTTTGAGATGAGATGGTGCTGATGAACATGTTGATGGAGATTACCCTCTCCCGATGAGAGAAGCGTTGGTGATGACGATGGCGACGATTTCCCCCTCCGGGAGGGAAGTTTCCCCGGCAGAACAGCTCCGCCAGAGCCCTAGATTGGTTCCGCCAAGTTTCCGCCTCGTGGCGGTGGAGTTTCGTCCAAGAAGATGGCTTGTGATTTTTTCCGTCAAGAGACTCCATATAACAGAGGATGGCCACCGGAGGGACACCAGGGGGCCCACGAGGTAGGGGGCGTGCCCTGGGGGGTAGGGCGCCCCCACCCTCGTGGGCAGGGTGTGGCCCCCTGGTGAGTTTCTTCCACTTAGTATTTTTTATATATTTGGAAAACATCATCCGTGAAGTTTTAGGACTTTTGGAGCTGTGCAGAATAGGTCTCTAATATTTGCTCCTTTTCCAGCCCAGAATCCCAGCTGCCGGCATTCTCCCTCTTTATGTAAACCTTGTAAAATAAGAGAGAATAGGCATAAGTATTGTGACATAATGTGTAACAACAGCCCATAATGCAATAAATATCGATATAAAAGCATGATGCAAAATGGACGTATCAACTCCCCCAAGCTTAGACCTCGCTTGTCCTCAAGCGAAAAGCCGAAATCGAAAAATATGTCCACATGTTTAGAGATAGAGGTGTCGATAAAAATAGAATACAGACATGAGGGCATCATGATCTTTCTTAGAACAGCAACTTATATAATTCTTGTCATATAATCTCTTATGCTAGAGTAATAATTCAATCACAATATCAAGTATGAATCGTCAACTTCATTGAAAACTAACAAACTATAATCTCAGTCATTGAAGCAATTGCAATTTGTCATAACATAGGGAAGAGTCAATGTATAAGAGCTTTTCAACAAGTCCACATACTCAACTATCATATAATCTTTCACAATTGCTGACACTCACGCAATACTTATGGGTATGGAGTTTTAATCGGACACAAAGAAAGATAGGGGCTTATAGCTTTGCCTCCCAACGTTTTACCTCAAGGGTAATGTCAACAGTAATAGTTCGTGAAAACTCACATCCAATTAGCCATATATACCAGGATCTTTCCAACATATTGTGCTTGCCAAAAGATAAAATGTAAAAAGGAAGGGTGAAGATCACCATGACTCTTATGCAATGTAGGAGATAAAAGTAAAAGATAGGCCCTTCGCAGAGGGAAGCAGAGGTTGTCATGCGCTTTTATGGTTGAATGCACAAAATCTTAATGCGAAAGAACGTCACTTTATATTGTCACTTGTGATATGGACCTTTATTATGCAGTCTGTCGCTTTTATTACTTCCATATCACACAATCGTATAAAGCTTATTTTCTCCCACATTAATAAGTCATACATATTTAGAGATCAATTTTTATTGCTTTGCACCAATCACAACTTACTTGAAGGATCTTATTCAATCCATAGGTAGATATAGTGGACTCTGATGGCAAAACTGGTTTAAGGGTATTTGGAAGCACAAGTAGTATCTCTACTTAGTGCGATGAATTTGGCTAGCATGAGGGGGAAAGGCAAGCTCAACATGTTGGATGATCCAAGACAATATAATTCATCTCATTTGTAAGAGAACATAACCCATTATGTTGTCTTCCTTGTCCAATGTCAACTCTTTAGCATGTCATATTTTAATGAGTGCTCACAATCATAGAAGATGTCCAAGATAGTGTATTTATATGTGAAGACCTCTCTTTCTTTATTACTTCATATTAATTGCAACGATGACCAAAACTGTGGTTGTCAACTCTCAACGACTTTTATTCATCATACTTTTTCTATGTGAGCAAATTAGTCTCCATAAGACTCACATGATCTCTTTGTTTATTTTTATTTCTTTCTCTTTTCTTTTGTTCCCTTAGGATCATGGAAAAATAATCAAGCCCTCGACTCAACACTAATATTTATTATATAGCTCACGGACTCGATTACATAGAAGGATAATAAAGCAAAACTCACAACTAGATCATACTAAGAAATTTTATTCTACTAGATCAAGATATTACCAAAAGGATCGAACTAAGAAAAACGGTAAAGATAAAAGTGATGGTGATACAATACCGGGGCACTCCCCCAAGCTTGGCGGTTGCCAAGTGGAGTGCCCATACCAAATACTCAATTCTTCTTTGTTGGTGGAGATGGTGGTGATTTTGTTGATGGCGTAGGCTTGTCGTCCTTCTTCCAAGGCATAGGCTCGCCATCATAGAAAGATGACCAAGTCTCCGGGATCCTCAAATCTGCAGCCAAACTCATCCTTTTGAATCTATATTCATACTCATAGTTTTGGTTTTGCAGGTCATAGATTTGAGCTTGAAGGTGCTCAATTTTCTCATGAAGCTTGAAGATGGTCTCCCCGATGTTGTCGGCATCCAGCTTGTGTTTGTTGGTGAATTCTGCGATCATCATGTGGTTGGAGTTGAGTCCACACTCCGCCATCCCCTAACACTTGAAAACTTGTTGCTCCATTGCTTCGAGCCTCGCCTCCATGCTTCCGGTCCCCTTCGGTCCCTCAGCATCACGGATGTGCAGCAACCCATCATGCATCTCAATGGTTTGAGGGTGTCGCTGCACCTCCGCGAGGTAAGGGTTGATGACCTTCTCAAAGAACTTGTCTTTGGGAGAACTTGGAGATGCCATGATAATCTAGATCTGTCAGAAAAACAGCTCGAAACAAAGACAGGAGATTTTTGCATGATACGGGAGTCAAAACCCCCGGGAGATTATATAATGAATTTTTATCAAGCAAAATACGTGTCGTGTACGAAAACAGAGTCCGGAGAGCACGCGAGGTGCCCACGAGGTAGGGGGCGCGCCTAGTAGGGTAGGGCATGCCCTCCACCCTCGTGGAGCCCTCGTGTCCTTCCCGGACTGCTGCTTATTTTTCTATTTTTCTAAATATTGCAATACAGAGAAATATTGCCTTAAAAACTGTTTTGGAGTCGGTTTACTTACCGTACCACATACCTATTCCATTTTGGAGTCTGAAACGTTCTGGAAAGTGTCCCTTATGTATTCCTCCGAGGTTACGGTTTCAATAATATTGGTTTCAACATTTATGGGATTACCTGAGATATATTGTTTCATTCTTTGAGTGTTCACCACCTTCGGATTTGTGCCTTCGAAGTTGTTGATTTTTGTGGCACCGGAACGGTAGACCTCCTCGATAACGTAAGGACCTTCCCATTTAGAGAGAAGTTTTCCTACAAAAAATCTGAAACGAGAGTTGTATAGCAATACATAATCACCTACATTAAATTCATGCTTTTGTATCCTTTTGTCATGCCATCTTTTAAAATTTTCTTTAAACAACTTGGCATTTTCATAGGCTTGAGTTCTCCATTCATCAAGTGAGCTAATATCAAATAACCTCTTCTCACCGGCAAGTTTAAAATCATAATTAAGTTCTTTAATAGCCCAATAAGCCTTGTGTTCTAGTTTGAGAGGTAAGTGACATGCTTTTCCATAGACCATTTTATACAGAGACATAGCCATAGGATTTTTATATGGAGTTCTATAGGCCCATGATGCATCATCAAGTTTCTTGGACCAATTCTTTCTAGATCTATTAACAGTCTTTTGCAAAATTAATTTGAGTTCTCTATCACTCAATTCTACTTGACCACTAGACTGAGGATGGTAAGGAGATGCAATTCTATGATTAACATCATAGTTAGCAAGCATTTTACGGAAAGCACCATGAATAAAATGTGAACCACCATCAGTCATTAAATATCTAGGGACCCCAAATCTTGGAAAAATAACTTATTTAAGCATTTTAATAGAAGTGTTATGATCAGTACTACTAGTTGGAATAGCTTCTACCCACTTAGTAATGTAATCAACAGCAACTAAAATATGTGTATAACCATTAGAGGAAGGAAAGGGTCCCATATAGTCAAAGCCCCAAACATCAAATGCTTCAATAACAAGTGAATAATTCATAGGCATTTCTTGACGTCTACTAATATTACCAATTCTTTGACATTCATCACAAGATATGACAAACTTACGGGCATCCTTGAAGAGAGTAGGCCAAACAAAACCAGATTGCAATACCTTATATGCAGTTCTATTTCCAGCATGGTGTCCTCCATAAACTTCGGAGTGACACTTGCGTCGGATCTGTTCCTGTTCATGCTTAGGTACACAACGTCTAATAACACCATCCACTCCTTCTTTATAAAGATGTGGGTCATCCCAAAAGTAATGCCTCAAATCATAGAAGAACTTTTTCTTTTGCTGGTATGTGAAACTAGGTGGTATAAACTTAGCAACAATGTAATTAGCATAATCACCATACCATGGAGCAGTATGAGAAGCATTTATGACATTTAATTGCTCATTAGGAAAGCTATCATCAAAAGGTAGTGGGTCATCAAGCACATTTTCTAACCCAGACAAGTTGTCTGCAATGGGGTTCTCAACACCTTTTCTATCAACAATATGCAAATCAAATTCTTGTAGCAAGAGAAACCATCTAATAAGTCTAGGTTTAGCATCTTTCTTTTCCATGAGATATTTAATAGCAGCATGATCAGTGTGAATAATTACTTTAGAATCAACAATGTAAGGTCTGAACTTATCACAAGCAAATACAACTGCTAAGAATTCTTTTTCAGTAGTAGCATAGTCTCTTTGAGCATTGTCTAGGGTTTTACTAGCATATTGAATAACATTTAGTTTCTTATCAACTCTTTGTCCTAGAACAGCACCTACAGCATAATCACTAGCATCACACATAATTTCAATGGGTAAATTCCAATCAGGTGGCTAGACAATAGGTGCAGAGATCAATGCTTTCTTAAGTATTTCAAATGCTTCTACACAATCATCATCAAAAACAAATGGTATATCTTTTTGTAACAAATTAGTCAGAGGCCGAGAAATTTTTGAGAAGTCCTTAATGAACCTCCTATAAAAACTGGCATGACCAAGGAAACTTCTTATACCTTTGATGTCCTTGGGACATGGCATCTTTTCAATAGCATCAACCTTGGCTTTATCAACTTCGATACCTCTTTCAGAAACTTTATGCCCCAAGACAATACCTTCATTAACCATAAAGTGGCACTTTTCCCAATTCAAGACAAGATTAGTTTCTTCACATCTCTGCAAAACTCGATCAAGGTTGCTCAAGCAATCATCAAAAGAAGATCCATAGATGGAAAAGTCGTCCATGAAAACCTCACAAATCTTTTCACAAAAGTCAGAGAATATAGCCATCATGCATCTTTGAAAGGTAGCAGGTGCATTACATAGACCAAAAGGCATACATCTATAAGCAAAAGTACGAAAAGGGCATGTAAAAGTTGTCTTTGATTGATCTTTGGCTGACATAGGTATTTGAGAGAAACCAGAATAACCATCTAGAAAGCAAAAATGTGTATTTTTGGATAATATTTCTAGCATTTGATCGATAAAAGGTAAGGGGTAATGATCCTTTTTAGTAGCCTTATTTAATTTGCGGAAATCAATTACCATCCTATAACATGTAATAATTCTTTGAGGAATCAATTCATCTTTATCATTAGGAACGACAGTAATACCTCCCTTCTTAGGGACACAATGGACAGGGCTTACCCACTGGCTATCAACAATGGGATAAATTATACCTGCCTCAAGGAGCTTTAGTATCTCCTTTCTTACCACTTCTTTCATTTTAGGATTCAGCCGGCGTTGATGATCACAAACTGGTTTAGCATCTTCTTCCAAATTAATTTTATGTTGACATAGAGTGGGACTAATGCCCTTAAGATCATCAAGAGTATACCCAATAGCAGCACGGTGCTTCTTCAGAGTTTTCAATAATCTCTCTTCCTCACGCTCTGAAAGGCTAGCACAAATAATAACAGGATATATCTTTTTCTCATCAAGATAAGCATATTTAAGAGTATCAGGTAACGGTTTAAGCTCAAACACGGGATCACCCTTGGGTGGAGGAGGATCCCCTAGGATTTCAACAGGTAAATTATTTTTCAGAATAGGTTAGGATTAAAAAATACTTCATCTAATTCCCTTCTTTCATTCATAAACATATCATTTTCATGGTCTAGCAAATATTGTTCTAAAGGATCACTAGGAGGTACGGTAATAGAAGCAAGACCAATAATTACATCCTTACTAGGTAATTCTTCTTCACGGTGTTGTCTACTAAATTTAGAGAAATTAAATTCATGAGTCATATCATCTAAACCGACAGTAACAACATCTCTTTTGCAATCTATGGTAGCATTAACAGTGTTTAAGAAGGGTCTACCGAATATAATGGGACAAAAGCTATCTTGTGGGGAACCAAGAACAAGAAAATCAGCAGGATATTTAGTTTTCCCACACAAGACTTCAACATCTCCAACAATTCCCATTGGTGAAATAGTATCTGTATTGGCAAGTTTAATTGTGACATCAATATCTTCTATTTCAGCAGGTGCAATATCATGCATAACTTCTTGGTATAAGGAATAAGGTATTGCACTAGCACAAGCACCCATATCACATAAGCCATGATAACAATGATATCCTATTTTAACAGAAATAACAGGCATACCTACCACGGGTCTAGGTTTATCTTCATCACGGGGTTTAGCAATTCTAGCAGTTTCATTACAGAAATAAATAACATGCCCATCAATATTATCAGACAAGCGATCTTTAACAGTAGCAATATTAGGTTCAACTTTAACTTGCTCGGGAGGTGTATACGTTTTAATATTGCTTTTATGGACTATAGTTGAAGCTTTAGCATGATCCTTTATCCTAACAGGAAAAGGTGGTTTCTCAACATAAGAAGTAGGAACAATAGGATCATTATAAGTGATAGTCTTTTCTTCAACTTTAATAGGTGCAACTACTTTTACTTCTATGGGAGGATGATATTTAAACCACTTCTAGGGGAGGTCAACATAAGTAGCAAAAGATTCATAGAAAGAAGCTACTATCTCAGAGTCAAGTTCATATTTGGTGCTAAATTTATGAAAAATATCGGTATCCATAAAAGATTTAACACAATCAAAACTAGGTGTCATACCTGACTCCTTACCATTGTCGAGGTCCCAATCTTCAGAGTTGCATGTAATTCTTTCCAATAAATTCCATATGAATTCAATAGTCTTCAGCATAAAAGAGCCAGCACAAGAAGTATCAAGCATGGTGCGATTCTTACCAAAAAGCCGAGCATAAATTTTTTGAATAATCATTTCTCTTGAGAGCTGATTGGGGCATGAATATAACATTGATTTAAGCCTCCCCCAAGCTTGAGCGATGCTTTCTCCTTCACGAGGCCAAAAATTATATACATAATTGCGATCACGATGAACAAGATGCATAGGATAAAACTTCTGATGAAATTCCAATTTCAATCGTCTGTAATTCCAAGACCTCATATCATCACATAGCCTATACCATGTCGATGCATCTCCCCTCAAAGATAAAGGGAAGACCTTCTTCTTAACCACATCTCCGGGTACACCTGCAAGCTTAAATAATCCACAAACTTCATCCACATATATCACATGTTCATCGGGACGTTTTGTTCCATCTCCTAGAAAAGGATTAGCTAGCAGTTTTTCTATCATACCCGCAGGAACTTCAAAGCAAGCATTTTCATTTTTCATATTCATTTTCAGTAGGTTCAGTAGGTTGAGGAGCAACTCTTTGCTCTATTGGTCAGGGTGAAGATACCCCGAACAAGCCCCTCAGAGGATTACTTTCCATAGTAATAAGTGACTATAAATTTCAGCACACTATATAAAATTTTCCTTAATAAATTCCACCTACCAAAGGCGTTTCACTCCTAGGCAACGGTGCCAGAAAAGAGTCTTGATGACCCACAAGTATAGGGGATCTATTGTAGTCCTTTAGATAAGTAAGAGTGTCGAACCCAACGAGGAGCAGAAGGAAATGATAAGCGGTTTCCAGCAAGGTATTCTCTGCAAGTATTGAAATAAGTGGTAACAGATAGTTTTGTGATAGGATAATTTGTAACGAGCAACAAGTAACAAAAGTAAATAAAGTGCAGCAAGGTGGCCCAATCCTTTTGTAGCAAAGGACAAGCCTGGACAAACTCTTATACGATGTAAAGCGCTCCCGAGGACACATGGGAATATCGTCAAGCTAGTTTTCATCATGTTCATATGATTCGCGTTCGGCACTTTGATAATTTGGTATGTGGGTGGACCGGTGCTTGGGTGCTGCCCTTACTTGGACAAGCATCCCACTTATGATTAACCTCTATTGCAAGCATCCGCAACTACAACAAAAGTATTAAGGTAAACCTAACCATAGCATGAAAAATATGGATCCAAATCAGCCCCTTACGAAGCAACGCATAAACTAGGGTTTAAGCTTCTGTCACTCTAGCAACCCATCATCTACTTATTACTCCCCAATGTCTTCCTCTAGGCTCAAACAATGGTGAAGTGTCATGTAGTCGACGTTCACATAACACCACTAGAGGAGAGACAACATACATCTCATCAAAATATCGAACGAATACCAAATTCACATGACTACTAATAGCAAGACTTCTCCCATGTCCTCAGGAACAAAAGTAACTACTCACAATGCATAAACATGTTCATAATCAGAGGGGTATTAATATGCATATAGGATCTGAACATATGATCTTCCACCAATTAAACCAACTAGCATCAACTACAAGGAGTAATTAACACTACTAGCAACCTACTAGCACCAATCCCGGACTTGGATACAAGAATTGGATACAAGAGATGAACTAGGGTTTTGAGATGAGATGGTGCTGATGAAGATGTTGATGGAGATTGCCCTCTCCCGATGAGAGGAGCGTTGGTGATGATGATGGCGATGATTTCCCCCTCCGAGAGGGAAGTTTCCCCGGCAGAACAGCTTCGCCAGAGCCCTAGATTGGTTCCCCCAAGGTTCCGCCTCGTGGTGGCGGAGTTTCATCCGAGAAGATGGCTTGTAATTTTTTCCCATCGGGAGACTCCATATAGCAGAAGATGGCCACCGGAGGGCCACCAGGGGGACCACAAGGTAGGGGGCGCGCCCTGGGGGGTAGGGCGCGCCCCCACCCTCGTGGGCAGGGTGTGGCCCTCCTGGTGAGTTTCTTCCGCTGAGTATTTTTTATATATTTGGAAAACATCATTCGTGAAGTTTCAGTACTTTTGGAGCTGTGCATAATAGGTCTCTAATATTTGCTCCTTTTCCAGTCCAGAATCCCAGCTGCCGGCATTCTCCCTCTTTATGTAAACCTTGTAAAATAAGAGAGAATAGGCATAAGTATTGTGACATAATGTGTAACAACAGCCCATAATGCAATAAATATCGATATAAAAGCATGATGCAAAATGGACGTATCATTACATCATATGGATCTCCAAGAGACCATTGTATTGAGAATCAAGAAAGAGAGAGATGAAACCATCTAGCTACTAACTATGGACCCGAAGGTCTACAGAGAACTACTCATGCATCATCGGAGAGGCACCAATGGAGGTGGTGAACCCCATCCGAGATGGTGTCTAGATTGGATCTGGTGGTTCTGGACTCTGCGGCGGCTGGATGAATATTTCGTCGACTCCCTTACAGTTCTGGAAATATTGGGGTATTTATAGAGCAAAGAGGCGGTCCGGGGGCATCCGAGGTGGGCACAACCCATCAAGGCGCGCCTGGGCCTCCTGGCGCACCCTGGTGGGTTGTGCCTCCCTCGAGGCACCCCCCAGGTGCAGCCAGGGCCCGTTGTGTTCCTTTTGGCCCATAAAAATTCTCCGTAAAGTTTCGTGGCATTTGGACTCCATTTGATATTGATTTTCTGTGATGTAAAAAAACATGAAAAAACAGCAACTGACACATGGCACTATGTCAATAGGTTAGTACCAAAAAATGATATAAAATGATTATAAAACATCCAAGATTGATAATATAACAGCATGGAACAATCAAAAATTATAGATGCGTTGGAGAAACTGGGTCACCCTGGCGAAGGCCGCAGGCGTGGCCAATGGGGGGCCCGGGTGGCCGTTAATCATGACTTGGGTGGAGGCGGTGGATATAAGGATCGATATCCAGTCGCGCCAACATTGGCCAAAACCAAGATGCTGCAGGGTCTCGAGGAGAAAGGGCTAGGAGACGATGTCGAAGGCTCGCGTGATGTCAAGCTTTAGAAGCATGTGAGGCACCTTGAGGTTGTGGAGGAGACGCGTCGTCTGCTGGACGAGGAGAAAGTTGTCGTGTATACATCGGCGGGCGATGAGGGCTCTCTGATTGGTCGAGACCATGGCCCCAAGACGAGGTGCAAGCCGTAGACACAACACCTTTGCAAGGAGCTTTGTAATGAGGTGGATGAGGCAAATGGGCCGGTAGTCAGATAGGGCAGTGGCGTCCAAGCGCTTGGGTAGGAGAGTGAGCAGCGCTTCGTTGAGTTTCTGGATACCTCATCCATTGGCGGTGTAGCGGTTGTCGAATGCCTCACATATGTAATGCTTGATAATATCCTACCAAGCCCGAAGGAATTCGGTCGTGAATCCATCCGAGCCGGGAGCCTTTCCGGTTGATAGGCATTTGATGGCCCTCCAAATCTTGTCCTCCGTGAAAGGTGTCTCCAAGTTAGATAGGTCGAATGATCCCGTGCGCAAAAGGGACTGGTTCAAGGAGAAGGCGCGTTCTTCAGAAGATCCAAGGCCGTTGGAGAAGTAGTTGTAGGCGGCTTTGGCCATAACGGCTTGCTCGATGATAGAATGATCGTCCATGCGGAGGAAGGAGATGAGGTTACGTTGTTTCCGGCGTGAGGCATGCACGCTGTGGTAGGATAATGGGGAGTCGTGGAGCCAGGATAGGCACGATCGCTGGCGAGTGATGGAGCTCTCAAGGGAAGCCAACCCAAGATAGGTGCTCTTGAGCTTGCGCTTGAGCCACACCTCAATCTGGGAGAGCGGGCGGAAGTCCTGCGTAGCATCAAGGCAGGCAATCAACTCTTGAGCGACCTGCAGCTATAGTGAGACACCGTCAATCATGCGCGTGCTCCAGCATTGATGGTGCCGCGCGGTGGCCTTAAGGCGGGCCACAATACGCCGTAAAGGGCTCACCTCCGGGGGAATCGAGTTCCAAGCTTCCGAGACCGTGTCGTGAAAGCCATCAAGCTTCGGCCAAAAGCGCTCAAAGTGAAATGTGTGCGCCCCCGCGGGGCGAGCAGCACAGTCAACAACCAACGGGCAGTGGTCGGACAACACGAAGGAGAGACAGTGTAGAAGGCAATGCGGGTGGGCGATCTCCCATCCGGACGTGCAAATGATCCTATCATTCCGCACGAGGGTTGGCGTGTCACCCTCACTAGACCAAGTGTAGCGGTGCTCGTGCAGATACATATCTCAGAGCTTCTCATTAGCTATGAAACACCAGAATCGACTCATGACGCGATGGTTCGGATTTGGGGTGTTCTTGTCGGCAGCCGAAGTGATCATCTTGAAATCTCCGCCAAGGAGCCAAGGTCCGATGCGTGACTCGCGCACTTCGCGGAGGCCGGCGAGAAAGTCTAGCTTGGCCTCATCTTCCTGAGGGCCATACACGCCAGTGAGCCACCAATGATTGTTGTCGTCGGCGAGAGAAACTAGAGTGGTGATATGATGTTCACCAATCAGTGGGTTAGAGAGGGAGACATGTGATCTGCGCCACGCGGGGAGCACGCCACTGCGTGTACTAGAGGCCGGGAGGAAGTACAAATCCTCAAATAAGTGTCTTAGGGAGTCGAGGACCATGGAGTCCGAGATGTGAGGAAGCTTAGTTTCTTGCTAACACAAAATGGTGGGGGTGGCAGCAGAGATCACGTTGCGGACGGTCATACGCTTATCACCGGAATTTAAGCCGTGCACATTCCAGAAGATAATCTTAATATTGCGATCAATTAACAAAGTTATGGGGGGCGTTGTAAGCGCGACAAGCAAGACGGCTAAGCCCCAACGAGGCTCCGCTTGGTGCAAGAGCACGAGGCCTCTTGCAGTACACATCGGGGAGATGCCAACCGAAGAAGTCAGCGAATGCCTCGACCATGTCCTCTGCCAGAGGTCGGCGAATGGCCGCATTGTCATCCTTGACCAGCCCAAGGCGGCCCAGAAGAACCCGCTTCGCCTTCATCTCAGAGTCGAGGCCCTGGTCAGCTTTGGCGATCCTAAAGCTCCGGCAAGGGGTGAAGTTTGCAGGTAGCTACCGCCGACGGCGGTGCGGCGGTGCAGCGAGAAGGGGCTAGAAGCGGACGGAGAGCACGTCCACAAACGCAACCAGGGAGTTGGACCTGTTGTCCGTAGCCGTGAGCGCTGTAGAGGGGGAGCAACACTTGGGGGCGGCGAGCAGGCCGGCGTGCATGAAAAAGCCTCTGCGTCAGTCGAAGGGTTTTTCATGGGCATATCGCTGGGTGGTGGGCCATCACCAGACAGCTACGCATCCAGTGAGCACGGGAGATCAGCTGGGCCTAGCGAATCAGCAGCTGCAGCAAGGGTGGGGCTGGAGGGATTCGCGGGACAGGCCGAAGGATTGGGAACCGCGGCAGGTTCAGTCGTTGGTTGGTCAATCACCGGACCCAAAGCCACAACAGCATCAGTGGTGGGACCGAGGAAGATTCGTCAGGGGCGGATAATGCAGCGCGGCTGTTGGTGTTGTCGAAATCAGGTGGGGCACTCGAGCAGCAGGCTGGGCGCGACATGTGTCATTGGCTCGGGATCAACGCGTGCGATAGAAGGCAGGCAGTTGTTGTAGAGCGGGGGGAGGCCAAGACCTCCACAATGTTCAAAACCTGGGAGGGCCCAGGCACCGGGGCAACCAAGCTACGGTCGAGAGCTGGCAGCTGGTCACACGTCACAAGCGCCTCATGGTGGGCCAGGGCCAGCCCCGAATCAGCAGGCGCACCCAGTCGCAGGCGAGCATGGACCCGCGCGACGTCAGCCACGATACCGGGGTGGGGCCCGAGAATACCTTCCCATGACCGGCACGGCGAGGGCATGTGAGCAAGGTGGCGGTGCCGCTGACGGCCACGCCGATCACCAGGCGGGAAAAGTCGCGCTGCCACCGGCCGAGGCAAACACATGGCGCTACGGCCAGCGGGGCTGAAGAGGCGGGGACTCAGGCACCGAGCCAGAGTCGCCAGACGTCGGCGGCGGCGGAGGCGGTGGCGGCAGGGGACGGTGGAAGTCAACGCACCCCGTGACATGGATGCGGATCGGGAACCGGGCGAGGCCAAGGGCGAGCCTTTCCGCGCGATTGGGGTCGGCCTCGGGTAGCACGGCGTCATCATCAGGGAGAAGGATCTCCATGGTGCGCGGTATGGCGTCAGGATTGGTCGTCCAGGCAGACAGCTTGAAGACGGACATGTCAGATATATTTCACGTCTTGGGGGCGAGGTGTTCCACTTTGGAAAACGGCGAGAGCAGGAACTTGGAGGTGGAGCACAACCACACATGGTTGGAGATGCCGTAGAGCTCAAGCGAGAGGAGGAAGTGCGCGGTCACCGGTTCGGACCCGGCCGTCCGGCCCCAGGGGTGGAAGATGAGACGGAATTGTCTCGTGCGCGCGCGACCGGCAAGAGCGACACGGCGGCGCAGCGTGGGGTTGGGGAACCTGACGAGAAAATCTTCACGCATGTGCCGATGGACAGAGAAGTCGCCCGCGGTGAGCGAGAACTGAGAGCAGAGGACGGCAATGACCTCATCGCAGGACACGCCTGGGTGGCAGCCGGCCATGGTGACAAGGAGAGCGCGCTCCAGGTCCCGCTCCGCGGAGATGACCTCGATGGACCGTGGCAGGTAGCAAATGGTTGCAGCCGGACGGCATGTAGGGTGACCAGAGAGCTGGGTGGCCTGGGAAGAACCAGAGCCCACAGGCGACACCGAGCCCGAGGGAGCCGAAGACCCGGAGAGCACGAGAGTCGGCAGGCTCGAGGAGGTGTGAGTGGTGGTCGCGGAGCCGAAGATGGGTGTGGCCAGCTGCCTGGAGGACACGGGCGTCCGCAAAACCCAGAACATGCAGGTGGTGGCCGAAGAGCTAGCCCAAAGGTCACCAGGCAGGGACGACGCGACAGGGAGGGGGTGACTGAGCCCTCTAGGAAGATGCGGCACCGCTGCGAAGGCGGGACGGACCCGCCGGGTGAGGAGGAGCCGGATGGGGGGCGGGCGGTGCACTCCTTGGCCTTGTGCCCAAAGAACCGGCAGGGAGCGCAACATATGTTGCGCCGGCACTCGGAGCGTGGGTGCTCGGTGCTGAAGCAGCGGGGGCATTCCCCCTCGCGGAGCCAAGAAGGCCGTTGGAGGGAGGGCTCGCCGGTGCCACGACGCAGGTGACGAGCAGGGGCGCGCGGGCGAGGACGCTTCTTGCCCCGGACCATCAGCCAGCCGTCCCTCGGGGCGGGCGCGGCATCCGTGCGATTTGTCTGCCTTTCCTACAGCTGGCGAGCGTGAGGATGCTTCCATGGGCCAAGGCACACCTCAACCCGACCGAGCAGGCGCTCATCATCTCCACCGTCGCCGGGATGGCCTACTTCATCCTCAACGACAAGACCATCCTCTCCATGGCCAGGAAGCACTCCTTTGACGACGCACTGGATCACCACAAGAACACCTCCTTCCACTAATTACCCCATAATAGATCCATTACTAGTGCACAATAAACTTAGAAAATGTTCAGCGATACGTGTCTGCTAAATGATACTAGTATAATGTTCAGCGAGAGAGGCGAGGCGATGCAGATCAGGCCACACACTTCTATCCGTGCATGCACTTATCTCATGAAGTTACCATGTAATCATGTCAGTATTCTTGAATAAATGAATACTACTATTTGTACAACTCTTGTTCATCACACAAAAAAGATCAGTTTTCTACCTCTTCATCTTTTTTTACAGAAAAGACTGAAATAAATTTAGAAAATGCAAACACAAATGTCAAAGTCTAAAATTTGAATCTTGGTGTGCCGGGATACCACCGTCCTCCTAACTAACAAACCACGGGTTCGTTCGCTTCAGCCTCGTCATCTTAACGATGCACATATTAGTTGAGTATTGTGATTAGATTGGAAACATAGGATAGAGCACTAGTAGAAAATGAGCCATTTGTCCCAGTTCAAGAGGGCCTTTAGTCCCGGTTCTAGAACCGGGACTAAAGGGTCGGTACTAAAGGTCCCCCCCTTTAGTCCCGGTTCTTATACGAACCGGGACTAAAGGCCCTCCACGTAGCCACTAGATGGAGCTCCACCTTTAGTCCCGGTTGGTAACACCAATCGGGACTAAATATCATTTTACGAGTTTTTTGAATTTTTTAACATTTTTTTATTCTCAAATTTCCGAATTATTTTATAATTTAATCCATAATCACCCACCCCTCATCACTGCTCAATTTAACCTGCAAGCTCTAATCACCCCTCACTACTAGGGAAAAGGCTAGCAGCAGCGCGGGTTCTACGTAAATCAGTAGCGCGGGGACCGGCGCTACTAATAAGGCGCTACAGCTAACCCGTAGCAGTAGCGCGTGCACACCCGCGCTACTTCTATACAAGTGTAGCAGCAGCGCGCTTCGTGGAAGCTCGCTACTGCTAATAGCTCTAGCGCGCTTTGCCTGGACGCGCTACTGCTACTGTGGCGCTGCTGCTAACTTTTCTCCACTCCCTACTGCTAATTTTAGTAGTTTTTTTCTGCATATTTGTTTTGTATTTGAATAGGATTTATATAATAATCTTTAGCATATGATACACATACAAATATAATCATAGCATATACATACAAATAGTCTCATCAAATCATGTCATGATCATAATCATCATCCAACACAAAGTGGTCTCTCGTCATCATCTCGAAAATAGCGATAAAAATCTCGATTACTTGTAACTACAACATCATCCATCTAAACAATGATATACGCGAGAAGAGCTATCACTTTGCATGAACCTAAACTAACTACTGGTTGTCGCTCGGAAACCGGAAACCGGTACACCTGGGCCTGACATTCCGGCCACTCGTCGTATACTCATGGCGTAGCACTTCTTCGCCATCGATGATCTATGCACCTGCATCGTCACATGAGTCGATCATATGCAACATATATAGTTGAGCAACAGAAAGAGATAGACTTGGCAAAAATAGAAGCAACATATCATAAACATAAATAACAAAGTTCATCATACCCAAAATGCCCTAACTAGAGTGATCTTCGCTAGTCGAGGAGGACGGTTTAATTACATCACAAATAAAGTTTCATCATGCATAATTCAAAGTTTCTTTATACAGATGGTATCGACTAAACGGACACATTGTCATATATCGACAAACACTCCATGTCGTGCCATCCATCCAAGTCAGGGAGATAGTCCCCGAGCTTAGTGAAAGGCTTCAGGTCAAGACACTGAGCGGCTACGCGTGTTTGGACGTCTTCCCGCGACATTTGTCCTTCTTCGTAGAACATCCCTGTTTCTTCGACGACCTCCTTCATGATGATTTGGGCAAGTTCGTGCTGGATGTGATAGAACTCAGCTCAAAGTCGATGATCCTCGATATCTCCTAAGTTCTTTGCCCATTGCAGAATATGGGCATCGCCGGATGTAGGTGACATGCGATGGTTCTGGTGAACCCGTCTGTACTCCAGCATCTGGTGTAGGACATAGAATCCATCATTAAGAGAATCACTCGGTTGCTGGATGCAGCAGAAGTTGGTCTTATGGCCGAAGGCGGGCCTGCCATCCTTTTTCTTCTTGTCCTTGACCTCTCCACCCCGTGCGCCGTAGTAAAACATAGCACTGTCGAGAACATAATTGATGTGGGTGTAATACTTTTTGTTAATGTTCTTCACGAGTCCAAGTAAAGAGCGTGGGAGTATCGGGGGTAGAGGATGACAAGGACGGCGCGCCCAGGGGTCTGGGATGCCCAGACTCGCGGCTTCCGCGTCCTCCTTGGCCCATATGGACCTCTTCCCACCGTAACCATGGCATCCGAGGTGGTTGCACCCAATGTTCTTTTGTTGAAGCCCCTTCATGTACTCTGACTTTTTTTGGCACCTTCGGCCTCGCAAGCTGCCTTGAATATTTCAAAGTGCTCTGCCGTGATTGTCAGATTATCCTTTACAATCTCGGAGTAGGGTTCCTTTTCGTTCAAGATCCGATATTTCACCCTTGCTTTCCAGGCGGCCAACGCGTCCCTAAACTTGCTCATGGTGTGTTTGTTTATCTTCTTCATTGTTGGGTCCCTATCTGGATCTTTATAATCCTTTTCATTCCGGCCTGGGAACAAGAATATCTGGTGTAGCTTCTTTAGGAGGGAGGGCCTCATCTTATCTAACTTGTTTAGTTTCTCATCGTTGATGGTGGCGGTTGTCCGTATGATGCAGCCAATTTGATTGCCGTAGCACGCGCGTGCTTCCTTGGGCGCGTTTGGCTCAAAATTGCCATCGTCCACCTCCGTGACCACCAGTCTAGTAGTCCTGAGCTTGTTAGGAAGCCGTCGCCTCTTTGCTTTCGGTTCTATACCGGCTCCGCTCCCCGAGGCAGCGCGGGTCTCAGTCTAAGCGCCGGTCTCGATGCCGGTCTGAGTCTCAGCGCCGGTCTCGGTCTCAGCGCCGGTCTGCGTGTCGGTCTTAATCCCCGATGCGACCGGTGGGCCCGGCAACAACAACGATTGATCGTCGACAAGGCTCAAAAATCCATCTGCCGCCAGGTAGATGTCGTCGCAATCACCAGAACCCCGTCCTTCATCGTTGCTAGCCATGTTTCCTACGATTAAATCTAGTAAATTAATTCTAGACCTAATAAAATGAATTATGACATACAAAAGGCCTATGTTTTGCAGGAACCTTGACTCCTTCCTGGTGCGGCAAATCCCGGGCAGTCGATATGTCCTAGTTTGTAGCACAAGTCATGCCGAAATTCATGGAAAATTTCGGCATGACCTTTGCTAAAAAGTGGACAAATCGAGAACCTGAAATTTGCCGGAACGGAAATGAATCAACATTCCGGCAAAACATAGGCCACTCAGCTTCATTCCCTGGAAACAACAAAAGTCCACTTGGGCACAATCGAAACATGGGCAAACACAATTGAGGAATTTGCATATATCCTGATCACTTGAAATTTGCATGTCCTAGCGTTTGACACTTCAAGAAAATCTACACAGATCTCATGCTCTCTCAAACTCAATTCAAAAACCAAATATAGATTATATTTAGTTAACTACTGAACTAAACTTTACTCTAAACTAAACCCTACTGCCCTAATTAACATCTAGTTAAACAAACTCAATTCAAAAACTAAACCCTACTGAACTAACTAACATCTACATTATCTACTACTTAACATCATCTATTATTACCCTAACTAAAAAACATCAACATTATCTACTACTTAACATTAACATCTATTAACTAAAAAGGATGGGTGGGGGGGGGCTTACAAAGAGGGGAGAGACAGTGACGGGGGGGTGCTCGGCGACGGAGGTAGGGCGGCAAGGGCGGGCTCAGGATCGGGACACGGCGGTCCTGGCGGGCTCGGGGGTGGGGAGGTCGAGGGCGGCGGTGCTGAGGTCGAGGGAGGCGACGGTGAGGTCGAGGGCGGCCCGAGAGGCGGCGGCGGTGAGGCTGGGTGGCCTCGGGCGGCGGCCATGAGAATGAGCGCGACATCGACGCCGGCAGGAGACCGCAATGAAGTGGGGGCGATGGCGAAGTGGGCGAGACGGCGGCGAAGTGGGGCGAGGATCGATTTGGGGGAGAAGTGGTGGCCGGGGGGAAACCGTTTTTGGTTAAGTCAAAACTAATTATAGCGCGTTACAGAAAACGCTAGGTAAGTTAGCTATAGCGCGTTTTGGAGAGCTCGCTACTGCTACGTCTTCATCATTTTTTCCTTTTTCATTTATTTTTCTTTACATTATATATTTTCCTTTCTTCCTTTTCTATTTCTTTCATTTTCATTTACTTCTCTATTCGTTTTTCATTTTATTTTATTTTCGTTAGCAGTAGCAATTTACGCATAAACGCGCTGCTATAAGTTTATTAGCGGTAGCACGGTTTTTGGAAGATCGCTACTACTATGTGTAGCCCATCGGCTAAGTGATTGAAATTTTAGTAGTAGCGAGTTTTCGGTGAGACGCACTATTGATATATCTCCATTTATAGCGCGCTTATTTTGCACGCGCTACTGCTGTCTAGCAGTAGTGTGCTCTTTGAACAAGCGCTACTGCTACAGTTCTGTGTATAACGTTTTCCCTAGTAGTGCCTCATCATTCCAAATCATCTAACTTCCCGGCCGGTTACCCATCCTCTCACTACTCCAGCCTGAGCACGCTTAACTTTCGGGTTCTATTCCCCCTCGTTTCCAAGTATGCACTTGTTGTTTTCCTAACAATAGTAAGATGTCAATCCTATTAACCCTCAGGAGTTCAACTCGAGCATGAAGTCACACGTTTAAGTGTTTGAGTTTGAAACTATTATTCTAAAAACAATAATTATTTAGTAACACTAATATTTCTTGAATAAGTAGTTTGACCATAGTTTGACCACAGTTTGACCAGATTTGACCAAAATTCAAAAAACTAAAATAATTATTTAGTAACACTAATATTCTTGAATAATTATTTAGTAACACTAATACTTATTGAATAAGTAGTTTGACCATAGTTTGACCAGATTTAACCAAAATTCAAAAAAATTGCAATTTAAGCATATCTTTTTTCCTTTTAGAATTTGAGGATTCTAAAAATTTGCAAACCGGCCATTGGCCGTCAACATCGGATGCGGATTTTCATGCTGAAGTTTTTATCATTTTTTTCAAAACTGAAATGGCGATACACGGGGGGGGGGGGGTAGAGTTTGAGAAATGGGTGCTTTAGTCCCGGTTTGAGACACGAACCGGGACTAAATGGTGCGATGCCCTTTAGTCCCGGTTCGTGTTTCAAACTAGGACTAAAGGGCCCATTTGAATCGGGAATAATGCCTTTAGCCGCTCGAACCGGAACTAATGCTCACATTAGTCCCGGTTCGCAATGCAACCGGGACTAATGCGTATATTGCATTGTGACCAAAGCCCTGTTTTCTACTAGTGGAGTAGGAAGTACTCTGACTTGTCTTTTACTTCAAAAAGATCATGTATTCCTATATATATGCCCACGAGGCTCAAGTAATAAACATCGATCCCACCAATCCCTCTATATATTCCTCTAACATGGTATCAGCCTAACGATCCAACCCTAGCTGCCGTCACCGCTTCCGCTCCGCGCAACCTTCAGGGCGGCCGGTCTCCATGATCACTGTCGGAGGCCGCGGCGCCCGTACCTAGGGTTCATCCGCTAATCATGTTTCCCGATCCTTTGATCTGAGTTTTCTCTCTCTAGCCAGTCATCTTAATCGACGTTTTTCTTTTTGGTTTTTCGATTTAAGATCGGTTTACATCACCAGCCGCCACCGTCGACCCCCGCGCATCTACTCTGACATCCGCGCCGACTCTACACCGGCCACTTCGACGTCAACTGCGCGGCAAGGCTGGACGCGCTGCGCAAGGGATGCCTTCATGTGTCGCTGCCGACGCCCATCCGCGTGGTCTCCATTGCTGGTCCGTCTTTGTCGTCATCGTCCGGGACATCACCAACAAACGCCGCCATCGACTTCGATCTACGCATCACCCCAGCCATGGCGCGTACATCGCCGCTATCGGTCTGATCAACCGATCACGTGCGTGACTTTGCCAACCCCTTCCCCGAGCACGCGCCTACCGCCGATCGAGCCATAGGTTGTCGTCGTGTCGTCCCTTCGGACCACAGCGTCGCCGCCCCGGGGCCCTCTCGCCGGCTGCCCTGAACTGCCTGCTGCTCCTGCCAATGCACGTTCAGGTCATCATGCTGCAACACGCGGTCCATGTCGCCGCCCCAAGATCCTCCCAACGGCTACCCCCGTAGCCACCACCTTTGTGTCACCCTTTTGAGTTGTCGCGCCGCGGCACGCGGTCCACACCGTCGCCACTGTGTCGTCGCCACCGGCCAGTGGTTATCCCAGTGTCTTCCCCAACCGGTGAGCCACCGCTACACCGCCCCTTCGGGCTGTAGGGCTACGATACGCTGTCCCCGCTGCTTCCCGAGACCATCACCATGGCTGCAACGAGCCGCGCTCTACCGCTGCATCGCCCCTTTGGACCGTAGCGCCACGGCCTGCGATCTGCTCTGCCATCCCCACGCGTCGACTTCCAGTGGTATGCACCGCGTTGCTGTTGGGGAATGCAGTAATTTTAAAAAAATTCCTACGCACATGCAAGATCATGGTGATGCATAGCAACGAGAGGGGGGAGTATCGTCTATGTACCCTCATAGAACGTAAGCAGAAGCGTTATGACAACGCGGTTGATGTAGTCATACGTCTTCACGATCGACCGATCTTGTACCGAAGATACGGCACCTCTGCGATCTGCACACGTTTGGCTCAGTGACGTCCCGCGAAGTCAAGATCTAGTAGAGCTTTGAGGGAGAGCTTCGTCAGCATGACGGCGTGATGACGGTGATGATGTTGCTACCGAAACAGGACTTCGCCTAAGTACCGCTACGATATTACTGAGGTGAATTATGGTGGAGGGGGCACCGCACACGGCTAAAGATCAATGATCAACATGGTAATGATATTATAAGCGTTCATAACACCACAAAAGCAAATCACTCTTTGAGATTAAGTTCAGGACGAAGAACACGGACATGAGAGGACAAGTACTAAGAGCATGAACTAGCTAATCACTCCTGCTGCTCTCTCTCGGGTAAAATAGCATACAACAGGTATAGCTTTCCCGATTCATCATATTGGAGCATGCAGATGAACCTGTCTCCTAATCGTGGGTTGTGCTTCTGATTGCTGCCCCCTAGTACTTCTCTGCGATCATTCACAATTTTGCTCCAGTCTTTTACTATTAAGCATTCCTCGCTATTAGAAAACCTGAATGCACTAAAGTGCATTGTAGGATATCTTGGCCGTAAGCTAACAATATTCATGGTACCTTTAGTCTCGATCCAATTAGGCACAACATTCATCGGGAGTCCCTGTTGAAGAACATCATATAGTAACATACTTAGCAATGATGTTTAGCTTAAAAATAATGTATGCAAAAGATGCATTGAGGAGAAATAGTAGAAATCTTACCATCTTTCCTAAATATATGTGACCGTAGTTCAGTACAAATACTATTGGTCGCATGTTTTGAGTACTAACATTTGTAAGTGCAGGAAAAAAATTTGTCTTGACGGCATCAAGATCCTCAAGCCATGAAACATAATGACTTGTCTCCTCGCAGTTTAGTTCAGCCCCGGGACAATGGACGGTGATGTCTACCAAGCGCCGGACATATTTTCTTGATTGGAAATAAGTTGTTAATAAAAATTACTTGTCAACTATTTTTAAATAAGCAATATCAAAGACATAAATATGGTTAAGAAACTCACATAATGGTAGAACCGGAGGCGTCTGCACATCGATCCAGATGTCTCTATTACCTTCAATATCATCTTCCGGACAAATATCAAAGGTGATAACCATATCAGGCTCAAATGCATAAGCCTTGCATAGTGCTTGCCAAGTTTTGCATTCAAAATAGGTGTATGTGTCTGCATTGTATAATTTGACGTTGAAGGTATAACCATGCTCGGTCTTCAAGTAAATTTTTTTACCTCCATAGTTTTGTTAGGACTGAAATATATCTTATCCAAGACAAAAATTCTTGCATGACAGGGGATACACTAGTAGAATAGTGAAAAATTAAAATTAAAAATTGAAGCAAATGAAGCATAAGTCATGCTTAATTACGAAAAAATACTTGTTGTTCTGACTTACTGTATCCACTTCGAAGTTCTCATCCAGCTTGATGCTGAAGCGCCTATCATCAACTAGAAAATTATGCCGCACAGGCCGCGCTGGTCTTCGCAGTATTCGCACATAATGAAATGGTGTTCATCGTCAGACGACATTCCTATGTTCATAGGTGAAACATTAAACACTTATTAGTTCTATTAATTCAACTAATTCAATTAAGCACTTACGAAAAATATACCTAAATAAAGTAGCTCAACTAATTCAACTAACTAGTTCAACTAATTAATTCAACTAATTCAACTAAACTAGTTCTATTAATTTTTCTTACTAAAAATAAGGTAGCTAGTTCTATATAGTAAAATGTTAAGTAGATAATCAAATCTCTATATAATAAAGTAGGTAATTCTATATAGTAATAGTTTGATTAGATCATCAAATCTCATATTAAATTTTCTTACTAAAAATAAACTAGTTCTATTAATTTTCTTACTAAAATATATAAAGTAGCTATATATAGTAATATCTTAATTAGATCATCAAATCTCATATACCTAAATTTTCTTACTAAAAATAAACTAGTTCTATTAATTTTCTTACTAAAAATAAACTAGTTATATTAATTCAACTAGTTCAAATCTCATATATATATATATATATACCTAATTAATATTTAGCTAATTCATCTAACAATTGACATGACTATTTAACAACTTTTCTATCTGATTCATCTAACATTAGTTAACATTCTAACATTTTTATCTACGTAATTCATCTAACATTAATCTAAACAACAGAAAAAAGAAAATAAGTAAAAAAAAATATGTGTGTTTGTGTGTGTGTGTCTATGTGTGTATGTGTGTGTGTACGAGCGTTGGACTACGGCCTACGGGCGGCGGCGTGAGACGGCGACGCGACGGGGACGGCGACAACGGGCGGCGGGGGCGACGGCGCGATCGAAATGACGACGTAGTACGGGGCGGCGGCGGGGGTGACGAGGACGACGGCGCGCGGCGGGGACGCCGACGACGGGCGGCGGGGGCGACGGCGTGCGGCGCTGGCGGCGCGTGATGGGCGACGGCGCGGCGGCGGCGGCGACGATGATATCGGGCGATGAAGTTGGATAGAAGACGGGCGGATGAAAACTGAATTTTTCGTCAGTGCCATATATATATGAGGGACCTTTAGTACCGGTTGGAGCCACCAACCGGTACTAAAGGCCAATTTTGGCCAGGTCAAGCGGCAGGAAGCAGACCCCTTTAGTATCGGTTTGTGCCTCAAACCAGTACTAAAGGCCCCCCATTAGTACCGGTTCGAGCCACGAACCGGTACTAAAGGGTTGCGCTGCCACCCGCGGTGCACAATTTTAGTCCCACCTCGCCGAGCGAAGGGTAGCCGCACTCGTTTATAAACCTAGTTGCGGCTGCTCCTTCGAACTCGTCTATATAGCAGGCTTCTGGGCCTAACTATGGCTCGCTGCCCTGTGAGCCTACCGGACTTTCTGGGCCTGAATTTGCACACCCTAAGTCCGGCAGGCCCACTGTACAGCGCCCCAACATTTTTTATAGTTTTTTTCTTTTCTGCATTATTTATTTTTGAGTAATTTTTTATATAGTTTTTTTCTTTTCTGCATTATTTATTTTCTTCTATTTATTTTTGAGTAATTGTTTATATAGTTTTTTTCTTTTCTGTTTTATTTATTTTCTTCTATTTATTTCTGAGTAGTTTTTTCTGCTTTATTTATTTTCTTCTATTTATTTCTCAGTAGTTTTTTTTCTGCATTATTTATTTTCTTCTATTTATTTTTGAGTAATTTTTTATATAGTTTTTTTCTTTTCTGCTTTATTTATTTCTGAGTAGTTTTTTTCCTGTATTTAGTTTCTTTGTGACCCTCTCTACTGTTTTGTACATGCTATGCGGGTGAAATGATGATACCATGGCAAGTTTCAACATTTTCAGAGTTCATTTTGTAGTGATTTTCAATTTCACGGTCATTTAGCTCTCTAAACAATTTGGTAAATGACTGAAAAACAAGAAATGATGTCAGAACATGTTGGAAATTGATGACATCGCTTTAAATGCTGCATACTAAACGCAAAAAATTATGTAGTTCAAATAAGTTTAAAAAACATTGAAGTTCCTGTGTAACAGATGAGTTCTCGTCCGAAACCCTGATACTCCAAAAGACGTTGTCCAGTTTGTACACGAAGTGCGTCCTGTTTTTATCGTGACCCTCTATACTCTTTTGCACATGCTATGCGGATGAAATGATGATACCATGCCAAGTTTCAACATTTTCAGAGTTCATTTTCTAGTGATTTTCAATTTCACGGTCATTTAGCTCTCTAAACAAATCGGTAAATGACTGAAAAACAGCAAATGATGTCAGAACGTGTTGAAAATTGATGACGTCGCTTTGAATGCTGCATACTGAACGCAAAAGAAGTCAGGATTTCAAATAAGTATAAATACATTGAAGTGCCCTGTGTAACAGATGAGTTCTCGTCCGAAACCCTGATACTTCGAAAGAAATTGTCCAGTTTGTACATGAAGTGCGTCCAGTTTTTGCCGTGACCCTCTCTACTCTTTCGCACATGCTATATGGGTGAAATGTTGATACCATGCCAAGTTTCAATATTTTCATAGTTCATTTTGTAGTGATATTTCAATTTCACGGTCATTTAGCTCTCTAAACAAATCGGTAAATGACTGAAAACAGAAAATGATGTCAGAACATGTTGGAAATTGATGACGTCGCTTTGAATGCTGTATACCGAAAGCAAAAAAATTCTGAAGTTCAAATAAGTTTAAAAAACATTGAAGTGCCCATGTAACAGACGAGTTCTGGTCTGAAACCCTGATACTCCGAAAGACATTGTCCAATTTCTACATGAAGTGCGTCCAGTTTTTGCCGTGACCCTCTCTACTCTTTCGCACATGCTATTCGGGTGAAATGATGATACCATGCCAAGTTTCAACATTTTCAGAGTTCATTTTGTAGTGATTTTTAATTGCACGGTCATTTAGCTCTCTAAACAAATCGGTAAATGACTGAAAAACAACAAATGATGTCAGAACATGTTGAAAATTGATGATATCGCTTTGAATGCTGCATACTGAACACAAAAAAAGTCGGGATTTCAAATAAGTATAAAAAACATTGAATTGCCCATGTAACAGATGAGTTCTCGTCCGGAACCCTCATACTCCGAAAGAGATTGTCCAGTTTGTACACGAAGTGCATCCAGTTTTTGCCGTGACCCTCTCTACTCTTTCGCACATGCTATGTGGGTGAAATATTGATACCATGCCAAGTTTCAACATTTTCATAGTTCATTTTGTAATGATTTTAAATTTCACGGTCATTTAGCTCTCTAAACAAATCGGTAAATGACTGAAAAATAGCAATGATGTGAGAACGAGTTGGAAATTGATGACATCGCTTTGAATACTGTATACTGAACGCAAAATAATTCTGGAGTTCAAATAAGTTTAAAAAACATTGAAGTGCCCTGTGTAACAGATGAGTTCTCGTCCGAAACCCTGATACTTCGAAAGAAATTGTCCAGTTTGTACATGAAGTGCGTCCAGTTTTTGCCGTGACCCTCTCTACTCTTTCGCACATGCTATATGGGTGAAATGTTGATACCATGCCAAGTTTCAATATTTTCATAGTTCATTTTGTAGTGATTTTTCAATTTCACGGTCATTTAGCTCTCTAAACAAATCGGTAAATGACTGAAAACAGAAAATGATGTCAGAACATGTTGGAAATTGATGACGTCGCTTTGAATGCTGCATACCGAAAGCAAAAAAATTCTGAAGTTCAAATAAGTTTAAAAAACATTGAAGTGCCCATGTAACAGACGAGTTCTGGTCTGAAACCCTGATACTCCGAAAGACATTGTCCAGTTTCTACATGAAGTGCGTCCAGTTTTTGCCGTGACCCTCTCTACTCTTTCGCACATGCTATTCGGGTGAAATGATGATACCATGCCAAGTTTCAACATTTTCAGAGTTCATTTTGTAGTGATTTTTAATTGCACGGTCATTTAGCTCTCTAAACAAATCGGTAAATGACTGAAAAACAGCAAATGATGTCAGAACATGTTGAAAATTGATGATATCGCTTTGAATGCTGCATACTGAACACAAAAAAAGTCGGGGTTTCAAATAAGTATAAAAAAAATTGAAGTGCCCATGTAACAGATGAGTTCTCGTCCGGAACCCTCATACTCCGAAAGAGATTGTCCAGTTTGTACACGAAGTGCATCCAGTTTTTGCCGTGACCCTCTCTACTCTTTCGCACATGCTATGTGGGTGAAATATTGATACCATGCCAAGTTTCAACATTTTCATAGTTCATTTTGTAATGATTTTAAATTTCACGGTCATTTAGCTCTCTAAACAAATCGGTAAATGACTGAAAAATAGCAATGATGTGAGAACGAGTTGGAAATTGATGACATCGCTTTGAATACTGTATACTGAACGCAAAATAATTCTGGAGTTCAAATAAGTTTAAAAAACATTGAAGTGCCCGTGTAACAGATGAGTTCTCGTCTGAAACCATGATACTCCGAAAGACATTATCCAGTTTGTACATGACGTGCGTCCAGTTTTTGCGTGACCCTCTCTATTCTTTCGCACATGCTATGCGGGTGAAATGATGATACCATGCCAAGTTTCAACATTTTTAGAGTTCATTTTGTAGTGATTTTCAATTTCACGGTCATTTAGCTCTCTAAACAAATCGGTAAATGACTAAAAACAGCAAATGATGTCAGAATGTGTTGCAAATAGATGACGTCACTTTGAATGTTGCATACTGAACACAAAAAAAGTCTGGATTTTAAATAAGTTATTAAAAATAAAAAAGAGGTGCAATGCTGGTTAATTAGCTTCAAGCCTTTCAGAATAGTGTAGACTGCACTGCACATAGCTCCGTGCAATCTATACTATTTCGAAAGGCTTGAAGCTAAGCAACGTGCAGGTGAGCATTGCGCCTCTCCTTCATCGTCTCTGCACTCACGGCTTATAAACCGCTCCTACTGCCTCTCTCTTGGCGAGGTGGGACTAAATATCAGCTTACTAAGAAACTCTAGTACCGGTTCATGCCATGAACTGGTACTAAAGGTGTTAGTGGGGGCCCCAGCCTAACACAGCCTCATTAGTACCGATTCATGGCATGTACCGGTACTAAAGGTTGCCCACGAACCGGTACTAATGATGTCCGCCCGCCTAGCCGTTGGAACCGGCACTAATGGACACATTAGTGCCGTCTCAAATTCAAACCGGCACTAATGTGCTTCACATTTGTCCATTTTTCCACTAGTGTGTCATACACCTATTTTTTTCACAATCGTTAGTGCCCAGACCGGAATATGGAAGATTGAGTGGCATGACTCGAATATGCAACTTTGGAAGTGGCACAGACTGATTCTTCCCAAAAATATAATATGAAAACTTTTTCATGACGGGTTTGAGGATATTGATCGCTATCGTACATGTTAAAATTTGCTTCTTATAAACTAGATCAAAGTGTAATCAAACAAAACTAATATGCACTCTATTATGAAACGAGGGGAGTAAGCCCTATCTATAAGACAACATGACCGTGGCTATTGATGATTTCTCGGTATACTGGTAATGACATTTCATAGCATTTACTCCCTCCAATACTAAATATAAGACTTTTTAGAGCTTTCAATATGGAGTACACACGGAGCAAAATGAGTGAATATACACTCTAAACTATGTCTATATACATCTGTATGTAGTTCATATTGAAATCTCTAAAAAGACTTATATTTAGGGATGGAAGAACTATTTGGCATTTATTTGGAGAAGGATGACCATTATCCAAAGAAAAATGAAACACATCATTTAATGACATTAATTGGATAAGGATAACCTTGATGCCACCATATCTATAGAAGGCGACTGAACGGTACCCCTCATGACCACAAAAACATACGGGTTGACAGACTATTGCATATTAACTATATATTTTATGTTGTTCTTTGTTCTTAGGCAATGGCGAACAATGGCATCTTCCAAGTGATCATTGTTTTTCTCATGGCGCAAGTCTGCTTGCTCATGATGATGGCAGCGCCGGTAGCACATGCAGCTGCTAGACCGGTGGGGTACAATCCAGTGTGCTGCCCTAGGAACATCTATTATTGCGGGTTCGGCAGTGGATTGGCCAATTCACCCGCACCATCCATTGTATCTTGATGTGTGGTTTTATCCTCCCCAAGTAGTAAGCTCAACATATAAATGATATATGTGGTTCATGTGTTACCTAATCCTGAATATTTGTGATGCCAGTTTCAAGAAGTTATTGTAGTAGTTACTTAAATACATAATAAAATGGGAGGATATTATTATATATCTTGTTCGGAATATACCGCAAAGAGACTTAAGCTTATGTTTACTTTAGTCCTGTTGAAAGCTAGATTATTTTGCCGCATTGATTTAAGAAAAAAAAAAGAGTGGCCAAGCATACACATTGACCTCATGAGTCTGCGTTGTGTGCCTTTGGGAATCTCTATTTTATCATTCTATTGGTTGTACATTGTGTCAAGATCGCCCGCGTCATGGCTACATACTTTATTTTCGTAGAGAACATAATTTTTAAAGCATTTATTGGGTAATGGAGTATAGCACGAATTAGTAGAAACCAACTACTATTGGCAGGCTTGTTTGTGAATTCAGGGATGCACACTGTTTCATTTTGCATGAATGCCAAGGTCATATATTAAAATGGTCTCGTCCTCGACGGCTGTGGATCCGGGCCAGGATCAAAGGACGCGCCAAGGACATGATTGCTTTCTAGTTTCGTCCTTTGGGGTCCTACTTGCAAAGTTTCCCATCTGGGCTGTAATTTCTACTTTCTGTTGGGTCCTTTTGTAAAATGTTGCATGCTTATCTAATTTAAGTCTGGGTTCTTCCTAAGTTCAATATATACATCATCCTTCCAAAAGCAGAAAATAAAACACATACCCTCGTGTATATCAACGACATCTTTCTCCCGCACTTGCACCCCATGGGCAATGCTGGATATTGCATTTGGATATCGAGAACACCCTCATAGCCAGGGTAAATCATTCTCTGTGTGTGCTCAATTCCCCAGAAAACAATCAAAAAAATCATATAATGAATACAACCCTTTGCTCTTTAACGGAACACAAAAGTATTGTTAGTTGTGGATCCTATGTGTGTAATCTATCTATCTACACTATACCAATTAAAGAGCTCTTAGAAACTCCAATAGTTATCAGAAATTACGAACCGTTCATCTGGTGGGACTTAGTTTGGCACAGGGTCTGTCCAAGGATCCAAAAAAGAAAGGGAAACAGACGGAAACTAAATTGAAGGCGGAGGACTAGTAGACAACAAGAGAAGTGGCACTGTCCTGAGCTACTCACTAAGGTTAGACGGTTTCATTAGTAGATGCAGTTTTTATATTACCAACCGCCTCCAATACTTACTGTGACCGAGTGTGCAATTACAGGCGACTTCGTTCTATTTGATCACAACCGCTTGGGGAGGCTGCTTCTAATGCCTGTTTTCTGTTAGTAGATGTTGGTTTCGTGCATCAACTTGTGATGATTGCTTTGTTCATGGTCGCCTTCGATTTAGTCAGAGTTGCTCGATCCAGGGCAATAGGTGATGATGATGATGCCTGTGTGCAGCCATGGCGGTTGCTCTTCCGGTTATGTGTGAAATCTATGTTGGTAGCTAGATCGGCCGCTGGCATGTGTATTGTCATGTTCCATGACGATCGTTTTTGGGCGTGTTGTTACAATATTTGCCCAATTTCTCTAAATTAACTGGACAATTATTATTTTAATTAATGAAAATGATAAATCTTGTCTAGTTTAACATTTTTGCAAATCAACTAACTATTACTTTCTCTGCTCCTAAATACTCTCTCCGTTCCAAAATAAATGACTCAACTTTGTACTATACTAAAGTTAGTACAAAGTTGAGTCATCTATTTTGGAATGGAGTATTTGTCTTTCTAGAGATTTCAACAAGTTACTACTGACGGAGCAAGATGAGTAAATCTACACTTAAAATATGTCTATACACATCCATTTGTGGTAATTCATTTGGAATCTCTAAAAAACAAATATTTAGAAACGCGCCATTTGTTTTGTACCCAACCACGCGCTCAATTGGCCTGAGTGCCGACGCGGCGAGCCGAGATGGTATTCTCAGTTCAACTATCTATTCAACAAATAAATTGAAGTTTGATCTATCAATATCTATGGTCTTGAACCGTCAATAATGATTTTTCTTTAGAATTTAGATACTTAATTAACCCACTTCTATTATGTTACTAGGCCGAAAACTGGGAGCACCTACTCAAACAGAAACGGGGTGCACGCTGACTGACACTGCACTCACGCACATGCTCCTACCTATGTGTTATCCTACGCTGACATTCCTGCCAACCCCGATGGATCGATCGATGCCTCCTCTTATCCTGTGCAGAGTGTAGTGGAGTGCCCGCCCATCACGTGCTATGTTTTCTATATGACCAACGACAACGAGCCGCCGCCACCTGTGCTCTGCCGCAGCGCCGGCCATCGCGCCCGCCCGCCGCTCGTCTCAAAACCACGGTCTTGCTTCCCACCATATCAAATCGCCTTTTTCCCCGCCCGCTGGTTGCGCGGTTTCCTACGACGTATAAATCCAGCCGCAGAACCTCATGCCAACTCCAGCCCGCGATCTCATTCCGTCACACCTCCGTCCGTTTAAGACAAAACGAATAGACCACACGGTCAATGTGCGACGTCCTGGAGCCATTTAGTTCATTTTGTGTCGGGACTAATTCAATTCGAGCGTAAACATGCGCCGAGTTTGGGTCGCGACGAACAACAAACGCACGCATCGCTCGTCCGCTTCGGGGCCACGTCGCAGGCGCTCACCTATCTCCCACCACCCGACATTAATGTGCACGCGCGGTCAGCCCCACCTGTCATCCGCCCAAACGAACAGTAGCCTTCCTTCTTAAATGGGAAGCCGTGGACCGGTCGCGGTCCACACTCCCCACTCCAGCCCGTGCTACCTCCTCGAAACCCGACACTCCCCAAACCCTAGCTCTCCCTTTATCCATCCTCGATCTTGCCGGCCGGCTGCCACACAGCCATGGGGTTATGGAACACCGGTCGCAAGGGGAAGCACGACCGCGAGGCTGGCTCGTCCTCGGGCAGCTGCTGCCGCGGTGTGAAAGAGGAGCGCACGTCACCACCGTGGAGCCTGCGTCGCCCGCATTCTCCATCGCCTCCAGGCTTGCCGACGAGCGCGACCGGCACTACATCCACGCGGTTGTATGTCGTCGTTATTGGGAGACGAGGACGCCGCTCCCCTGAAGCGACGTGTGTTGGGGAACGTAGTAATTTCAAAAAAATTCCTACGCACACGCAAGATCATGGTGATGCATAGCAACGAGAGAGGAGAGTGTTTGTCTGCGTACCCTCGTAGACCGGCAACGGAAGCGTTGACACAACATAGAGGAAGTAGTCGTACGTCTTCCCGATCCGACTGATCCAAGTACCGAACGTACGACACCTCTGAGTTCTGCACACGTTCAACTCGGTGACGTCCCTCGAGCTCCGATCCAGCAAAGTGTTGAGGAAGAGTTTCGTCAGCACGACGGCGTGATGACGGTGATGATGTTCTACTGACGCAGGGCTTCGCCTGAGCACCGCTACGATATGACCGAGGTGGAATATGGTGGAAGGGGGCACCGCACACGGCTAAGGAACGATCACGAAGATCAACTTGTGTGTCATGGGGTGCCCCCTTGCCCCTGTATATAAAGGAGGGAGAGGAGGAGGTGCGGCCGGCCCAAGGGGTGCGCCTGGAGGAGTCCTACTCCCACCGGGAGTAGAACTCCCCCCTCTTGCCTTGTTGGAAAAGGAAGGGGGAAGGGAGAAAGAGGAAAGGGGGGCGTCCCCTCCTTCTTCCTTGTCCTATTCGGACTAGGGGGGGGGGGGGAGGGGCGCACGGCCTGCCCTGGCCGGCCCTCCTCTTCTCCCTTAGGGCCCATGTAGGCCCAATAACCCCTGGGGGGGTTCCGGTAACCCCCCGGTACTCCGGTAAAATCCCGATTTCACCCGGAACGTTTCCGATATCCAAATATAGGCTTCCAATATATCAATCTTTATGTCTACACCATTTCGAGACTCATCGTCATGTCCGTGATCACATCCGGGACACCGAACAACCTTCAGTACATCAAAATACAAAAACCCTAATTACGATCGTCACCGAACTTTAAGCGTGCGGACCCTACAGGTCGAGAACTATGTAGACATGACCGAGACACGTCTCCGGTCAATAACCAATAGCGCAATCCAGATGCTCATATTGGCTCCTACATATTCTACGAAGATCTTTATCGGTCAGACCGCATAACAATATACGTTGTTCCCTTTGTCATCGGTATGTTACTTGCCCGAGATTTGATCGTCGGTATCTCAATACCTAGTTCAATCTCGTTACTGGCAAGTCTCTTTACTCGTTCTGTAATGCATCATCCCGCAACTAACTTATTAGTTGCAATGCTTGCAAGGCTTGAGTGATGTGCATTACCGAGAGGGCCCAGAGATACCTCTCCGACAATCGGAGTGACAAATCCTAATCTCAAAATATGCCAACCCAACAAATACCTTCGGAGACACCTGTAGAGCACCTTTATAATCACCCAGTTACGTTGTGACGTTTGGTAGCACACAAAGTGTTCCTCCGGTAAACGGGAGTTGCATAATCTCATAGTCATAGGAACATATATAAGTTATGAAGAAAGCAATAGCATCAAACTAAACGATCAAGTGCTAAGCTAATGGAATGGGTCAAGTCAATCACATTATTGCCCTAATAATGTGATCCCGTTAACCAAATAGAAACTCATGTCTATGGTTAGGAAACATAACCATCTTTGATCAACGAGCTAGTTAAGTAGAGGCATACTAGTGACATTTTGTTTGTCTATGTATTCACACATGTATTATGTTTCTGGTTAATACAATTCTAGCATGAATAATAAACATTTATCATGATACAAGGAAATCAATAATAACTTTATTATTGCCTCTAGGGCATATTCCTTCAGTCTCCCACTTGCACTAGAGTCAATAATCTAGATTACACAGTAATGATTCTAACACCCATGGAGCCTTGGTGCTGATCATGTTTTGCTCGTGGAAGAGGCTTAGTCAGCGGGTCTGCAACATTCAGATCCGTATGTATCTTGCCAATTTCTATGTCTCCCACTTGGACTAAATCCCGAATGGAATTGAAGCGTCTCTTGATGTGCTTGGTTCTCTTGTGAAATCTGGATTCCTTTGCCAAGGCAATTGCACCAGTATTGTCACAAAAGATTTTCATTAGACCCGATGCACTAGGTATGACACCTAGATCGGATATGAACTCCTTCATCCAGACTCCTTCATTTGCTGCTTCCGAAGCAGCTATGTACTCCGCTTCACATGTAGATCACTCCATGATGCTTTGTTTAGAACTGCACCAACTGACAGCTCCACCGTTTAATGGAAACACGTATACGGTTTGCGATTTAGAATCATCCGGATCAGTGTCAAAGCTTGCATCAAAGTAACCATTTACGGTGAGCTCCTTGTCACCTCCATATACGAGAAACATATCCTTAGTTCTTTTCAGGTACTTCAGGATGTTCTTGACCGCTGTCCAGTGATCCACTCCTGGATTACTTTGGTACCTCCCCGTTAGACTTATAGCAAGGCACACATCAGGTCTGGTACACAGCATTGCATACATGATAGAGCCTATGGCTGAAGCATAGGGAACATCTTTCATTTTCTCTCTATGTTCTGCAGTGGTCGGACATTGAGTCTTACTCAACTTCACACCTTGTAACACAGGCAAGAACCCTTTGTTTGCTTGATCCATTTTGAACTTCTTCAAAACTTTGTCAAGGTATGTGCTTTGTGAAAGTCCAATTAAGCGTCTTGGTCTATCTCTATAAATCTTAATGCCCAATATGTAAGCAGCTTCACCGAGGTCTTTCATTGAAAAACTCTTATTCAAGTATCCCTTTATGCTATCCAGAAATTCTATATTATTTCCAATCAATAATATGCCATCCACATATAATATCAGAAATGCTACAGAGCTCCCACTCACTTTCTTGTAAATACAGGCTTCTCCAAAAGTCTGTATAAAACCAAATGCTTTGATCACACTATCAAAGCGTTTATTCCAACTCCGAGAGGCTTACACCAGTCCATAAATGGATCGCTGGAGCTTGCACACTTTGTTAGCTCCCTTTGGATCGACAAAACCTTCTGGTTGTATCATATACAACTCTTCTTCCAGAAATCCATTCAGGAATGCAGTTTTGACATCCATTTGCCAAATTTCATAATCATAAAATGCGGCAATTGCTAACATGATTCGGACAGACTTAAGCATCGCTACGGGTGAGAAGGTCTCATCGTAGTCAATCCCTTGAACTTGTCGAAAACCTTTCGCAACTAGTCGAGCTTTGTATACAGTAACATTACCGTCAGCGTCAGTCTTCTTCTTGAAGATCCATTTATTCTCAATTGCCTGCCGATCAACGGGCAAGTCAACCAAAGTCCACACTTTGTTCTCATACATGGATCCCATCTCAGATTTCATGGCTTCTAGCCATTTTGCGGAATCTGGGCTCACCATCGCTTCTTCATAGTTCGTAGGTTCATCATGATCTAGTTGCATGACTTCCAGAACAGGATTACCGTACCACTCTGGTGTGGATCTACTCTGGTTGATCTACGAGGTTCGGTAGTAACTTGATCTAAAGTTTCATGATCATTATCATTAGCTTCCTCACTAATTGATGTAGGTGTCACAGAAACCGGTTTCTGTGATGTACTACTTTCCAATAAGGGAGCAGGTACGGTTACCTCATCAAGTTCTACTTTTCTTCCACTCATTTCAATCGAGAGAAACTCCTCTAGAAAAACTCCGAATTTAGCAACAAAAGTCTTGCCTTCGGATCTCTGATAGAAGGTGTACCCAACAGTCTCCTTTGGGTATCCTATGAAGACACATTTCTTCGATTTGGGTTCGAGCTTATTAGGTTGAAGCTTTTTCACATAAGCATCGCAGCCCCAAACTTTCAGAAACGACAACTTTGGTTTCTTGCCAAACCACAGTTCATAACGCGTCATCTCTACGGATTACGATGGTGTCCTATTTAATGTGAATGCAACCGTCTCTAAAGCATAACCCCAAAACGATAGCGGTAAATCAGTAAGCGACATCATAGATCGCACCATATCTAATAAAGTACGATTACGATGTTCGGACACACCATTATGCTGTGGTGTTCCGGGTGGCGTGAGTTGCGAAACTGTTCCGCATTGTTTCAAATGTAGACCAAACTCGTAACTCAAATATTCTCCTCCATGATCAGATTGTAGAAACTTTATTTTCTTGTTACGATGATTTTTAACTTCACTCTGAAATTCTTTGAACTTTTCAAATGTTTCAGACTTATGTTTCATTAAGTAGATATACCCATATCTACTTAAATCATCTGTGAAGGTGAGAAAATAATGATATCTGCCACGAGCCTCAACATTCATTGGACCACATACATCTGTATGTATGATTTCCAACAAATCCGTTGCTCTCTCGATAGTACCGGAGAACGGCGTTTTAGTCATCTTACCCATGAGGCACGGTTCGCAAGTACCAAGTGATTCATAATCAAGTGGTTCCAAAAGTCCATCGGTATGGAGTTTCTTCATGCGCTTTACACCGATATGACCTAAATGGCAGTGCCACAAATAAGTTGCACTATCATTATCAACTCTGCATCTTTTGATTTCAACATTATGAATATGTGTATCACTACTATCGAGATTCATCAAAAATAGACCACTCTTCAAGGGTGCATGACCATAAAAGATATTACTCATACAAATAGAACAACCATTATTCTCTGATTTAAATGAATAACTGCTACATCTTGAGCTTGCGTTGGTTTTCCCCGAAGAGAAAGGGATGATGCAGCAGAGTAGCGTAAGTATTTCCCTCAGTTTTTGAGAACCAAGGTATCAATCCAGTAGGAGCCCACGCTCAAGTCCCTCATACCTGCACAAAGCGATAGCTACTCGCAACCAATGTGATTAGGGGTTGTCAAGCCCTTCACGGTCACTTACGAGAGTGAGATCTGATAGATATAATATTTTTTGGTATTTTTGGTATAAAGATGCAAAGTAAAAAGTAAAGGAAAAGTAAAAAGCAAAGCAAGATTAAAGTAATGGAGATTGATATGATGAGAATAGACCCGGGGGCCATAGCTTTCACTAGTGGCTTCTCTCAAGAGCATAAGTATTCTATGGTGGGTGAACAAATTACTGTTGAGCAATTGACAGAATTGAGCATAGTTATGAGAATATCTAGGCATGATCATGTATATAGGCATCACGTCCGTGACAAGTAGATCGAAATGATTCTGCATCTACTACTATTACTCCACTCATCGACCGCTATCCAGCATGCATCTAGAGTATTAAGTTAAAAACAGAGTAACGCCTTAAGCAAGATGACATGATGTAGAGAGATAAATTCATGCAATATAAAATAAACCCCATCTTGTTATCCTCGATGGCAACGATACAAAACGTGCCTTGCTGCCCCTTCTGTCACTGGGTAAGGATACCGCAAGATCGAACCCAAAGCTAAGCACTTCTCCCATGGCAAAAACTACCAATCTAGTTGGCCAAACCAAACGGATAATTCAAAGAGACTTGCAAAGATAACCAATCATACATAAAAGAATTCAGAAAAGTTTCAAATATTATTCATGGATAGACTTGATCATAAACCCACAATTCATCGATCTCAACAAACACACCGCAAAAAGAAGATTACATCGAATAGATCTCCACAAGAGAGGGGGAGAACTGTGTATTGAGATTCAAAGAGGGAGAAGAAGCCATCTAGCTACTAACTATGGACCCGAAGGTCTGAGGTAAACTACTCACACTTCATCGGAGGGGCTAGGATGATGTAGAAGCCCTCCATGATGACGGCCCTCTTCCGGCGGAGCTCCGGAACAGGCCCCAAGATGGGATCTCGTGGATACAGAAAGTTGCGGCGGTGGAATTAGGTTTTTGGCTCCCGTTCTGATCGTTTGAGGGTACGTGTGTATATATAGGAGGAAGGAGTACGTCGGTGGAGCACCGAGGGGCCCACGAGGCAGGGGGCACGCCCTAGGGGGGGGGCGCCTCCCACCCTCGTGACCTCCTCTTTGATCCCTTGCAGTAGGGTCCAAGTGTCCTGGATCACGTTCGGTGAGAAAATCACGTTCCCGAAGATTTTATTCCGTTTGGACTCCATTTGATATTCTGTTTATCCGAAACACTGAAATAGGAAAAAAACAACAATTCTGGGTTGGGCCTCCGGTTAATAGGTTAGTCCCAAAAATAATATAAAAGTGGAAAATAAAGCCCAATATAGTCCAAAACAGTAGATAATATAGCATGGAGCAATCAAAAATTATAGATACGTTGGAGACGTATCAGGCATCCCCAAGCTTAATTCCCGCTCGTCCTCGAGTAGGTAAATGATAAAAGGAGAATTTTTGATGCGGAGTGTTACTTGGCATAATTTCAATGCAAATCTTCTTAATTGTGGTATGAATATTCAGATTAGAAAGATTCAAGACAAAAGTTTATATTGACATAGAAAATAATAATACTTCAAGCATACTAATAAAGCAATTATGTTTTCTCAAAATAACATGGCCAAAGAAAGTTATCCCTACAAAATCATATAGTCTGGCTATGCTCCATCTTCCCCACACAAAGTATTTAAATCATGCACAACCCCGATGACAAGCCAAGCAATTGTTTCTTACTCTAACTTTTTCAAAACTTTTTCAATCTTCACGCAATACATGAGCGTGAGCCATGGATATTGCACTATAGGTGGAATAGAATGGTGGTTGTGGAGAAGACAAAAAGGAGAAGATAGTCTCACATCAACTAGGCATATCAACGGGCTATGGAGATGTCCATCAATAGATATCAATGTGAGTGAGTAGGGATTGCCATGCAACAGATGCACTAGAGCTATAAATGTATGAAAGCTCAACAAAAGAAACTAGTGGGTGTGCATCGAACTTGCTTGCTCACAAAGACCTAGGGCAATTTGAGGAAGCCCATCATTGGAATATACAAGCCAAGTTCTATAATGTAAAATTCCCACTAGTATATGAAAGTGACAACATATGAGACTCTCTATATGAAGAACATGGTGCTACTTTGAAGCACAATATATGAGACTCACTATATCATGGTGCTACTTTGAAGCACAAGTGTGGAAAAAAGGATAGTAGCATTGCCCCTTTCTTATTCATTTAATTTTTTGGGCCTTCTTTTTTTTTCTTTGGCCTTTCTCTTGTTTTGGGACAATGCTCTATTGAATGATGATCATTACACTTCTATTTATTTACAACTCAATGATTACAACTCGATACTAAAGCAATGTATGACTCTATATGAATGCCTCCGACGGTGTACCGGGATATGCAATGAATCAAGAGTGACAAGTATGAAAGAATTATGAACGGTGGCTTGCCACAAATACTATGTCAACTACATGATCATGCTAAGCAATATGACAATGATGGATGTGTCATGATGAACTAGATGGTGGAAAGTTGCATGGAAATATATCTCGGAATGGCTATGGAAATGCCATGATAGGTAGGTATGGTGGCTGTTTTGAGGAAGGTATATGGTAGGTGTATGATACCGGCGAAAGTTGCGCGATATTAGAGAGGCTAGCAAGGGTGGAAGGGTGGGAGTGCGTATAATCCATGGACTCAACATTAGTCATAAAGAACTCATCTACTTATTGCAAAAATCTAGAAGTTATCAAAGCAAAGTATTACGCGCATGCTCCTAGGGGGATAGATTGGTAGGAAAAGACCATCGCTCGTCCCCGACCGCCACTCATAAGGAAGACAATCAATAAATAAATCATGCTCCAACTTCATCACATAACGGTTCACCATGTGTGCATGCTATGGGAATCACAAACTTCAACACAAGTATTCTCTAAATTCACAACAACTCAACTAGCATGACTTTAATATTATCACCTCCATATCTCAAAACAATTATCATGCTTCAATCTTTTCTTAGTATTCAACACACTCAAAAGAAAGTTTCACAAATCTTGAATACCAAGCATATTATTATTAAGCAAATTACCATGCTATTAAGAGACTCTCAAATTAATTTAAGTGAATCATGAGAGATCAATAGTTTCTTTAAAACGAATCCACCACCGTGCTCTAAAAGATCTAAGTGAAGCACATCGAGCAAAATTATCTAGCTCAAAAGATATAAGTGAAGCACATAGAGCAAAACTATAACTCTCAAAAGATATAAGTGAAGCACATAGAGCAAAATTATCTAGCTCGAAAGATATAAGTGAAGCACATAGAGCAAAACTACTACGCTCAAAAGATATAAGTGAAGCACATAGAGTATTCTATCAAATTTTAATTCATGTATGGCTCTCTCAAAAGGTGTGTACAGCAAGGATGATTGTGTCATACTAACAAACAAAGACACAAATAATACAATACGCTCCAAGCAAAACACATATCATGTTGGTGAATAAAAATATAGCTCCAAGTAAATTACCGATGGAAGTGGACGAAAAGAGGGGATGCCTTCCAGGGCATCCCCAAGCTTTGAATTTTTGGTGTCCTTGGATTATCTTGGGGGTTCCATGGGAATCCCCAAGCTTAGGCTCTTGCCACTCCTTGTTCCATGATCCATCAAAAGAATTCACCCAAAACTTGAAAACTTCACAACACAAAACTCAAAATAGAAAACTCGTGAGCTCCGTTAGCGAAAGAAAACAAAAGACCACTTCAAGGTACTGTAATGAACTCATTCTTTATTTATATTGATGTTAAACCTACTGTATTCCAACTTCTCTATGGATTATAAAATATTTTACTAACCATAGATTCATCAAAATAAGCAAACAACACACGAAAAGCAGAATCTTTCAAAAACAGAACAGTCTGTAGTAATCTGTAGCTAGCGCAAGATCTGGAACCCAAAAATTCTAAAATAAATTTCTAGACGTGAGTAATTTATCTATTAATCATCTTAAAAAATAATTAACTAAATATCACTCTTCAAATAAAAATGACAGAAGTTCTCGTGAGTGCTAATGTTTCTGTTTTTTACAGCAAGTTCAACAAGACTTTGCCCAAGTCTTCCCAACGGTTCTACTTGGCACAAACACTAATTAAACACAAAAACACAACCAAAACAGAGGCTAAATAATTTATTTATTACTAAGAAGGAGCAAAAAGCAAGGAATAAAAATAAAATTGGGTTGCCTCCCAACAAGCGTTATCGTTTAACGCCCCTAGCTAGGCATAACAAGCAAGGATAGAGCTAGGTATTGCCATCTTTGGTAGGCAATCCATAAGTGTCTCTCATGATAGTTTCATATGGTAATTTTATTTTCTTTCTTGGAAAGTGTTCCATGCCCTTTTTTAATGGAAATTAAAATCTAATACTCCCTTCCTTCATATCAATAATTGCACCAACCATTCTAAGGAAAGGTCTACCAAGAATAATAGGGCAAGAAGGATTGCAATCTATATGAAGAACAATGAAATCTAAGGGCACATAATTCCTATTTTCAACAATAAGAACATCATTAATTCTTCCCATAGGTTTCTTAATAGTGGAATCCGCAAGATGCAAGTTTAGAGAGCAATCCTCAAAATTACGGAAATCTAGTAAATCACACAAAGTCTTGGGAATAGTAGAGACACTAGCACCCAAATCACACAAAGCATAAAAATCATGATCTTTAATTTTAATTTTAATAGTTGGTTCCCACTCATCATAGAGTTTTCTAGTGATAGAAACTTTCAACTCAAGTTTTTCTTCATAAGATTGCGTCAAAGAATCAACAATATGTTCGGTGAAGGCTTTATTTTGACTATAAGCATGTGGAGAATTTAGCACGGATTGCAACAAGGAAATACAATCAATCAAAGAGCAACTTTCATAATTAAATTCCTTGAAATCCAATATAGTGGGTTTAGCAACATCTAGATTTTTATTTCTTTCAATCCCACGTTCATCAATTTCATCATTAAGATCTAAATACTCTGAATTTGAAGAACGCCTTCTAGGTAAAGGAAGATCATATTCAGTTTCATCAAGATTCATATTGCAAAATAAAGATTTAATTGGAGACACATCAATAACTTTTAGATCTTCATCTTGATTTTCATGGAATTGGAAGAACACGCTTTAATAAAGGCATCTTTGGAAGCACGCATCCTAGCGGTTCTTTCTTTACACTCATCAATTGAAATTCTCATGGCTTTTAGAGACTCATTAATATCATGCTTAGGTGGAATAGATCTAAGTTTCAAAGCATCAACATCAAGAGCAATTCTATCAACGTTCCTAGCCAAATCATCAATCTTAAGCAATTTTTCTTCAATCATAGCATTAAAATTCTTTTGCGAAGAAATAAATTCTTTAATATTAGATTCAAAATTAGAGGGCATCTTATTATAATTTCCATAAGAGTTGTTGTAGGAATTCCCATAATTATTAGAAGGATTAGTAGGATATGGCCTAGGATTAAAATTCCCTCTATAAGCGTTGTTACCAAAATTATTCCTACCAACAAAATTCACATCCATAGATTCATTGTTATTCTCAATCAAAGTAGAGAAAGGCATATAATTAGGATCAGAAGAAACACTCTTAGTAGCAAATAATTTCATAAGTTCATCCATCTTCCCACTCAACACATAAATTTCTTCTATCGCATGCTCTTTTTTATTAGAAGTTGTTTCAGTATGCCATTGAGAATAATTAACCATAATATTATCTAGGAGTTTAGTAGCATCTCCTAAAGTAATTTCCATAAAAGTGCCTCCCGTGGCCGAATCTAAAAGATTTCTAGAAGCAAAATTCAATCCGGCATAAAATTTTTGTATAATCATCCACGAATTCAAACCATGAGTAGGCAATCACGTATCATTAATTTCATTCTATCCCAATCTTGTGCAACATGTTCATGATCAAGTTGTTTAAAGTTCATTTTATCATTTCTAAGAGAGATGATCTTAGCGGGAGGAAAATACTTAGAGATAAAAGCATCTTTGCACATGTTCCATGAATCAATACTATTCTTAGGCAAAGACGAAAACCAAGCTTTAGCACGATCTCTAAGCGAAAAAGGAAATAGCTTCAATTTAACGACATCATTATTGACATCTTTTTTCTTTTTCATATCACATAAATCAACGAAGCTATTCAGATGAGTAGCGGCATCTTCACTAGGAAGGCCAGCGAATTGATCTTTCATAACAAGATTCAACAAAGCAGTATTAATTTCACAAGATTCAGCATCGGTAAGAGGAGCAATCGGAGTGCTAAGGAAATCATTATTATTGGTATTGGTGAAGTCACACAATTTAGTAGTATCTTGAGCCATCGCGACAAACAAGCAATCTAACACACAAGCAAACAAAAAGCAAACGGGTAAAAAGAGGCAAATAGAGAGGGAGGATAGAGAGAGAGGGCGAATGAAACGGCAAGGGTGAATTGGGGGGAGAGGAAAACGAGAGGCAAATGGCAAATAATGTAATGTGAGAGATAGGGATTGTGATGGGAACTTGGTATATTGACTTTTTGCATAGACTCCCCGGCAACGGCGCTAGAAATCCTTCTTGCTACGTCTTGAGCTTGCGTTGGTTTTCCCCGAAGAGGAAGGGATGATGCAGTAGAGTAGCGTAAGTATTTCCCTCAGGTTTTGAGAACCAAGGTATCAATCCAGTAGGATCCCATGCTCAAGTCCCTCGTACATGCACAAAGCGATAGCTACTCGCAACCAACGCGATTAGGGGTTGTCAAGCCCTTCACAGTCACTTACGAGAGTGAGATCTGATAGATATAATATCTTTTGGTATTTTTGGTATAAAGATGCAAAGTAAAAAGTAAAGGCAAAGTAAAAAAGCAAAGCAAGATTAAAGTAATGAAGATTGATATGATGAGAATAGACCCGGGGGCCATAGGTTTCACTAGTGGCTTCTCTCAAGAGCATAAGTACTCTACGGTGGGTGAACAAATTACTGTTGAGCAATTGACAGAATTGAGAATAGTTATGAGAATATCTAGGCATGATCATGTATATAGGCATCATGTCCGTGACAAGTAGATCGAAACGATTCTGCATCTACTACTATTACTCCACTCATCGACCGCTATCCAGCATGCATCTAGAGTATTAAGTTAAAAACAAAGTAACGCCTTAAGCAAGATGACATGATGTAGAGAGATAAATTCATGCAATATGAAATAAACCCCATCTTGTTATCCTCGATGGCAATGATACAATACGTGCCTTGCTGCCCCTTCTGTTAGGTAAGGACACCGCAAGATCGAACCCAAAGCTAAGCACTTCTCCCATGGCAAGAACTACTAATCTAGTTGGCCAAACCAAACGGATAATTCGAAGAGACTTGCAAAGATAACCAATCATACATAAAAGAGTTCAGAAAAGATTCAAATATTATTCATAGATAGACTTGATCATAAACCCACAATTCATCGGTCTCAACAAACACACCGCAAAAAGAAGATTACATCAAATAGACCTCCACAAGAGAGGGGGAGAACTTTGTATTGAGATTCAAAGAGAGAGAAGAAGCCATCTAGCTACTAACTATGGACCCGAAGGTCTGAGGTAACCTACTCACACTTCATCGGAGGGGCTAGGATGATGTAGAAGCCCTCCGTGATGACGGTCCTCATCCGGCGGAGCTCCAGAACAGGCCCCAAGATGGGATCTCGTGGATACAGAAAGTTGCGGTGGTGGAATTAGGTTTTTGGCTCCCGTTCTGATCGTTTGGGGGTACGTGTGTATATATAGGAGGAAGGAGTACGTCGTGTTGGGGAACGTAGTAATTTCAAAAAAAAATCCTACGCACACACAAGATCATGGTGATGCATAGCAACGAGAGGGGAGAGTGTTGTCTACGTACCCTCATAGACCGGAAGTGGAAGCGTTAGCACAACGCGGTTGATGTAGTCGTATGTCTTCACGGCCCGACCGATCAAGCACCGAAACTACGGCACCTCCGAGTTCTAGCACACGTTCAGCTCGATGACGATCCCCGGACTCCGATCCAGCAAAGTGTCGGGGAAGAGTTCCGTCAGCACGACGGCGTGGTGTCGATCTTGATGTTCTACCATCGCAGGGCTTCGCCTAAGCACCGATACAATATTATCGAGGATTATGGTGGAGGGGGGCACCGCACACGGCTAAGAGAACGATCACGAAGATTAACTTGTGTCTATGGGGTGCCCCCTGGCCACGTATATAAAGGAGTGGAGGAGGGGAGGGGCCGGCCCTCTCTATGGCGCGCCCTAGGGGAGTCCTACTCCCACCGAGAGTAGGATTCCCCCCTTCCTAGTAGAACTAGGAGCCCTTTCAAGTAGTAGGAGTAGGAGGGAAGGAAAGGGAAGGGAAAAGGAGAAGGAAGGAAGGGGGCGCCCCCCTTCCCTAGTCCAATTCGGAGCAGACCAAGGGGAGGGGTGCGGCCACCCTTGAGGCCCTTTTCCTTCTTTCCCGTAAGGCCCAATAAGGCCCAATACGTATCCCCGTAACTCTCCGGTACTCCGAAAAATACCCGAATCACTCGGAACCTTTCCGATGTCCGAATATAGTCGTTCAATATATCAATCTTTACGTCTCGACCATTTTGAGACTCCTCATCATGTCCCCGATCTCATCCGGGATTCCGAACTCCTTCGGTACATCAAAATTCATAAACTCATAATATAACTGTCATCGAAACCTTAAGCGTGCGGACCCTACGGGGTCGAGAACAATGTAGACATGACCGAGACAAGTCTCCGGTCAATAACCAATAGCGGAACCTGGATGCTCATATTTGGCTCCCACATATTCTACGAAGATCTTTATCGGTCATACCGCATAACAACATACGTTGTTCCCTTTGTCATCGGTATGTTACTTGCCCGAGATTCGATCGTCGGTATCTCAATACCTAGTTCAATCTCGTTACCGGCAAGTCTCTTTACTCGTTCCGTAATACATCATCTCGCAACTAACTCATTAGTTGCAATGCTTGAAAGGCTTTATAGTGATGTGCATTACCGAGTGGGCCCAGAGATACTTCTCCGACAATCGGAGTGACAAATCCTAATCTCAAAATACGCCAACCCAACAAGCACCTTAGGAGACACATGTAGAGCACCTTTATGATCACCCAGTTACGTTGTGATGTTTGGTGGCACACAAAGTGTTCCTCCGGTAAACGGGAGTTGCATAATCTCATAGTCATAGGAACATGTATAAGTCATGAAGAAAGCAATAGCAACAAACTAAACGATCAAGTGCTATGCTAACGGAATGAGTCAAGTCAATCACATCATTCTCCTAATGATGTGATCCCGTTAATCAATTGACAACTCATGTCTATGGTTAGGAAACATAACCATCTTTGATCAATGAGCTAGTCAAGTAGAGGCATACTAGTGACACTCTGTTTGTCTATGTATTCACACATGTATTATGTTTCCGGTTAATACAATTCTAGCATGAATAATAAACATTTATCATGATATAAGGAAATAAATAATAACTTTATTATTGCCTCTAGGGCATATTTCCTTCAGTCTCCCACTTGCACTAGAGTCAATAATCTAGTTCACATCACCATGTGATTTAACACCAGTAGTTCACATCACCATGTGATTAACACCTAAAGGGTTTACTAGATTCAATAATCTAGTTCACATCGCTATGTGATAAACACCCAAAGAGTACTAAGGTGTGATCATGTTTTGCTTGTGAGAGAAGTTTAGTCAACGAGTCTGCCACATTCAGATCCGTAAGTATTTTGTAAATTTGTATGTCAACAATGCTCTGCACGGAGCTACTCTAGCTAATTGCTCCCACTTTAAATATGTATCCAGATTGATATTTTGTGTCATCTGGATCAGTGTCAAAACTTGCATCGATGTAACCCTTTACGATGAACCTTTTGTCACCTCCATAATCGAGAAACATATCCTTATTCCACTAAGGATAATTTTGAGCAATGTCCAGTGTTCTACTCCTAGATCACTATTGTACTCCCTTGCCAAACTCAGGGCAGGGTATACAATAGGTATGGTACACAACATGACATACTTTATAGAACCTATGGCTGAGGCATAGGGAATGACTTTCATTCTCTCTCTATCTTCTGCCGTGGTCGGGTTTTGAGTCTTACTCAACTTCACACCTTGCAACACAGGTAAGAACTCCGTTTTTGACTGTTCCATTTTGAACTACTTCAAAATCTTGTCAAGGTATGTACTCATTGAAAAACTTATCAAGCGTCTTGATTTATCTCTATAGATCTTGATGCTCAATATGTAAGCAGCTTCACTGAGGTCTTTCTTTGAAAAAACTCTTTTCAACCATTCCTTTATGCTTTGCAAAATAATTTTACATCATCTCCGATCAACAATATGTCATACATATACTTATCAGAAATGTTGTAGTGCTCCCACTCACTTTCTCGTAAATACAGGCTTCACCGCAAGTCTGTATAAAACTATATGCTTTGATCAACTTATCAAAGCGTATATTCCAACTCCGAGATGCTTGCACCAGTCCATAAATGGATCGCTGGAGCTTGCATATTTAGTTAACACCTTTAGGATCGACAAAACCTTCTAGTTGCATCGTATACAACTCTTCTTTAATAAATCCATTAAGGAATGAAGTTCTCTTTATCCATTTGCCAGATTTCATAAAATGCGGCAATTGCTAACATGATTCGGACAGACTTAAGCATAGATACGAGTGAGAAACTCTCATCGTAGTCAACACCTTGAACTTGTCGAAAACCTTTTTCGACAATTCTAGCTTTGTAGATAGTAACACTACTATCAGCGTCCGTCTTCCTCTTGAAGATCCATTTATTTTCTATGGCTTGCCGATCAACGGGCAAATCCATCAAAGTCCATACTTTGTTCTCATACATGGATCATATCTCAGATTTCATGGTTTCAAACCATTTCGCGGAATCTGGGCTCATCATCACTTCCTCATAGTTCGTAGGTTCGTCATGGTCTAGTAACATGACTTCCAGAACAGGATTACCGTACCACTCTGGTGCGGATCTCACTCTGGTTTACCTACGAGATTCGGTAGTAACTTGATCTGAAGTTACATGATTATCATCATTAGCTTCCTTACTAATTGGTGTAGTAGTCACAAGAACAGATTTCTATGATGAACTACTTTCCAATAAGGGAGTAGGTGCAATCACCTTATCAAGTTTTCTACTTTCCTCCCACTCACTTCTTTCGTGAGAAACTCCTTCTTTAGAAAGGATCCATTCTCAGCAATGAATAACTTGCCTTCGGATCTGTGATAGAAGGTGTACCCAACATTTTCTTTTGGGTAACCTATGAAAAATTACTTCTCCGATTTGGGTTCAAGCTTATCATGTTGAAACTTTTTCACATAAGCATCGCAGTCCCAAACTTTAAGAAACGACAGCTTAGGTTTCTTGCCAAACCATAGTTCATACAGTGTCGTCTCAACGGATTTAGATGGTGCCCTATTTAACGTGAATGTAGCTGTCTCTAATGCATAACCCCAAAACGATAGCGGTAAATCTCTAAGAGACATCATAGATCGCACCATATCAAGTAAAGTACGATTACGATGTTCGGACACACCATTACACTGTGGTGTTCTAGGTGGCGTGAGTAGTGAAACTATTTCACATTGTTTTAACTGAGGGCCAAACTCGTAACTCAAATATTTTACTTCTGCGATCATATCGTAGAAACTTTTATTTTTGTTACGATGATTCTCCACTTCACTCTGAAATTCTTTGAACTTTTCAAATATTTCAAACTTGTGTTTCATCAAGTAGATGTACTCATATCTTCTCAAATCATCTGTGAAGATCAGAAAATAATGATACCTGCTACGAGCTTCAATATTCATCGGTCCACATACATCAGTATGCATGATTTCCAACAAATCTGTTGCTTGCTGCATTGTTCCGGAGAACGGAGTTTTAGTCATCATGCCCATGAGGCATGGTTCGTAAGCATCAACTGATTCATAATCAAGTTATTCCAAAAGTCCATCAGCATGGAGTTTCTTCATGCGCTTTACACCAATATGACCTAAACGGCAGTGCCACAAATAAGTTGCACTATCATTATTAACTTTGCATCTTTTGGTTTCAATATTATGAATATGTGTATCACTACGATCGAGATCCAATGAACCATTTTCATTGGGTGTGTAACCATATATGTAAACAGAACAACAATTTATTCTATTACTTAAATGAATAACCGTATTGCAATAAACATAATCAAATCATATTCATGATCAATGCAAAAATACTAATTCCGAAAGTATAGGGAGTGTGCGATGATGATCATATCAATCTTGGAACCACTTCCAACACACATCGTCACTTCACCCTTAACTAGTCTATGTTCATTCTGCAACTCCCGTTTCGAGTTACTACTCTTAGCAACTGAACTAGTATCAAATACTGAGGGGTTGCTATAAACACTAGTAAAGTACACATCAATAACATGTATATCAAATATACCTATGTTCACTTTGCCATCCTTCTTATCCGCCAAATACTTGGGGTAGTTCCGCTTCTAGTGACCAGTTCCTTTGCAGTAGAAGCACTTAGTCTCAGGCTCAGGACCAGACTTGGGCTTCTTCACTTGAGCAGCAACTTGCTTGCCGTTCTTCTTGAAGTTCCCCTTCTTCCCTTTGCCCTTTTTCTTGAAACTAGTGGTTTCGTCAACCATCAACACTTGATGTTTTTCTTCATTTCTACCTTCGTCGATTTCAGCGTCACGAAAAGCTTGGGAATTGTTTCTGTTATCCCTTTCATATTATAGTTCATCACGAAGTTCTACTAACTTGGTGATGGTGACTAGAGAATTCTGTCAATCACTATCTTATCTGGAAGATTAACTCCCACTTGATTCAGGCGATTGTAGTACCCAGACAATCTGAGCACATGCTCACTAGTTGAGCGATTCTCCTCCATCTTTTAGCTATAGAACTTGTTGGAGACTTCATATCTCTCATCTTGGGTATTTTACTTGAAATATTAACTTCAACTCCTGGAACATCTCATATGGTCCATGACGTTCAAAATGTCTTTGAAGTCTCGATTCTAAGCCGTTAAGCATGGTGCACTAAACTATCAAGTAGTCATCATATTTAGCTAGCCAAACGTTCATAACGTCTGCATCTGCTCCTGCAATAGGTATGTCACCTAGCGGTGCATCAAGGACATAATTCTTCTGTGCAGCAATGAGGATAAACCTCAGATCACAGATCCAATCCGCATCATTGCTACTAACATCTTTCAACACAATTTTCTCTAGGAACATATCAAAAATAAAGGGAAGCAACAACGCGAGCTATTGATCTACAACATAGATATGCTAATACTACCAGGACTAAGTTCATGATAAATTAAAGTTCAATTAATCATATTACTTAAGAACTCCCACTTAGATAGACATCCCTCTAATCCTCTAAGTGATCACGTGATCCAAATCAACTAAACCATGTCCGATCATCACGTGAGATGGAGTAGTTTCAATGGTGAACATCACTATGTTGATCATATCTACTATATGATTCACGCTCGACCTTTCGGTCTCTGTGTTCCGAGGCCATATCTGTATATGCTTGGCTCGTCAAGTATAACCTGAGTATTCCGCGTGTGCAACTGTTTTGCACCCATTGTATTTGAATGTAGAGCCTATCACACCCGATCATCACATGGTGTCTCGGCACAAAGAACTTTCGCAACGGTGCATACTCAGGGAGAACACTTCTTGATAATTAGTGAGAGATCATCTTAAAATGCTACCGTCAATCAAAGCAAGATAAGATGCATAAAAGATAAACATCACATGCAATCAATATAAGTGATATGATATGGCCATCATCATCTTGTGCTTGTGATCTCCATCTTCAAAGCACCGTCGTGATCACCATCGTCACCGGCACGACACCTTGATCACCATCGTAGTATCGTTGTCGTCTCGCCAATCTTATGCTTCCACGACTATCGCTACCGCTTAGTGATAAAGTAAAGCATTACAGCGCAATTGCATTGCATACAATAAAGCGACAACCATATGGCTCCTGCCAGTTGCCGATAACTTGGTTACAAAACATGATCATCTCATACAATAAATTTTTTGCATCATGTCTTGACCATATCACATCGCAACATGCCCTGCAAAAACAAGTTAGACGTCCTCTACTTTGTTGTTGCAAGTTTTACGTGGCTTCTACGGGCTTAAGCAAGAACCAATCTTACCTACGCATCAAAACCACAACGATAGTTTGTCAAGTTGGTGTTGTTTTAACCTTCGCAAGGACCGGGCATAGCCGCACTTGGTTCAACTAAAGTTGGAGAAACTGACACCCGCCAGCCACCTGTGTGCAAAGCACGTCGGTAGAACCAGTCTCGCGTAAGCGTACGCGTAATGTCGGTCTGGGCCGCTTCATCCAACAATACCGCCGAACCAAAGTATGACATGCTGGTAAGCAGTATGACTTATATCGCCCACAACTCACTTGTGTTCTACTCGTGCATATAACATCAACATATAAAACCTAGGCTCTGATACCACTGTTGGGTAATGTAGTAATTTCAAAAAAATTCCTACGCACACGCAAGATCATGGTGATGCATAGCAACGAGAGGGGAGAGTGTGATCTACGTACCCTTGTAGACCGACAGCGGAAGCGTTAGCACAACACGGTTGATGTAGTCGTACGTCTTCACGGCCCGACCGATCAAGCACCGAAACTATGGCACCTCCGAGTTCTAGCACACGTTCAACTCGATGACGATCCCCGGACACCGATCCAGCAAAGTGTCGGGGAAGAGTTCCGTCAGCACGACGGCGTGGTGGCGATCTTCATGTACTACCGTCGCAGGGCTTCGCCTAAGCACCGCTACAATATTATCGAGGATTATGGTGGAAGGGGGCACCGCACACGGCTAAGAATATGATCACGTGGATCAACTTGTGTGTCTATGGGGTGCCCCCTGCCCCCGTATATAAAGGAGTGGAGGAGAGAAGGGCCGGCCCTCTCTATGGCGCGCCCTAGGGGAGTCCTACTCCCACCGGGAGTAGGATTCCCCCTTTCCTAGTCCAACTAGGAGTCCTTCCATGTAGTAGGAGTAGGAGACAAGGAACGGGAAGAGGGAAGAGAAGGAAGGAGGGGGCGCAGCCCCTCCCCCTAGTCCAATTCGGACTAGGCCTAGGGGGCGCGCGGCCTGCCTCTCCCTCTCCCCTAAAGCCCAATAAGGCCCATATACTTCTTCTCCCGTATTCTCGTAACTCCCCGGTACTCCGAAAAATACCCGAACCACTCGGAACCTTTCCGATGTCCGAATATAGTCATCCAATATATTGATCTTTACGTCTCGACCATTTCGAGACTCTTCATCATGTCCCCGATCACATCCAGGACTCCGAACTCCTTCGGTACATCAAAACTCATAAACTCATGATATAACTGTCATCGAAACCTTAAGCGTGCGGACCCTACGGGTTCGAGAACAATGTAGACATGACCGAGACATGTCTCCGGTCAATAACCAATAGCGGAATCTGGATGCTCATATTGGCTCCCACATATTCTACGAAGATCTTTATCGGTCAGACCGCATAACAACATACGTTGTTCCCTTTGAAATTGGTATGTTACTTGCCCAAGATTTGATCGTCGGTATCTTAATACCTAGTTCAATCTCGTTACCGGCAAGTCTCTTTACTCGTTTCGTAATACATCATCTCGCAACTAACTCATTAGTTGCAATGCTTGCAAGGCTTATGTGATGTGCATTACCGAGAGGGCCCAGAGATACCTCTCCGACAATCGGAGTGACAAATCCTAATCCCGAAATACGCCAACCCAACATGTACCTTTGGAGACACCTGTAGAGCTCCTTTATAATCACCCAGTTATGTTGTGATGTTTGGTAGCACACAAAGTGTTCCTCCGGCAAACGAGAGTTGCATAATCTCATGGTCATAGGAACATGTATAAGTCATGAAGAAAGCAATAGCAACATACTAAACGATCGGGTGCTAAGCTAATGGAATGGGTCATGTCAATCACATCATTCTCCTAATGATGTGATCCCGTTAATCAAATGACAACACATGTCTACGGTTAGGAAACATAACCATCTTCGATTAACGAGCTAGTCAAGTAGAGGCATACTAGTGACACTTTGTTTGTCTATGTATTCACACATGTATTATGTTTCCGGTTAATACAATTCTAGCATGAATAATAAACATTTATCATGAAATAAGGAAATAAATAATAACTTTATTATTGCCTCTAGGGCATATTTCCTTCATAATATGTATATCAAATATACATATGTTCACTTTTCCATCCTTCTTATCCGCCAATTACTTGGGGTAGTTCCGCTTCTAGTGACTAGTCCCTTTGCAGTGGAAGCACTTAGTCTCAGGCTTAGGTCCAGACTTGGGCTTCTTCACTTGAGCAGCAACTTGCTTGCCGTTGTTCTCGAAGTTCCCTTTCCTTCCCTTTGCCCTTTTCTTGAAACTAGTGGTCTTGTTAACCATCAACACTTGATGTTTTTCTTGATTTCTACCTTCGTCGATTTCAATATCACGAAGAGCTTGGGAATTACTTTCGTCATCCCTTGCATATTATAGTTCATCACGAAGTTCTACTAACTTGGTGATGGTGACTAGAGAATTTTGTCAATCACTATTTTATCTGGAATATTAACTCCCACTTGATTCAAGCGATTGTAGTACCCAGACAATCTGAGCACATGCTCACTTCTTGAGCTATTCTCCTCCATCTTTTAGCTATAGAACTTTGCTGGAGACTTCATATCTCTCAACTCAGATATTTTATTTGAAATATTAACTTCAACTCCTGGAACATCTCATATGGTCCATGACGTTCAAAACGTCTTTGAAGTCCTGATTCTAAGCTGTTAAGCATGGTACGCTAAACTATCAAGTAGTCATCATATTGAGCTAGCCAAACGTTCATAACGTCTTCATCTGCTTCTGCAATAGGTCTGTCACCTAGCGGTGCATCATGGACATAATTCTTCTGTGCAGCAATGAGGATAATCCTCAGATCACGGATCCAATCCGCATCATTGCTACTAACATTTTTCAACTTAGTTTTCTCTAGGAACATATAAAAAATAAACGGGGAGCAATATCGCGAGCTATTGATCTAGAACATAGATATGCTAATACTACCAGGACTAAGTTCATGATAAATTTAAGTTCAATTAATCATATTACTTAAGAACTCACACTTAGATAGACATCCCTCTAATCCTCTAGGTGATCACGTGATCCAAATCAACTAAACCATGTCCGATCATCACGTGAGATGGAGTAGTTTCAATGGTGAACATCACTATGTTGATCATATCTACTATATGATTCACGCTCGACCTTTCGGTCTCCGTGTTCCAGGCCATATCTGTTATATGCTAGGCTCGTCAAGTTTAACCTGACTATTCCGCGTGTGCAACTGTTTTGCACCCGTTGTATTTGAACGTAGAGCCTATCACACCCGTTCATCACGTGGTGTCTCAGCACGAAGAACTTTCGCAACGGTGCATACTCAGGGGGAACACTTGTACCTTGATAATTAGTGAGATATCATCTTATAAAGCTACCGTCAAACTAAGCAAAATAAGATGTATAAAAGATAAACATCACATGCAATCAAAATATGTGACATGATATGGCCATCATCATTTTGTGCCTTTGATCTCCATCTCCAAAGTATCGTCATGATTTCCATCGTCACCGGCATGACACCATGATCTCCATCATCTTGATCTATATCAATGTGTCGTCACATGGTCGTCTCGCTAACTACTGCTCTTGCAACTATTGCTATCACATAGCGATAAAGTAAAGCAATTATTTGGCGTTTGCATCTTATGCAATAAAGAGACAACCATAAGGCTTCTGCCAGTTGCCGATAGCTTCAACAAAACATGATCATCTTATACAACAACTTATATCTCATCACGTCTTGACCATATCACATCACAACATGCCCTGCAAAAACAAGTTAGACGTCCTCTACTTTGTTGTTGCAAGTTTTACGTGGCTGCTACGGGCTAAGCAAGAACCGTTCTTACCTACGCATCAAAACCACAACGATAATTTGTCAAGTTAGTGATGTTTTAACCTTCTCAAGGACCAGGCGTAGCCACACTCGGTTCAACTAAAGTTGGAGAAACTGACACCCGCTAGTCACCTGTGTGCATAGCACGACGGTAAAACCAGTCTCGCGTAAGCGTTCGCGTAATGTCGGTCTGGGCCGCTTCATCCAACAAAACCGCCGAACCAAAGTGTGACATGCTGGTAAGCAGTATGACTTATATTGCCCACAACTCACTTGTGTTCTACTCGTGCATATTACATCAATGCATGAAACCTAGGCTCGAATGCCACTGTTGGGGAACGTAGTAATTTCAAAAAAATTCCTACGCACACGCAAGAACATGGTGATGCATAGCAACGAGCGGGGAGAGTGTTGTCTACGTACCCTCGTAGACCGGAAGCGGAAGCGTTAGCACAACGCGGTTGATGTAGTCGTACGTCTTCACGGCCCGACCGATCAAGCACCGGAACTATGACACCTCCGAGTTCTAGCACACGTTCAGCTCGATGACGATCCCCGGACTCCGATCCAGCAAAGTGTCGGGAAAGAGTTCCGTCAGCATGACGGCGTGGTGACGATCTTGATGTTCTACCGTCGCAGGGCTTCGCCTAAGCACCGCTACAATATTATTGAGGATTATGGTGGAGGGGGGCACCGCACACGGCTAAGAGAACGATCACGAAAATTAACTTGTGTCTATGGGGTGCCCCCTGGCCACGTATATAAAGGAGTGGGGGAGGGGAGGGGCCGGCCCTCTCTATGGCGCGCCCTAGGGGAGTCCTACTCCCACCGGGAGTAGGATTCCCCCTTTCCTAGTAGAACTAGGAGCCCTTCCAAGTAGTAGGAGTAGGAGGGAAGGAAAGGGAAGGGAAAAGGAGAAGGAAGGAAGGGGGCGCCCCCCTTCCCTAGTCCAATTCGGACCAGACCAAGGGGAGGGGTGCGGCCACCCTTGAGGCCCTTTTCCTTCTTTCCCGTATGGCCCAATAAGGCCCAATACGTATTCCCGTAACTCTGCGGTACTCCGAAAAATACCCGAATCACTTGGAACCTTTCCGATGTCCGAATATAGTCGTCCAATATATCGATCTTTACGTCTCGACCATTTCGAGACTCCTCGTCATATCCCCGATCTCATCCCGGATTCTGAACTCCTTCGGTACATCAAAATTCATAAACTCATAATATAACTGTCATCGAAACCTTAAGCGTGCGGACCCTATGGGTTCGAGAATAATGTAGACATGACCGAGACAAGTCTCCGGTCAATAACCAATAGCGAAACCTGGATGCTCATATTGGCTCCCACATATTCTACGAAGATCTTTATCGGTCAGACCGCATAACAACATACGTTGTTCCCTTTGTCATCGGTATGTTACTTGCCCGAGATTCGATCGTCGGTATCTCAATACCTAGTTCAATGTTGTTACCGGCAAGTCTCTTTACTCGTTCCGTAATACATCATCTCGCAACTAACTCATTAGTTGCAATGCTTGCAAGGCTTTATAGTGATGTGCATTACCGAGTGGGCCCAGAGATACCTCTCCGACAATCGGAGTGACAAATCCTAATCTCGAAATACGCCAACCCAACAAGTACCTTAGGAGACACCTGTAGAGCACCTTTATAATCACCCAGTTACGTTGTGACATTTGGTGGCACACAAAGTGTTCCTCCGGTAAACGGGAGTTGCATAATCTCATAGTCATAGGAACATGTATAAGTCATGAAGAAAGCAATAGCAACAAACTAAACGATCAAGTGCTATGCTAACGGAATGGGTCAAGTCAATCACATCATTCTCCTAATGATGTGATCCCGTTAATCAAATGACAACTCATGTCTATGGTTAGGAAACATAACCATCTTTGATCAATGAGCTAGTCAAGTAGAGGTATACTAGTGACACTCTGTTTGTCTATGTATTCACACATGTATTATGTTTCCGGTTAATACAATTCTAGCATGAATAATAAACATTTATCATGATATAAGGAAATAAATAATAACTTTATTATTGCCTCTAGGGCATATTTCCTTCACGTCGGTGGAGCACCGAGGGGCCCACGAGGCAGGGGGCGCGCCCCCCACCCTCATGACCTCCTCTTTGATCCCTTGCAGTAGGGTCCAAGTCTCCTGGATCACGTTCGGTGAGAAAATCACGTTCCCAAAGATTTTATTCCGTTTGGACTCCGTTTGATATTCTGTTTATCCGAAACACTGAAATAGGCAAAAGCCAGCAATTCTGGGTTGGGCCTCCGGTTAATAGGTTAGTCCCAAAAATAATATAAAGTGGAAAATAAAGCCCAATATAGTCCAAAACAGTAGATAATATAGCATGGAGCAATCAAAAATTATAGACGTATCAATAACCGTCTCGCATCAAACAAGATCCAGATATAATGCTCATGCTCAACGCTGGCACCAAATAACAATTATTTAGGTCTAATACTAATCCCGAAGGTAGATGTAGAGGTAGCGTGCCGACCGCGATCATATCGACTTTGGAACCATTTCCCACGCGCGTCGTCACCTCGTCCTTAGCCAATCTTCGCTTAATCCGTAGCCCCTGTTTCGAGTTGCAAATGTTAGCAACAGAACCAGTATCAAATACCCAGGTGCTACTGCGAGCATTAGTAAGGTAGAAATCAATTACATGTATATCATATATACCTTTGTTCACTTTGCCATCCTTCTTATCCGCCAAATACTTGGGGCAGTTCTGCTTCCAGTGACCAGTCTGCTTGCAATAGAAGCACTCAGTCTCAGGCTTAGGTCCAGACTTGGGTTTCTTCTCCTGAGCAGCAACTTGTTTGTTGTTCTTCTTGAAGTTTCCTTTCTTCTTCCCTTTGCCCTTTTTCTTGAAACTGGTGGTCTTATTGACCATCAACACTTGATGCTCCTTCTTGATTTCTACCTCCGCGGCTTTTAGCATCGCGAAGAGCTCAGGAATAGTCTTATTCATCCCTTGCATATTATAGTTCATCACGAAGCTTTTGTAGCTTGGTGGCAGTGATTGAAGAACTCTGTCAATGACACTATCATCAAGAAGATTAACTCCCAGCTGAGTCAAGTGGTTGTGGTACCCAGACATTCTGAGTATATGTTCACTGACAGAACTATTCTCCTCCATCTTGCAGCTATAGAACTTACTGGAGACTTCATATCTCTCAATCCGGGCATTTGCTTGAAATATTAGCTTCAACTCCTGGAACATCTCATATGCTCCATGACGTTCAAAACGTCGTTGAAGACCCGGTTCTAAGCCGTAAAGCATGGCACACTGAACTATCGAGTAGTCATCAGCTTTGCTCTGCCAAACGTTCATAACATCTGGTGTTGCTCCTGCAGCAGGCTTGGCACCTAGCGGTGCTTCCAGGACGTAATTCTTCTGTGCAGCAATGAGGATAATCCTCAAGTTATGGACCCAGTCCGTGTAATTGCTACCATCATCTTTCAACTTTGCTTTCTCAAGGAACGCATTAAAATTCAACGGAACAACAGCACGAGCCATCTATCTACAGTCAAGCATAGACAAGCAAGATACTATCAGGTACTAAGTTCATGATAAATTTAAGTTCAATTAATCATATTACTTAAGAACTCCCACTTAGAAAGATATCCATCTAATCCTCTAAGTGATCACGTGATCCAAATCAACTAAACTATGTCCGATCATCATGTGAGATGGAGTAGTATTAATGGTGAATATCAATATGTTGATCGTATCTACTATATGATTCACGCTCGACCTTTCGGTCTCCGTGTTCCGAGGCCATATCTGTTATATGCTAGGCTCGTCAAGTTTAACCTGAGTATTCCGCGTGTGCAACTGTTTTGCACCCGTTGTATTTTAACGTAGAGCCTATCACACCCGATCTTCACGTGGTGTCTCAGCACGAAGAACTTTCACAACGGTGCATACTCAGGGAGAACACTTATACTTTGATAATTTAGTGAGGGATCATCTTATAATGCTACCGTCAATCAAAGCAAGATAAGATGCATAAAAGATAAACATCACATGCAATCAATATAAGTGATAAGATATGGCCATCATCATCTTGTACTTGTGATCTCCATCTCTGAAGTACCGTCATGATCACCATCGTCACCGGCGTGACACCTTGATCTCCAATGTAGCATCGTTGTCGTCTCGACAATCTTATGCTTCCACGACTATCGCTACCGCTTAGTGATAGAGTAAAGCATTACAGCGCGATTGTATTGCATAGAATAAAGCGACAACCATATGGCTCCTGTCAGTTGTCGATAACTCGGTTACAAAACATGATCATCTCATACAATAAAATTTAGCATCATGTCTTGACCATATCACATCACAACATGCCCTGCAAAAACAAGTTAGACGTCCTCTACTTTGTTGTTGCAAGTTTTACATGGCTGCTATGGGCTTAGCAAGAACCGTTCTTACCTACGCATCAAAACCACAAAGATAGTTTGTCAAGTTGGTGTTGTTTTAACCTTCGCAAGGACCGGGCGTAGCCACACTTGGTTCAACTAAAGTTGGAGAAACAGACACCCGCCAGCCACCTGTGTGCAAAGCACGTCGGTAGAACCAGTCCCGCGTAAGCGTACGCGTAATGTCGGTCCGGGCCGCTTCATCCAACAATATCGCCGAACCAAAGTATGACATGCTGGTAAGCAGTATGACTTATATCGCCCACAACTCACATGTGTTCTACTCGTGCATAACATCAATGCATAAAACCTAGGCTCTGATGCCACTGTTGGGGAACGTAGTAATTTCAAAAAAAATTCCTACGCACACGCAAGATCATGGTGATGCATAGCAACGAGAGAGGAGAGTGTTTGTCTACGTACCCTCGTAGACCGGCGACGGAAGCATTGACACAACATAGAGGAAGTAGTCGTACGTCTTCCCGATCCGATCGATCCAAGTACCGAACGTACGGCACCTCCGAGTTCTGCACACGTTCAACTCGGTGATGTCCCTCGATCCCTGATCCAGCAAAGTGTTGAGGGAGAGTTTTGTCAGCACGACGGCGTGATAACGGTGATGATGTTCTACCGACGCAGGACTTCGCCTAAGCACCGCTACGATATGACCGAGGTCGAATATGGTGGAAGGGGGCACCGCACACGGCTAAGGAACGATCACGAAGATCAACTTGTGTGTCATGGGGTGCCCCCTTGCCCCCGTATAAAAAGGAGGGAGAGGGGGAGGTGCGGCCGGCCCAAGGGGTGCGCCTGGAGGAGTCCTACTCCCACCGGGAGTAGGACTCCCCCCTCTTGCCTTGTTGGAAAAGGAAGGGGGAAGGGAGAAAGAGGAAAGGGCCCCCCCTTCCTTGTCCTATTTGGACTAGGGGGAGGGGGCGCGCGGCCTGCCCTGGCCGGCCCTCCTCTTCTCCCTTAGGGCCCATGTAGGCCCAATAACCGCCCCCCTGGAGGGGGGGGGGGGTTCCGGTAACCCCCCGGTACTCCGGAAAAATCCCGATTTCACCCGAAACGTTTCCGATATCCAAATATAAGCTTCCAATATATCAATCTTTATGTCTCGACCATTTCGAGACTCCTCGTCATGTCCGTGATCACATCCGGGACACCGAACAACCTTCGGTACATCAAAACACAAAAACCCTAATTACGATCATCACCGAACTTTAAGCGTGCGGACCCTACGGGTTCGAGAACTATGTAGACATGACCGAGACACGTCTCCGGTCAATAACCAATAGCGGAACCTAGATGCTCATATTGGCTCCTACATATTCTATGAAGATCTTTATCGGTCAGACCGCATAACAATATACGTTGTTCCCTTTGTCATCGGTATGTTACTTGCCCGAGATTTGATCGTCGGTATCTCAATACCTAGTTCAATCTCGTTACCGGCAAGTCTCTTTACTCGTTCCGTAATACATCATCCCGCAACTAACTTATTAGTTGCAATGCTTGCAATGCTTGAGTGATGTGCATTACCGAGAGGGCCCAGAGATACCTCTCCGACAATCGGAGTGACAAATCCTAATCTCGAAATACGCCAACCCAACAAATACCTTCGGAGACACCTATAGAGCACCTTTATAATCACCCAGTTACGTTGTGACGTTTGGTAGCACACAAAGTGTTCCTCCGGTAAACGGGAGTTGCATAATCTCATAGTCATAGGAACATATATAAGTTATGAAGAAAGCAATAGCAACAAACTAAACGATCAAGTGCTAAGCTAATGGAATGGGTCAAGTCAATCACATCATTCTCCTAATGATGTGATCCTGTTAACGAAATAACAACTCATGTCTATGGTTAGGAAACATAACCATCTTTGATCAACGAGCTAGTTAAGTAGAGGCATACTAGTGACATTCTGTTTGTGTATGTATTCACACATGTATTATGTTTCCGGTTAATACAATTCTAGCATGAATAATAAACATTTATCATGATACAAGGAAATAAATAATAACTTTATCATGATACGCAGCCGAGAACGAGGCCGGTGAGGTAGACCGCCGGGCCGCTGTGCAAACGGGCGGAGGTGGATGACGTGGATCGATGGGCGGGCCGGCGCGCGGGCGAAGGCTATGATTGGCCGTCGCATGGCGCGAGGCCGCCGGGTCGGAGCGATGCAGGTGTCCCGGTCGGCGCAGGGCGGTGAAGGCTGGTGCAGGGCAATGGGCGGACTGACGCGCGGACGACGGCTGACCCGGACAGGCCGCCTCGGCGCGCGTGGCAACCGGGTCGGAGGAGAGGCCAGCTGGTCGCGCCGAGGTCGGAGCAAGAGGCGCACGGGGGTCGACGACGATGGCGGGCGACGCAAACCGATCAAGATTAGATTGGAAAACAAAAAAGAAAAACGCCGATCAAAACGACCGAAAAGAGAGCGAAAAAACCCGAAGCAAGGGCTCGGGAAAAAAGACTCTCTAAGGCAGCCGACCAACACGGCCGGCGGATGAACCCTAGCTACGGGCGGCGCGGCCCCCAACGACGGTCATGGAGGCCGACCGCCCCGGGGGCGGCGTACGGGTGCGGAAGCGGTGGCGGCTAGGATATAGGATCGACTTGCGATAGATACCATGTTAAAAGGGAGAGAGGGATTTGGTGGAATTGTTGTTGTATTGCTTGAGCCTCGTGGGCATATATATGGGAGTACATGATCTACTTGAAGTACAAGGCAAGCCAGAATATTTTCTAGTCTAACCTATGTTTCCTAATACAATCATGTTGCTCAACACAACCGTCAATAATGATTTTTCTTTAGAATTTGAATACTTAATTAACCCACTTCTATTATGTTGTTAGGCCGAAAACTGGGAGCACCTACTCAAACAGAAACGGGGTGCACGCTGACTGACACTGCACTCACGCACATTCTTCTACCTATGTGTTATCCTACGCTGACATTCCTGCCAACCCCGATGGATCGATCGATGCCTCCTCTTATCCTGTGCAGAGAGTGTAGTGGAGTGCCCGCCCATCACGTGCTATGTTTTCTATATGACCAACGACAACGAGCCGCCGCCACCTGTGCTCTGCCGCAGCGCCGGCCATCGCGCCCGCCCGCCGCTCGTCTCAAAATCACGGTCTCGCTTCCCACCATATCAAATCGCCTTTTTCCCGCCCGCTGATTGCGCGGTTTCCTACGACGTATAAATCCAGCCGCAGAACCTCATGCCAACTCCAGCCCCCGATCTCATTCCGTCACACCCCGTCCGTTTGAGACAAAACAAACAGACCACACGACCAATGTGCGATGTCCTGGATCCATTTAGTTCATTTTGTGTCCGGGCTAATTCATTTCGAGCGTAAACATGCGCCAAGTTTGAGTCGCGACGGACAACAAACGCACGTGCCGCTCGTCCGCTTTGGGGCCGCGTCGCAGGCGGTCACATACCTCCCACCGCCCGACATTAATGTGCACGCGCGGTCGGCCCGACCTGTCATCCACCCAACCGAACAGTAGCCTTCCTTTTTAAATGGGAAGCCGTGAACCGGTCGCAGTCCACACTCCTCACTCCAGCCCGTGCTACCTCCTCGAAACCCGACACTCCCCAAACCCTAACTCCCCCCTTATCCGTCCTCGATCTTGCCGGCCGGCCGCCACACAGCCATGGGGTTATGGAACACCGGTCGCAAGGGGAAGCACGACCGCGAGGCTGGCTCGTCCTCGGGCAGCTGCTGCCGCAGCGTGAAAGAGGAGCGCGCGTCACCACCGTGGAGAGCCCCCGCGCCGCCCGCATTCTCCATCGCCTCCAGGGCTACCGGCGAGCGCGACCGGCACTACATCCACGCGGTTGTATGTAGTCGTTATTGGAAGACGAGGACGCCGCTCCCCTGAAGCAACGTGCACCTCCCCAATAACTGGCATCTCTCTGCCGATCGGGTGTCGATCCCGCCGGTCCCTACGAGCGGCCGTGCGCACCGCGAGGAGATCGGGCGCCGTCGCCTCCAGCCAGACGACCTGTACTACAACCCCAGGTATGCCGTCGACTCCAACCTTTGGGACACTTGGTTCCGGGATGAGCACGACACGCGGCGCGCCTCCTTCATCGTCGGCACGTCGTCGAGGCCGCGGCGGCCACGTGAGAGCCGCGCGCGTGCTCCGATCCCTCCCCAAGTTCGCGGGCGTAGGATGGTGTGCGGCATCACGCCGACGCCATCGCCCTCCTCATCGCCACCACCTCCTCCTCGCATGACAGAGGAGGAGGAGGCCCGGCTCCTTCAACGTGTCATGGAAGACTCCGTGAACATGCACGACGAGCGCCAGTGGGTGGGCATGTTGACCATGATGGCCCTCTCTACTGCCGGCGATGTGGCTGTGCCGGAGCTAGAGATGATGAGGATGGAGGAGGTGTTGGATCACGAGCCCGTCGCCGCGTTCCACCTGGGCCTGGTTGGCCAGCGGTGGAGCTGGTCGTGCACGGTTTTGGAGATGGCCGACACCGTGGGGCGTGAACTGGTGCCCCACGCTGCCGTGGTCACCGGAGCGGGAGACGTCGCCATGGGAGGAGGCGGTGCAGGTGCAGGAGGCGTCACCACAGCATCGACGGGCATGGCAGGAGCGCGCGCGATGGATTTCTTTTGTTTTGTTATGTTAACTAGCAAAAATACCCGTGCGTTGCAACGGGAGATGAAAAAATAGCACAAGACTCTAAAATGATAAGCATTTCAAGACTTTCATACAGCAGGAGATGAAAAATAGCACATGTCTCTAAAATGATAAGCATTTGAAGATCTTCCTATGTGCACGCCCACTATTTTAATATGGCGTATAATGAATCGATTGACAGTAGGTGTTTTCAGGGTTTTCAGGCTGCTATAGTAAACATCAAATGTGGTGTGAGCCAACTTAGTTCAACCTATTAGGTCATTTTGAAATTAAAAATTTTGGACCAAATGCCATGAGCTAAATTTAGAAGTAAATGAAAAGAAATAGTATTGTGATTTTTTTTGAAGTAAGGCGTCGTAGTAGCAAACAAAACCTTATCAACACCTTCCCTTCCACTTTTTTGTGTTAGTGAGAACAGGAATGCTGCCTTATCAACACCTCCCCTTCCACTCGTTGCAACTTGCGTGAACTCCAAACCCTATCTCACTAATAGAAAACGGAGTATTAAAACCGGTTCGTAAGGGCCTTTAGTGCCGGTTCCATAACCGGCACTAATTGGTGGGCACTAAAGCCCCCCCCCTTAGTACCGGTTCGGCACGAACCGGCGCTAAAGTGCCACCACGTGGCGTGAGCTCGCGCCCTGGTATGGGGGATTTTTAGTACCGGTTGGTAACTTTTTTGATTATTTTTTTTCGATTTTTAATTTTTCTGAATTATTTGGTGATTTAGTCTCTAATCACCTCTCTTAACTGCTCAAGTGTGGATCACTCATTCCAAATCATGTAACTTCCCGACCGGTCACCCATCCCTCTCACTACTCCAGCCCGAGCATGCTTAACTTTCGGGTTCTATTCTCCTTCGTTTCCAAGTCTGCACTTGTTGTTTTCCTGATAATAGTAAGATGCCAATCCTATTAACCCTTAGGAGTTTAGCTTGAGCATGAAGTCACACATTTTACTGTTTGAGTTTGAAACTATTATTCTAAAAAACAGTAATTATTTAGTAACACTAATATTTCTTGAATAAGTTTGACCACAGTTTGACCATAGTTTGACCACAATTTGACCATAGTTTGACCAGATTTGACCAAAATTCAAAAAATTGAAATAATTATTTAGTAACACTAATATTCTTGAATAATTATGTAGTAACATTAATACTTCTTGAATTAGTAGTTTGACCAGATTTAACAAAAAAAATTAAAAAAACTGAAATTTGACCATATCTTTTTTTCCTTTTGGAATTTGAGGATTCTAAAAAATTGCAAACAGGCCGTAGGCCGTCTCCATCGGATGCGGATTTTTGTGCTGAATTTTTTGATATATTATACGTTTTTTCCGACATCGTATGCAAAAGTTATATCCGTTTTACATTTTCCCTACACTTTTTGCAAAACATGTCCAAATTTAAGTTTTCAAATTTTCCTAACTAGTAGATGTAGTAATATAACTACCTCTCGAAGGATTTTATTTTTTGAAGTTTTTATCATTTTCTTTTGATTTTTTCAGAACTG